>NC_134314.1:108716749-109016749 GCF_964195595.1 Calonectris borealis
GAACAAAATAAAGCGTGAAGACATTGTTTAAACATGTTTCAGAAATATACCATCAATCCTAGTCTAAACAAGTCCAAAGAGAGAATATGCAGTGAAAGCTTGCCATTGTACTGGAGCCGGACCAATTAAACAAAACTGAGTCAATTTAATAGTGCCTCTATAGAGAGAAAATACTTCTTTAACCACATCATTTTCTTAGCCTGTGTAGTTTAATTGGTACAGTTTGCTTCTTTTTCCGAAAGCCTTGGAACTGAGCGTTCTTGAAGTCAGATTTCTTTGAAATACCCAATGACCACTCACAGCGACCATCCAACTTGCAACGACATTTCCCTCTTACCAGCTTAATGCTCTGCACTCATGAGCAGGTATAGAAAGTTTCAGACCTATAATATATTCATTTGCCTATATTTACTAACTGCTTCAAGTCAACTATTCAAACATCTAAATAAGCAACCTAAGGGTAGGTTCAACCTAGACACTTTCCTGTTATGCTGGTTAAGAGAAATATTTGTGCTCCCTCCAAGCTGGCAGAAGTCCTAGCACACATACAGTTACATCTGCGAAAGTGCAGTCTTGCTGGTGCAGCTTACTTCACTCAGCATCAGCTGCACAATTAAAGTACTTTTTGCCAGTACAAAAACCAAATTTATATGGGGCTTCTCAAAATATTTATGCCAACTCTTGCTAGATTAACAGCAGTCATTGTGTTAAAGACTTTCAAGATAATAAAAAAAAAACCACCAACCCTCTGTTTAAAGGATCTTGATAGGAACTGTAAGTTTTGTAAGTTGTAACTTTTTATTTGCAGGGCACCTGACTTCTACATGAGCAACATGAGTAAGTGAAAATAAATTATCACAAGCCAAACAAAGCTTAAAATAACATAGGACATAAATACCTACAGTTAACAAAGAAAACTAGAGGGAAATGCAGAACACAATTCTAAACAAAACAGCAGGGAGCTTGTTCCCATGCTTCCCGCTGCAAAGCTACCCTTTCCATTGAAGGTGTGCACACATGGGGAGGGGGGACAGATACCCTTAAAGTTCAAAAAATGTCATTAGGATTTTACTGTAATTTACAGAGAATTCTAATGGCTCGTCAGTTTTTTGCAGCAGAGGAATTGGCTGGTTTTCATCACACAAATCTTGCCGAGCTATACTCCAAAGGACCTCAAGACTTAAGGTCATCTTTAAGACAAAGAAGATTCAAATTCAACTACAAGCCAGACAATATCTTCCAGGGGGAGAAAAAGAAGAGTAACTCGGTTTCCCAGTCGTTTAACTGAGGGGCAGGCCTACAGGGAGCACACCGTCCCCGAACAGACGGACCAGCGCTGGGGCTACCGAGACGCATTTCTCACCGGGTCCTGCGCCAATCCAGAAAGAAGATTATGGAAACAGAGCAGGCACTAAAAAGAGCTGGGGGGGACGGACGGACGGGCGGGCGAGGGGACGGGCCAGGGAGGCAGAAAATCGCCTTCAAATGAATGAGCCGGCGGGGAGCGGGAGTCCCCTGCGGGAAGGCAGGCAGGCAGGCAGGCACCCACCTCCCTCCTCCCCTGGCCCCCAGCCGCGTCCACCTCTGTGTTTACATCCGAAACCTCCAAACGCGACACTTCCCCGGCTGCCGAGAGGGGGATCCCCCCCCCCCGACGCCTCGGTACTGACTGCACAGGGAAAAGCCCAGCTGCTGCTGCAATGCAACACGCGCCGGCTAAGGCGGAGGGGAAGGGAGGAAAAAACACACCGGGAGAGAAAGAAAGGAGACGGGCGACCCGGGCTCACGCCGTGCCGGCGCGCACCGCCGCGGCCAGCCCGGGGGAGGCGCCGGAGCGGGGCCGCCCTCCTCCCCGGCCCGGGCCCCGCTGCCGCCCCCCGACCGCAACTTTGCCGCCGCTGGGGACGGGGACGGCGGGGCCGCCCATCCCCCACCCGCCACTAACAATGGGCCCCTCCCCCACCGCGGGGCTCCCCTCAGCCCGGTCCCCTCCCCCTCCACCGGCCGAGCGCCGCCCCCCCCCACGGCCGTGGACCGTTAGAGGCGGGGGGCACGGAGCACCCCCCCGCCGGCCCGACCGCTCCGGGGCCGGCCCCTCACCTCATGGTGCTGCCCGGGGTCGGGGAGCCGCTCCCGCTTCCTCGCTCGTTCCGCTCTCTCCCCCGCCCCGCTCCGCTCCTCGCCGCTCCGCAGGGGCCGGCGCGTCAACGGACAGCGAGACCCCCGGCCGCCAGCGCCTCCCCGCCCGTCTCCGCCGCTCCCTCCGCCGCCGGGCCGGGCCAGACCACCGCGGGGAGCCGGGGGGTGGGAGGGGACGAGAGAGGTGGGGGAAAGGGGCGGGGAGGAGCGAACCAACGCGCGGGAAGGGCGCGGGGGGGGGGAGGAGGAGGAGGAGGAGAATGGGCGGGCGGGGGGAGTGCGGGGGAGGCCGGAGACACCGGCGGGGCTGAGGGAGCGGCGGGGGGCGCGGCGGCGGCGGCGGCGCGCAGGGGACGCGACGGGGGGGGCGGGAGGAAGGGGCGGGTCGGGGAGGCCGCGCCCACCGCCCGGCTGTTGCCCGTGCGGGTGAATGGGGCTCGGCGGCCCCGCGCCGGGGCGGGCTGGGGGTAGAACGGGCCGCCCTCAGGTGAGGCGGCGGCGGCCCGGGAGGCGCTCCTCGGCCGGTCGGCAGGAGAAGCGGTCGCCGGCGGCAGCTCCTTCCCCAGCGGCCCCGTGCCATTGTCCTGCGGGGCCCGGGACAGGCGGGGCAGGGCACCGCGGCGAGACCCTGCTCCCGGCCCGCCCCTCGGGCCGGGGCAAGCGGAACCGGGCCCATCTCGGGGGGTCCGGCCGGGAGTGCCGTGACCCCGCGCGCGGGAGACGCCCCGGAGCGGCGGGGCGGGCGAGGGGCGGGCTGGGCGCCCGAGGAGCCGCGTCCCGGCCGGCGGAGCTGGGCGGTGCTCGGGGCTCGCCAAGGCCGGTTCGAGCATCAGCGGACCTCTTCCCCCTCGCACCCCGCCCCTGCCCCGGGGTCTCTCTGCCCCAGTAACCGGCAGCCGGTGTAGCGGTGACACTGGGGTCTCCCTGCGCAGGGAAGAAAGCACGCACCCCGTGCAGCCCGCTGCGTGAGCTCGGCAGGTAAATCACTCCGGGTTTGCGTGGTTGCCTCTCAGCGGCCTCGGAGGCGTGTGGCCTAAAACACGTTTTCAGGAACAGAGGAATGTTATTTCAGCTTTACATCTTTCGCCAGCCCCGCGTCTGTGCTAAATACAGATTTACGTCTTGCTTTTAGTACTCCCAGCGGATCCAACACACGGAATGCATAACTTGAACCCAGCTCATGTTCAGCTCATTTCTGTCCAGCACCGAATACCCATTCTCTTTTGTCTCTGTTAATAGAAGCGATGAGCAAGTACCTTTGCAATTTCCAATGACGTTAAGGCATCTTGGTGCTTTTGCATCTCTGATTTCATTTTTCCCTAACAAATACTAGTGTTTTCTAGGGTTTAGTTATTAAAAATGTATTGTATGTGAGAAATAAATGTGTATATATCTTCTTTGTAAATTTCTAGACTTTTAGATATAAAAAGGTAAAGAATTTTAGAAAAACATATATATCTTCTTTATATATTTCTGATCGCGGTTTCACACATTTAAGTTTTTTTACCATGAATCTCAGTTATTTGACACTATGCGTACAACCTCTTCCTTGATCAGAATAGTATCTGAGACAGGGTCATCCACTGTCAATTAATGGTGTCAGTAACGCAGTAAGAGAGGAGCTAGTGAATGAAAAAAACGGTCAATTGTTAGAAAACACTAATTCAGGAAAAAGGACAGGCTCTGAAACTGAAGCTAATGAATAACAGTTTAGTAAGAAAATTAACATGTTTTTACTGGCATAAGGATGATGTCAATGAAAATGTTGCAGTAGAGGTGAATCACAAAATACAGATGAGTAATCAGAAGAAAAGCAGCATCATACTCTTAAAAATTAAATGGGTACCTTTGACAACAATGTAAACACAGTCTGAAAAAGGGGACACAATTGAATCTGGTAAATTTATCTTAATTGCTTCCAGCAAATACTCAGGACTCTAATGACTGACAATTGACCTCAGTTCTTAAGGAATCATGAATTTTCTAGGATCTGGCCTTCCTATCACCACAACATCCTCCAAATAAAAGGTTTGAAAAGAAAGCCATTCTGGCAGTGAAAAATATCTTGAAGGCAGCCAAATATAAATGTTAAGATCTATACCTAACTGATATACCTGTGTATCTATATAGATATATCTAAGATATATATCTAACGGGCTCCAGGAGATACATCAGTAGAAGGAATGGCAGAGACAGTCAGAAGAAGGATTTTGTTCTAAGATCCCAGTTGTTCTATACCAGAAAAAATCAGGATCAAAAAATCAGGCTGTTCTGATACGACCGTTTGGTCATATTAGTCAGATGTAAAAGAAGTTTGGCTGTGACAGGTATATAAAAACCACTGAAAGTATGCCTGCGCTACACGTCTGCCTGAGAGGGAATGAAAATAGCCAGAAGCTGTTACTCCTGCAAAATAACTATTATCGTTATTTGTGTTATATTACTTGGTGTTCTTAGCCAAATCAGATATGGTCATAGCTGGATTTCTCAAGACATACTCTGTGGTACAATAGAATTTGTAGAACTGCCAGAAGAATCATTTTGCATGCTGGCATCGCAGATGTCACCAAGTGCAAAGTCATTCTGGACGCTAGCTTAGTCAAAAATCCCATTGAATTAATCTGTAACAAAATACTAAATCTGCAGTAACTCATATTAGCAGTTACATGAGAAGGAGGGGAGCCAAAATGATATAGGGCAGAAATAAATTATAAATGTTGAGTGCCTTTTTCTTTCCAGGTCAATTTAGCGATGTTATTGTCAAGAAATTAAAGTAGTCTAGCAGAAGAATGAGTTAGTGTCGTGTACGTATTTATGATACTGAATTATGCATTGAGAAATCTGTAATCTCTTGTGGCGGGCCCGTGTGTTCTCAAGCTGTAATCATTCGGTGTGTCCAAATCACTTTGTACGATTCTGCCGTTATCTTTCTCGCTGACGGGATGGTCCAGCGGCACAACATGGGTGTTAATGCCCTCCGCATCACCTCCCACCACTCTCCCTTCTTCTGGCAATGACAGAACAATGTGGCAGAAATGTAGCTGGTGGTATCACGCTAATAACGTGGGGCCGCTGACAACTGACGAGGCAGAGCCACGTAATGGCTCTTCTAATCTGTGTCCGAGGACTGTGTTTGTGCCCTCCTTCCTCCAGATCCAAGCAGCTCAGGATACCCCAAAGCCACTTCGCATCCCTCCCTCTTGCATTTTCTGCTGCTCAGCTGCAACCGAGGACTGGAATTCGGATGTTTCCAAAGGCTAAGCCAGCTCAGGTTGAGCGGTACGGTGTGCCTCCTCTCCAAACAACCCGACTAATGAAGGCTTTTTGAATGCTAGAGAAATGGCTCACCCAGGCATAAACCAGAAGAGAACGTGTTTCTGTTTAGTGTCCGCCAGATGCAAGAGGCTTGGCAGGCTAGTCCTGAGCAAACCCAGCCGAGTCCGTCGCATCTCATCAGCATGGATCACCCTTAATACAGCGTCATGAGGAGGATGTATGACTAATACTCTGGAGACATTAGGGGAATCCAAAAGCTTCAAAAAGCGGAGCAATCCTTCCTCTCGCAGTGAGGTTTCCCCCATCTTCTCTGAAACAATCTCCCACTTTGCAGTCTTTGTTTCTTTGGAAAATCTGTTTGTATTTAAGAGGAAAAAGTAGCTGAGATCTTCGTATGTCTTACTACAGTCAGTGTCCTAGGACAGCAGCGCTTATGCAAGATCACTTTGGTCGTCTTTGATGATCTGTAAACAGCATAATGCAGGATACACAGTCAGAGAGGTTTCTGGAGTGGGGGGAAGTGGGTTTTTCTGGTGGTTTTGGGTTTTTGAAGGTTATTGTTCTTTTTACTTAATGTGTCTAGAGTTTGGTTTTCAAATATGTAGGAAAAGATTTTTTTATTTCACTTGTTTGGATTATTTTCCATAGAACTAGAATAGAAAGCAAATGCAATTTACTATATAACAGCAGTGAGAGAATTGCAACAACAAAGCATGAGCTTTCTCGCTGGTAATAGTGAAGGGCTTTCCAAAAATGGTGGACTAAAAGAAAATGGCTCTGACAGTGTGCTCCTGTTAGCATCTAAGATTATCAAAACAGAAGTGAATTAAGTAATTTAATTTATTGTTCTCATCACTGATTATGTTAATCTAATTTATAAATACATCTTTTGCTCTGGACCAGACACAGAGCTGAAGCCTGAACCAATTCCGTGAGGTCATGGTTAGTTGAACAAGATGAGGATCAGACTACTATACAGATAGTTAAAATATACTGGCTAGTATAATTCTTCCTGTCCTCTTCTTTCTTTCCCTCATCCCCAAGTCATTTTCAATTTCAGGTTGCCATGAGTCAGACGACTGCTGAAGTGTTGCATAGCAGGCCATTAAAGGAAGTGCTTTCAACCAAAAACTCTTTAGCTTTATTTTATTTATGAAATGATGCAGTATTTCTCAACCGTCTTCTGGAGGAGGGGGAGTAAACTATCTCTAAAATTCTTTAAGAATGCTAAAATAAAACAAGTATTGGCATGACTCAGCAGATAACGACAACAATAGCCAGCAAGGTCTTTTCATAATGGAATAATATTTTTGTTTTGTTGTAAAAAAGGCAAAACAACATCACCAGAAAAGGAAGCAAATCTTTTGCTATCAAACACAGTCCTTTGACTCCTGAATGTGAAGCTCGGTCTTCCTACCAGCATACTCTGCTCCTTGTTGTAAAGTAAACAATTCATAGCTCTTCCATCAAGCACCTCGGAAGAGGAATGAAAACAACAGCTGAAGCTCTCCACTGTGCGTCTTTCCACCAGGGTTCCTAACGGTGCCCCTCCTGTTGTCAAATAGCATCAGCAAATCTAACCACAAGCCTCTGTAGACGTGAGTCTGGAGTATGGTATGTGTCTTTCAGTCTGTTCCCAGTAGACTCAAACATTTAAGTGAAAATTCCTTGAATAAAAAGGGATTGTTTCCCCCCCCTAGATTTATCTTGAAAAGAATTTGTATTGTGCTGCAGGCTATTCAGTGAGGGCTGAAGTCTCTTTTTGTGTAAGTACTGTCTATCAAGTGTAAATCGATGCATTGTGTACTAAGTGTAAAAATGCTTTTCTGACACTCAGATAAATTATGATTGTTGTTTTGACCCTTGTCTTTCATTCACCTCCACTCGGTTGCTGACTTTTGTGGTTTCTGAGATGACATGTTGATTTAGGACCACTGCGATAGACCAATCTCATCTCTTACTTTCCATCTAATTTTATACTCTTATCCCCTAATGGTCTTATTTGCCACCAGCCTGCATTTTTCTTACGCATTACCAATAAAATTTATTCATTATGTTCTTTGCTCTCCCTTGCTAATGTCTTAGAACAAATTGTACTCTGCTGTTTTATCTTATGCTGGAGGAAAGTCCAGGCACAAAGCTGGCCCAGGATTTGGTTAAGATTGTTTTGAGCCATCTTTTCTTACAACTCCAGATGAGTTATGTTTTAAGTTCCTCAACTACAGCCAAGGATTTGGGCCATTATTAATTAGTTGTTATTAATAATTGTTAAGTGCCTCCAGTGCACTTGTAGCATAAAAAAAGGGCAGGCGTCTTGCCTAAAAGAGCTATTACTCTAAGGGGATGACTACACTGCAGTCTCCCATATCTGAGCTAGCTTTGAAATACTTAGCTCAGTTAGCTGCTATTAGTTATCTGGTACATTCTAGCTGAAACTGCATTGAGCTCTGCAAGCAGCCGCTCATCTCGCCTCTAGGCCCCAACACTGGCAGAGGTTTGACTTCACCAGAGCGTGTTCGCTGCACCGTACCCCTTCATTCTGTCCGAGTTTAGGTAGACAGATGCCAAAGGAGGTGGTGTAGCCATTCAGTTAGAAGCCTGTACCAAATTTCACCAATTTAAATCTACCTTGCACTTTGCAATTTATCCTTAATGGACGCTCCCACCCCCAAACAATTGCAAAACATGTTGTGAAACCCTGGGAATATTCTACTCTGACTCCATTGCAAATATGTTCTGTCTTTTGACCATCTTTCTCCTTTCTCCACCCTTCTATTTTAGATGACTGACAACACGCTTACTATTGCTGGTTAGTTTCCATTCACTGCAAAGCTGGAATAACTTACGATGAAAGTACTGTCCCAGTTATAGATGAATGACAACACTTTTACTATAGCTGGTTAGTTTCCACTGACTGCAAAGTTGGAATAACTTGCAGTAAAAATAATGTCCCGATTATAGTTGAATGACACCACTTTTGCTATTGTAAGTGAGCACCTGTGGACTGCAAAGCTAGAAGTAACTTACAATACAAATATTGTTCCAATAAAGGTAGAAGCTTAGTAAGAGGATGATAACCTCTTTAGTCCTTTCCAGCACTGCAGATTTTGCTTTCTGGCAATAGCTATAGCCAACTCCATAATTTGGATTTCAAATTTAGTAAGTGATAAATCATGCATGAGACCCAAAATATACAAAGCAGCAGTTGCAAAAATATTCTTCTTCAGTATTTTAGAAAGAACATCACAAAAATGTTTGCCAGATGAATTAATGTTTCTATAAAAAGACATGTGAAGAAATGAGCTCTTAAGAGATAACAACACTAACACATGCCATTATTATTACTATAACTAGTTAGCAACAATTTCAAAATTAAGATATACTCTATAAAATCCATGAGAAGGAATTCCTTGCAATTGGCCCTAAGTCACGCTTCCAGGACGAGGAATCTGTATCTCAACAATAATCACACTCTCTGCTGAGTATTTATTCTCCACTTCCTCTGTTAGCTCAGCTCCCATGTTTCACAAATACAACCACATAAACTGTGATGGATTTTCTCCTGCTCCTTCCAGCCTCAGACAGAACAGAACCCTCTCATACCCTGTTTCCTATTTCACAGGGTTTTTTTGAAACAACTCATACCGATTGTTTGCCACTGACTGGCATGGTGCAGTCGGGAATTTAGGTACTATGGTAAACCGACTCCTTTCCAAGCATACCACTCATTAAAAATTACTGCTGGAGAGTCTACATTCAAAAAAATAAAGGTTTTCATAGGAATATGGCCTTTTTCAAATGCTTGCTGAATGCTGGGGTTTCTAACTGGCTAGTAAGAAAGCACTGCTCTTCTGGAGAACATAAATAGATAGAGGTAGGAAAAGACCAATAAAGAAACGTTCCTCACTAGACTGTTTCCAGAGTTTTGTTTAAAAAACAACTTTATACTCTCTGGAATACATTTCACTGTCAGGAAGTTCTTCTTTGTAAAACGTTCCTTGTTTCTCTTAGGCTTACTACGCTTAGATAAATTCTACCTTCCCTGTATTTTTCTCTTCTAAATAGCTGTAAATTTTATCATGGGCTTCTTCAGACATCAGCTATCCCTAAAACATCAACTGCTCTATTTCACTGAACAAGATTTTTCAGTGTTCCTATAGCTCCGTTTCTCAAAAGCCTCTACTATCATTTTGTGGCTTTGTTCTAAGCTCCCTCCAATGTTTCCTGTCCTGGGTGCGCAAAACTAATGTCTTTATTCAAGGTGCAGCCAACTGCTCTTTGCTTCTGAACATGGAAACAGAAATCACATTTCACGACTCTATTTCCACTAGGATTGTTGTCACTCTAAAAGATCCTGTGGATTTATAATAAAAAACAGGTAGCACCAACTGTGTGAAGACAGACTGATTTATAACCCTAAGGGATGCTCAGACGATCATTTTATTTAATTGTCATGACTGGCTGAACATTTCTAACCTTCTAATTGTGAATAGGGGTTGCCTTGTGCAGCGAAATGACTCTTACAACAATGAACCATTCATTCTGCTGTGACTACACCAGTGGGTGGAGGGGAAGTGCCAGCTTTGTAATGTTTGAAATTATTATTATTAAAACAACCGTACAACTAGGATATTGGCATATCTGCAAAGAAATAAAAAGCCTTCCATCTCTTACCTGTTCATGGTTTAGAACCACCCTAAGCTGGTAGCAACAACCATAACCATTAGCATCTGATAGGGTTGGTGTATTCATAAAATCATCAGTAACATGAGCTGACGTGATGGTAAGAGAACATGTTCAGACAAAAAATGGTAGAAAGATGAGAAGCCTGTCCCTTTCCACAAGAGGTGACTGATAGGGTGAAAAATGCAGAACTGAATGAGAAGATTTGCAAGCCTGTTCCTAAAACCCAGCAGCAAGGGAAATCCTTGTGTGCTCCTTTGAAGCAATGGCTGAGAACAAGAGCAGGAAAAGAAGTGTTATTTCAGCAAAAAGGTGGTGAGGTTATAATGCTAAAAAAATTATAAAACCCTGTAGGAATTAATCAGCATTTTTCCTGAGAAAAGAACAATATATGGATCTACAAAGGCAGGGAATATATTTTTTTTAAAAAGAAATACCATATAATAGTGTTTCATAGACCATTATTCTAAGTCTGATCCCAGAGAAAATAATATAATAGCAAAGTCAGTCTGCCTTTGTAGAGGTGGGCTTTGCATTTATCATTTTAATTTTGGTTTTAAAACCAAAGAAGGCCAGCTATTTATTCTGATAGAATCATAGAATCATAGAATCATAGATTCATAGAATCATACAGGTTGGAAAAGACCTCTAAGATCATCATGTCCAACCATCAACCCAACACACCATGCCCACTAAACCATGTCCCTAAGCGCCTCATCTACACGTCTTTTAAATACCTCCAGGGTTGGTGACTCCACCACTTCCCTGGGCAGCCTGTTCCAAGGCCTGACCACTCTTGCAGTAAAGAAATTTCTCCTAATGTCCAATCTAAACCTCCCTTGGCGCAGCTTGAGGCCATTTCATCTCGTCCTATCGCTTGTTACTTGGCAGAAGAGACCAACACCCACCTCGCTACAACCTCCTTTCAGGTAGTTGTAGAGCGCGATGAGGTCTCCCCTCAGCCTCTTCTTCTCCAGGCTAAACAACCCCAGTTCCCTCAGCCACTCCTCATAAGACTTGTGCTCCAGACCCTTCACCAGCTTCGTTGCCCTCCTCTGGACATGCTCCAGCACCTCCATGTCCTTCTTGTAGTGAGGGGCCCAAAACTGAACACAGGATTCGAGGTGCGGCCTCACCAGTGCTGAGTACAGGGGCACGATCACCTCCCTGCTCCTGCTGGCCACACTATTCCTAATACAGGCCAGGATGCCGTTGGCCTTCTTGGCCACCTGAGCACACTGCTGGCTCGTGTTCAGCCGGCTGTCAATCAGCACCCCCAGGTCCTTTTCCTCTGGGCAGCTTTCCAGCCACTCTTCCCCAAGCCTGTAGCGTTGCCTGGGGTTGTTGTGGCCCAAGTGCAGGACCCGGCACTTGGCCTTGTTGAACTTCATACAGTTGGCCTCGGCCCATCGATCCAGCCTGTCCAGGTCCCTCTGCAGAGCCTTCCTACCCTCCAGCAGATCAACACTCCCGCCCAACTTGGTGTCGTCTGATAAAACTGCTATGCATCACCCTTCCATCTCTTAACTTCATCATGGAAGCTCAAAAGAAATTTTAAAAAAGACGCATTACAAGCTTCATTTGACAAAAATCATCGTTCACTTCACGTGCTTCTCCACAATCTGGAATAGATGGTGTATTTGGAGGACAGCTGAAAGGGGAGATATGCCCCCCATCCCACCAAAGCAGAGGGATTCCTGCTCCATAATGGTCCTTTCGGGTTGACTATGCTCATGGTAACTTGGAGCAGGCTGGAAGCTGCCACAGGCTATGCTCGGAAAGGGAGAGGAGCTAGATAAAGCACAGAAGATGAACTAGCCCAAGGAATCCTAGGGGGATTTTATACATGAATCAGATCATATTAGGTCAAAGCGCATCGCTAGAAGTGATGCCTTCAAACCTGAACAAAATGAGACTAAAAGCATTGCTTTTGAGTCCTTGCCTGTGACTTGTACGGAGATTCAGGAAATTTCACCCTAGCAAACACATATTGGTTGCACACATGTTAACTAAGAAAGAGGTGTTCTTGCCTCTGCTTAGATATGGATCCCTGAGGAAAGCCCAAAGCGGTTGATTTTTTCAGGAAGATCAGCCTGGTATAGACTGCAGGAAGGTCTCGGACACAGGAGCTCTGCTTGAGCACAGCTCAATCAATGAACTTTACAAAGCTCTTCATTTGTAGTGTTTTCAGGCAAATTTTGGAATGGATCTTTTAACTCATAGAAATAAGCAAATTATCCTCATTATCTCCGCATTACGGTCTCACTCATGACAACGTAATGCTGGTTTATATGCCACACAAGTATCTGAGCATGTTGCTTTTCTGTGCGAGTTGGACCTTTAGCACATGCAAATCAGATGAGACTCTGACCCACATGAGCTGTGACCTTACAACAGGGCATTTCCTCTCCCCTTTGGTTTCAAACACGGGAGCTCATGTTTTCATTTACATGAAGATCTTTTACATCAATTACATCTGAATGTTATGCTATAATTAAGATTCCTTTGCACTGAAAAAGTGGTTCAAAATGCATTAATTAATTACATTAAATAAGCACACAAGAGACTGCCTTGCAGTCTCTGTTCCTCCTCTAAGAATTTTGTGAAGTTAGCTGCAATTCACAAAATTGCTCAGCTTCATAAGCATTTCTCCCTCAAATTCTCTGACTTTCACCTTTTGCACATCTTACTGCGTTCTGTGAGGCCTCTCAAGCAGCCACAAATGTGTTTCTGTTCCTATATCCTACTATGTACATTTGCTAAATCCTTTACAACAGGTTTTCCTCAAAAGCTAAGAACTTTCCATAACCTAATTTTTACCTATCAAGTTCTGCAGACATACTCTCCTGAGATGCTGACCTCACTCACTTAATGATTTCTATCCAGCTACTGCATTCTTACAGCAGCTATATGAAGGAGTTCTGACTGACTGCAAGAACCAGGGAGAGGCTTGTGTAAGTGTATTCAAAGGACTTAAATGTAAGAGCAGAATATCCACAAGGCAATTAAAAAAAGATTCCTCTTAACTGTCCAGTATTGCAGCTTCATTGTCTCTTCTCCTGTTATTATGTAAATAAACTCTTTGTTTAATGTTAAATTTATTATTACAGATGTGAAATTGGATAAGAGTTTTAGATGGGTACAGAAATTGTGCAGTGGCCGTCATTAGTAAGGGAAGACAGAAAGGAATGCTCAGTTGGGAACAGTGGTCTTCCATAATTCATCAAAATGCCAAGATTTCTGAATATTCACCTCAAAAGAGGGAATTTTTGCCGCTATTTCACTTTACCATGACTTTGTCCAAACTGGAGTATCATGCAGAATTCTGCTTTGTTGGTTTCTGGTGTCTTTAGCATGATGGAAATAAATGATGAAGAATCACCAAAAATAGATCATTTGCAAAGCTGACTGGGAATCTTTGTACAGGAAAAGGGAAGGGTTAGAAGCTATGATCACATTAAATAAAAATTATAATCCATGTTCAGAATACATGGCTAATAGAGCTCACCCAAAAGGTTGGAGGGATAGATCTGATAATGCTATATACTGTGTTCTCCCTCTGTGCTGCCTGTTAAGCTCCTCTATGATGGAAGGAAAGATCTTGGCAGTCTTTGGTTTCATGCCTATCATTACCATGACACTACCATACGTTCCTTTCAGCATTGTATATGTCTTCCTTTACCTCTGAGCAGCAGCAACATCGGTTACTCAACAGGAAATGTCTTGAAATAAGCCTTTCATTTGAGGAGTCTGCCAAAATGAAAACACTTTTAGAAATAGACAACTGATCTCATAAACAGAAATAAATCTAAAATTAACTGAAACCAAAATCACATGTTTCCCCCTCTACGCCCCCACCCAGGTCTCTGGGTGTTGGGAATCTTAAGCTGTACTCTCCATTCTGAAACTAAATTAGACTTGCAGTCTGAAAACTAACCTCAGACTCAAACTTTGGTGGAACGGCTTGAAATGATACATTCTATACTTAGATATAAATGCACAGCTTTAGATTCATCTTTACTCATAAGTTGTTTCCTAGAAACAAAATCTTATGATTTTGGTTCAATTCGATTGTATATCTTAATTGATTATCTAATCTTTCTCTGGAAGCATATCATCAAATAGAAGAGGCATCTGCACCGTTCTAATTGACTTAAATAGAAATAATGAATGCACAACCTTTGGGTTGATTGGACACCTGGATTATTTCTTACTGAAGAAAATAATACATCTATCCGCAAGCAAATTTTGGGAAGAGAGTGATAATTTCATCAGCATTAGGAAAAAAGTGGGCTAGAATTACACAAGTTGACTAGGTAGAGCGTCTACTCCACCCACTGTTAGGACTTCACTTTGAAGACTGAAATGAAACAGCAACAGTTTGTTTCTTTCAGAGATTTCTGTAATAGAGGAGAAGGTAGGATCCGGTCCATGTATAGACATTCTGGGAATCCTTCTGAATAAAATACACCAGGAATTGCGTTTACCACCTTTGTTCCTTCTGACTGAAATAATCCCACTGAAATCTTTTTTTTTTCTCTAGAGAGAATGGGTTTACATTTTATTAAACGGATAATACTATTGTTACACCTAGAAAGCAAGGAGCCTTTCCAAGAAAAAGTACCTTGAACTAATTTTTACAGAGTACAGGCCACTTACTTTGCAAAATTAATCTCTTGTACTTGGAATTTCACGTACAAAATGCAAACCTCATGAATGATTCCCATAAGGATTCATTTAGCAGGCTTCATTATGTGGAAAGGGTATAAAGCAACCGAAGACCTAAAATGGCTGCTCGGCATTATGTTGTTCTGTGGCTGCTAGCGTGATTTACAACTATGCATTTTCTGCTCTTGTTTCTTTAGCTTAGTGCTGAATTATAAATGAATAACTGGATCCTGGGATTCTTCTTCTAGTTCGAAAATAAAATTAACCTGATCGAGAGACCGTTTTTTAACACAGTCAATGTGTTAGTCAATGAATTCTTTATAAGGAAATGCATTATTTGGAGAAAAAGACCCCAACCCCGCTCAGACCTTTCAGTTTTTCTCTTAAATGAAGAGTAAAGAAAGTGAGATGTAAAACCAGACCACACAATTACACGTAAGCTAGTTTGATGCAGTTCAAGTAACTGTGTGGATAAGCAATTCACAATGCTTTGTGTGAACAAATATTTAAGCAACTAAAAGGCAACTAGCATGCTTTGGCTTGATTTGAACGTACAGGTGCAGTAAATTTGTTTACTGACGTAGGTATTTGACAACACGTGCAATCTGCAAAAGCACCTTCAGTCTTCCTGACAATATGGATTTTTCTCTCTGCTTAACAGTTGTGGTCCATATCTGATATTAAATAATGTACGCAAATGCTGCAATCCCATCCCACAAACGAATCACAAATAATTACCGAGCTTTTTTTTTTTAATAGATGATGCAAGCCTCTGCCTCAGGGGCTTGCAGTCTACCTCAATAAAGGGCTAAAAAGATTGAAAATAATACACAACACCAGAAATTAGTGGGGGTCTGGCACTGTTCAATACTAAAGGCTTGAAAGAAGACTGGTATGAAGGAGGAGGAGACAGAACAGTGAAGTTCGAAGTCAAGAGGACATTAACACTAAAAAGCCATCTAAGTTTTACTTTCATACTGGATGCAACCTCCAGACCTGCTGGAGGGCGAATCACCTCCGTGCACGCAGCCAGTCCTCTCTGTATTTCTAGCTCCGTTGTAACTAGACCTGAATTTTTAAAATGAAACAGATGCATATCTCGGTAGGTCCTACTCATCTAAGAGATGCTCTTGTGCTTTGTGGTTGCAGATCCCCAGATGGGCGTGCAGATTGTCCCTGTGCCTTTTCAGAAACCCCAGCGTGTGGCCGTGGCGTCCCTGTGGGCCAGTCCCAGGGGCGAGGGCGGGCGGAGGGAGGCGTCTCTACCGGCCCTTTGCGTCCTCTGACCACAACCACCAAAATAGCTCTCGGGCCCTCAACCACGGCCCTGGGGAACAGGGAAGGTTCTTCAGCTCTCTCCTTGTATTATAGGCCTGGATTAGGCTGATTTAGCCTTATTTTTTTGTAAATAAGGCACCAGGATCTGCCAGCAACATTCCTCTCATTTTATCTGATCGCATAAGAATTATTTTTAGTAAGAGCTGGTTTGCCCTGAAAGAAAGCTATTCTCTAAAAAAAGCTTTGTACACTTAAGACATATGGGACAGAAGGAAGCCTGCATCTAGCATTACATTTTTTTCCAGTCCCCAGAAAAACCCTGAAATTGCCCTTTTTAGCAAACAGAAAAGATAAATGAGTTGATTCTGAATTGAAAATAATAGATACGCCTATGTGCCGTTCTTGACAACCTTTTCTAAAGTCTCATTGGCTCACAGAACACGTGCACAACTCCTACCTCTTTTTATAAGAAAGTTACACAGGCATAATTCCACCAAAAAAACAGTTGAATAGCTGTAGTAGAATGGGAGCTACTTCTGTCGCCTCTTTCACAAAATTAATTGAAATAAATACTTTACAGCAGCAGCAACATCAGCCAGTTCCCCTTTCTGACAAGCTTACAAGCACTGCAGACATTGCTTAGGGTCATCATACTCTGTATTTTGGTACATAGACTTAGTGAATGGCATGCATGATATGCTTACTAAGCTACTTTGGATAAACATGGAAAAAATGTAGTGGTGTAGTTGTCACAGACCAGAATGGTTTCATGTGCTATGTGATTTGAAGGGAGATTCCTTTGCTGTGTGTCATTTACCTTTTATACATCGCTGTTGCTCAGTATTTCATAACCATTAATTCTTTGGATGCCTGCACTGAGATTGTTACATACATATATGCATAAAAAAATGAGAACTCTGCATTCTTACGTGATGTCACATATAGTCCACAAACAGCTTTATTGCTCTTTACCATGTTTGGGAACAAAGGGAAAGGGATGCCGATGACATATGTCTCACATTAGAACAATTTCCTTTTCACACTTGGAAAACAGAGCTCCTCTCTTTTACATACGTTTTATGTACGCATGCATAGCCTTGGGATGTCAAGATCCGAGAAAAAAACCTCTCTTATGTTTCATATGTAAATCAGTGACAGCCATGGTCATGTGCTAAATGACAAATAAGCTGGCGAGGTGAAGTCAGCAAAAACTGTCATGAGTGAATTTTTAACTTCATTTCTTAAGCCATGATCCTGCAAGTCATAAGGATCTTTGAGTAGGTTGGGCTCTATCACGCATGAATTAACTGTTGGCATAACCGATACAACAGCAAACAGCATCCTAGATCATAAATGTCTTTGGGAAAAGAACCGTTTGTGTCTGTCCGCTGTATAGCACAAGAGGACCTCGCTGATGACTGCCTTTCCTGGCACACCTGTAATGCACACGCTATGCTTCAGTTACTGTTAATTTGTTAAATCAGTTGACACCGCAGGGAGAGAATAATGATATTTAGCATACGATGGGAATTCGGGATAAGGTGGGATCTGTTCCTTCCTCACGTTCCCCCTGCGGTACTCCAAAACCGCCCTCCGATGCCTCTGTGCCTCCATTTCTGCCTGCGTGCTAATAATTTCCCCCTCCTAGGAAGGCTGGGAGACTGTAAATGTTTTTAAAGTGAACCGAGGTCTTCGGTTGCAATTTTCAAAGTAGACGTAGCTATTTTATAAAGTAGGTTGTGACATTATGGATAATAAAGATAAGGCTTCCTGTAGCTGAGGTTTTTACACTCTCCTTTTAAGTCACTGTTTTCTAGCTGAATTACAGTATTGCAATGTTAGCAAGTACTAACTATGACAGCTGAAAGTTACCATGCTGGGTATCCACCTCACCTGAATGCTTTTGGATAATTCTAGCCAAAGTAACCCAGGCAAGAAAGAAGGATATAGTTTTGTCTTAAAAATGTTCACATCCTTTTCTGTAGAAATCCTAGCCCATCCTTACTCTGAAAGAGGAAGGGATCACGAATGCTGATATCAAGGAGGCACCTTTTGCTGTTCATACCACGAGCCTCCGAATTTGGCCAAACCTCGGAAAATTGCTTTGCACTCATTCAGTCAGGAAGGGACAGGCTCAGATTAAACTTGTGTGGCACAACAGAGAGCTGGGTGGGAGAGCAGGGGGAGCAGCCTGTGGTGAGGTACCAGGGGTACCTGGAGTACCAGGGATGACCCGTGGAGCTTGGAAGCAGGGGAGCCTAGGACGAGGACTATGAGAAGGGGCTCCTGGCAGCTGGAAGGTGGCAGTGATGAGGAATAAAACGTGAAGCTGAAAGGAGACTCAGAAACAGGGATGGAGACAAGGAGATGTAAGGGTAAGAGGGGGAGAAACTGGGACTGTGAGAAGGAAAAGCTAGAGGGATGAGGAGCTGAACACTTAAAAGTTGTATTAAAAGCTGACTCTGCCTAGCTGTGTTCGTTCCTCCCAGAATCTGGAATAGAACCCAGAATTTCTGACTTGCACTATTTTTCTATTTTTCCTACTGAGATCCACCAAAAAAAGTGAATGCCTTGTCTCCCTGCAGCCCGCACAGAGGATGATACACTTCTACATAGTAAGAGATGTCCATGGATCTCTGCTTCAATCTGTGGATCTGGAATTTCAGCCCTTCCAATGAAACAAAGGGAACTAAATGTGGTAACATGCGAAAGGACATCAACTTTCCTTCCTTAAAAAGCTAAGAAATTCATTTTTATATATGTGTGAGTGTATGACTGCGTGTATATGTATGTACACATAAACTAGTTTGAAAGGAACTTGTAATGTCAATGCATTCAGAAAATAGGAAATACAAGAATTGATGTTGACCTTGCAACCATTGCTCATCTGCTTTGACCACTTCCATTTTTATACAGTCTTTATTTCTGCCACCTCATGCAGAGGTTCCTCCAAGTCATCTGGTGCACAAGAATTACTTCAACCTTTTATTATTAGCATTAGTAAGTATTTGTGTGGTGGTAGTCCCTAAATTGGTGGGTGTTGTGTAAGCACAGAGGAGAGCCAGTCTCTTCACGGACAACTTTGCAATCTAGAGAATTCGGACTGTAATTCAATAGCTGGAACTTTTCGCTGCAGTGCTCAAATTGAATTCAACCAACCCTCAGCTTATCTCACTAGTCTTCCTTCCCTTCCTCCTTTTATTTTTTCTTCACTCCTTAGGCTTTTATTTCTTGTTTGTTTGTTTGTTTCACACTTTTTCAATAAAAATGAGAGCATTCTGTATTTCTCCATCTCTGTTTTTCTTTCCATATCCTCTGTTTCTGTGTTTCTTTCCCACAACTAGCTCACTTTTTTTTTTCCTTCCTCATTTTTATTTCCCTCTTCTGTCGTAAGGAATGAAGCATGAGCCTGCATGAGCATTATCTTTGTAATTACTTGAACCTGTATTACATCTTCAGACCACCTCTATAGTCACGAGAGTTAAAACTTGATTATGTATTTTTATATTTTTTTGATAAAAACTGATCCCGGGCAGCCTTCCAACTATGATATCAGTCTTGTAACATTTGCCTGAGTTTGCTGACATCCTGAAAGAATGCTCTCAAGAGGTGTATTCTCCTGGCTGAAGGGGCCAGCAACGGCACATCACAGTCAGTAGCCTGCCCACAGCTGATTATTCTGGGGGTTGGAACAAGGGGAGAGACTGAAGTCCCCCAAGAGGCAAGATCTGGAAATGGCTGGAAGAAAGATGAGCAGGGAGGGGGAGGGATAAGCAGAAGAAAATCTGAGGAGGAAAAGGAGGAACTTAAGAGCCCAGAGGCAGAAGCAGCAGCAGCCTAGAGGAGAGATTTTCTTAGTGTGATGGAAAACAGGAAAACAAGTACTGATTAAATTTTAGTTATAACATAATTCTAATCTATGAACAAACCTCCTGGTGATATCAGTATGAGATCCAGTGATAACTGGAGAGATTATAATGAAATCAACAGCCTGCCTTCTTTTCTCCTCAGCTCTGCTCTATCACCTTCCTCACCCATCCCTATTTTCTCTGCCTAGGCCTGCCCAGCTCCTACAGAAGTTGCCAGGAGCTTTGCCATCACCTTCAGGAGGAGCACGGTTGGGCCCCGATTGCGGATTACTGTAAATTGAGGCCAGCCTTGGCAACGTGCTCACGGAAGGGCCAGTTCTACGTCAGGAAGCAGGGGATGTTTCACTGACGGTGTTAACACATTGCGGAGCAATAGAACTACTGGGTTCTGGCATATTATGGAGCAACATGACAAAAATTGCAGAATCCACAATATTATCCTACCCACAGTTTTCCATTGACCCTAATTACAGTTCTGTTGCTAAAGCTATATAATTTGATTTTCAGCAGCACATCAAAAAGGCAGGAGCTCAGCAGTTCCCAGAGCGATTGCACACAGTTTGCTGGACAAATATATTTTGCTTGTAGTCGGGTTAAGGTGAATAATGAATTAAGAAATTAGATTTCTAAACATTGGGTCTTCGGTTAGACTAAAGGATGAGAACTAATATCCGTTAGGACTGGCACGCCTCTATCTTTGAACTCCAAACATTTGAAGTTGATGATAGCTTTTTACTCTAATGGCAGGTGGTAGATGGAGGCCACAGTGTCCTTGCCCTTTTATTCCAAGCATAATTTTTATATCTTCAGAGATAACAAAAGGCCTAAGCACCACTGATGTGGTGGCACTTGGGCCTCATGCATATGACAATAAAAGCACAAATCTTTTTCTGCTTATCCCCATTATTCATCCCACTTGACTTATCTTTTGCCATTTTGAAAGCAATTTTATAACTCGGTGCTCATCTTCTGTCCTGTCTGCCCAGTTGGTGGCAAAGCAGCATTAGCTGTCACTCGGACCCGGTGTGACATCAGTGAGCCATTTCACAGAAGACACCATTAGCTGGTAACACAATCAAGACCCATCCAGAGAGCACTGCAACTACTGTCACACAGCTGAAAGTCTCCATTTCCTACTGCCAAGCCCCCAGCGCATCCAGTGGCTATCTCTGCGGGTTTTTTTCCTTTTTAATGAAGCAAAGCAGAGAACAGAGACTGTAGCTTGAAGTGCGAGAAAAATATCTGTTAGAAAAGGAAGATGTCGAGTTGTAGCTCTCCATTTTACTCACCATGTGAATTCATGTTTGGATCTTAAAGAATTTTGCCCTTCTCTTGTTTCTATACATGTGTGGTTTTGTTTATTTTGCTGCTCAAGTCCCTCATCTCTTTCTTGCCTAATTTACTGTTGCCACGCAGCTGTCATACATGGGCGAGCTGACGCCTCCCCAGCGCTGACAGATGAGTATTGCCCTGGTAGCGTCGAGAGCCGCCACCCTCAGCCACCCCGTCCTTCTAATGGAGGTTTCCACCTGACGGCCGAGGGCACAGCAGGAAGCCTGTGCTTCCACCTCCGTGGGGGAATTAGTGCAAATCCAGTTTAAAATCCAGTCGAGGTGAATGCAAGTAGACAACCAGGTTTTCCATGAAGAAACTGAGATGTGACGTACTTTTTTCTGCCCACGTTGCTCGGGTGGCGATAACCGCCAGCAAAGCAGCAGGGTGGGAAGCCTGGGGCAGCGACTTCTGTAGCTGCTGCAGCAAAATTCACCACAGCTTATCTCTCAACATGGAGTAACGCTCGTGGCGTTAGTGGGAATTGGGCATCCTCTGACTAAAGTGAAAAGTGGCAAGGGACATGATTCCAGATTATTACTGATTTTGTTTTGCTTTCAAAGGCAGAATGATTAAAATTTGGATTCTGATTATCTGCCCTTTTTTTTAAGTAGCAGTGCCTAGCTAATTCCCATCAGTGCTTTCCCTAAGATCAGAAGCAAAGCTGTCTCTAAAATATATTTTTTAGATTCCAAGCCAGTCATATAAGAACAGTGACCAAGATGAATCAGTTCTATGATGTTCTCATTCTGTGTTTAATAATAAAATAAAACCAAAAAATACTAATGAAATGCTGAATCCTGCAGGGTGCTGAAAATTGCAGACTGTTGTCTGAGCTTGCACTCTAACCCCAGCTTACATTTGTCTGCTAAAGCACAGTAAGCACACATGATATTATAGAAACAAATAAAACACAATTAAACCAATACATTCAGGCAGATAAAACTAGTGAAAGGTTTACCACTTCTCAAAAATAATGTGCTCAGTAGAAGATGATCTCTTGAAGTGTGGTATGTGTTAACATAATACATTTCCATGCTTAGATTTTCAAAACTGCAAAATACAGGCATTTTTAGGTATGTGTTTCAAATTTAAAATAATCTCTTTGGAAGGAGCAGACGATTTCTTTTTCTGACACACTGACGGGGAATAAAGTTCATTGTTTATGCATTTGCTCAAGCAGTGGAATTTCACATGGCTAAACTTCACTTCATCGGATGTATATCAGTTTAAATTAGCTCAAAATCCACCCCAACATTCATTTTTAGATCACAGTCTTCAGAGGAACTGATTTATCAGGATGCCTAAATCCAGATGCACTACAAATAAGCCAGGAAAGACAAATAAGCCTCTTGGCATAAAACAAATGAGCTGGGGGAAAAGGAATGTGAAAAAAGAAAGAGCTAAGAGAAAGTAAGAAAAAACCTGCCAGTGGGAAGAATGCACAGTTTCAAATCTCGGACGCTACCCCACTTGGATTTCCTCAGGTTCCACCTTCACTCCAGCCCCTCCTTTTTTTTTCCCCTTTTTTTTCCTTTTTTTAACATTGCCTTCTGGACCACCTTCCCTGCGCTCATCCATCAGCTCTCCCTTTTTTCATCTGCATTCGTTTTTAAACCGCTTCTCTTTGATAAACCTTATAAACCATTTAGAGTGCCTGAATGAGAACACTTCAGAAGCACCAAAAAGCTTTGTGCATGGTCTGATCAATGGTGGCTGCCTGAGTACGCTTTTATCTCCCAGCAAATACAAAGGAAAACAGAATAGGACCTTAAAATGAAAGGTAGTCGATAGCAGACCCCTTATCGTCCTTCCGTTGGGTGTATCGGTTTGCTGATTCTGGAGTTGTGAAGACTTTGTGAAAGAGTATGAGTGACGGAAAATTGAAATGCTTGTTTGATACCGGTGCTGGCAAGAAACAGTGGCCAAGTGTTAGAATAACTACCCTTTAAGGAATTTGCGATTAAGGGTAAAATCCTTCCAGGCTGAGGCCGGGTCTCCTTAGCTAGGGAGCAGCCCAACAGAGAGAAATCCTTCTTCCTGCAGAAGCTTTCCTTTAATAGTGGCTAATTAACCTGAAGTTACATTAAAGATTTACCATATTTATCAGGTCTGACTCAGTTCTTATTCATCGCTATTTAAGAACACAACAGAGAGAACTTGGCTTATTTTCTTCCTTGTTCGTGTAGTTTGAGGTGGGTAGAGGGTTAAATGAACTCAGAGAAGTTAGTTCTCTTAGATCATGTACAACATACAGTTTTACCAGGTAGCACTAAGTATAAGACAGACAGTGCCACATATATTACCATTATACTCCTCTGTTCTTGATTTTGCTCCTTTTGTTTCCTATCAGACTCTCTAAAGGCCTTAGTTTGTATTCATTCACTCTCTCAAACGTCTTCCCAGATGCTCAAATCCCACTTCTGTTATTGCAGTTTCTTTTAAATTTGCCTGGATCCCTTGTGCAGAGTCAGGACTTTACTGTTCCTTAGCTCAGCATTCTCCTGGCTGGACTCCAGCTCAGGTAATTGTATCCAGGGCTCTTTCAAACTTCTCTCTCTAGCTGCATTTGGAGAAGTTATTCTTCCCTTTCTTTTCCGAACTGCTTTATAACATTGCAGATACTGAGAACTGATGGGATGTGTATTTTGGAGAGGCTGTGCATTATGCATTAGGGGTGAACCAACACCTTCCGCAGTGGGACTGAAAGTACTGTCACAGCTTCCTTTCTTTTCCATTTCAACGTTATTTTAAGTGGACAGTTATCACACAAAGTAGAAGCTGAAGGACAAAAATGTGGTCCTGGCTAATCTGCTGTTGCTATTTGAATGTGCAGACTTCTCCCTCTAATTTACTATTCTGAATCTAGCCGAGATTTGTTCAATAGCTGTTCAGTGGCTTATGTCACTTGAGCCGGTTGCCACAAGATGCTTACAAAAATAGATTTCTCACTTATTGGGAGAAATATCAATACAGAGGCTAAAGAGAGAATGAGCATTGCTAGAGGTAATGCCGCTACATCAACCATGAGGCAAACTACAAAGCGAAAGCAATAGAAAACTTAATTTTGCAATGCCCGTGTTCAGTCTGCTTGTTAACCAGCAGTTCTCCGATGCTGGTACTTATCCAGTTCTAGGCCAAAGACAGCTCAGAGCATCCTTTCCAATGAAAAACGATTCAAACAGAATCACAAGGAGTCTGAAACTTTTCAGAGAGAAAAAAAATATTTTCCTTCTTGACAAAGAAGTATGAACCATAAATCTAGGTAAATTACAGAAAGAAAAAAAATATCTAGTAAAAAACAAGATAGAGAACAGCAATTAATCTACTGACTAGATGCTGCTCATTTCCTGCAGGATATGGGCATGAGAACTGGCTGCAAGCACTTATGCAAGCTCATCTAACTGCTCACTGCAGTGCAGTTCTTCCAAGGCAAAGAAACGGATCTTCACACTTCAAGTGAGTAAATTATAATCAATTCTCACTCCCTCACCTTGGAGGAATTTGAGCTGTTGCTATCAGTTAGCAGTAGTTAGCTGTTCCCTAGTCTGGGCAGAAGTGCTGCACTCAGGAAAATCTTGGGAAGACAAATGATTCAGGAGAGGGCTATGGTCACAAGAAGTTTAAGAAATGCTTTTCTAACCTGAACTTAAAGGCTTTATTTTCACCATGGGCCATCTATCAGAGAAGGACTATCAGAGAGCAGTCTCATCTACTTGGCCCTACTTGGAAAGGCGGCTGGACCACATTACCTCCGGAGGTCCATTCGAGCCTAAATTATTCTATGGTTATTCTCCAGCCTCCATGATGATAGCCTATATCTGGAAAGAAGGCGGTCATGCCCGCTCTGCACCCACAGGGGAATCCTTCAAGCCGGGGAAATTCCTACTAAGGAAAAACAATAAAAGAAACACCTATCTGATGCAAAAGTAATATAGACAATATTCAATATTTTTTGTTTTTCCTTTTCGCTCAAATCTTCCAGGTTTTAAAAGCTGCCAGGTCCAGCTCAGCTTTCATGTTAAAAAAAAAAATTATACCCAGTTAGGCCATGACTGAGCTTGGATCACTTGCTGAATTAGGTTCTCCAGAGTGGTCACAACCATCACAGACTTCACCTGATGATGTCCACCTGGCTGAGATGGCTTCTGCACTTGTCCCAGAAGAGGCTGCAGGGAGCAAAGCGAAGAGAGGGGAAGGGAAGGACCAGGGGTCTGTGGAAGCATACATCTGGAAGTTTAAGTTAACCTGCAAAGTTAAGTTAGCACAGCCCCCGTGCAGTTTTGATGACAGGACTTGGCTAGTGCAAAAATAGCTGGCACCAGATTCGCCTTCTTCCTCTTCTGCTAAACAGTCCTTTCATGCAAAAAGAAATTGAGCCCACTGTACTCGGTAACATTTTTATCCTCCCTCCCCTGCAGTTCAGTGGTACGTAAGCAGCAATAAATCCGTATTTAAAGTACTGTTGATTGCTTTAGAACTTCAGCAGTAAAGGAAATAAAGTAAGCACATAAGCATGTAGCCCTTGCACAGTTAAACATGGCGTCCACTGCTGGGTATAACTAAAAGCATGGTTGACTAAGGAACTAAATAAAACTGTAATGCACTACTGTATGATTTATATCACGTGGATTTTTTTGTAATCTTTGTAAGTGGAAACCAGAAACGGGTGCGCATGTCTGCATAAGACAAATGATAGGAACAAACTGATTTTAGGATTCTTATTGCAATCAAAGCACGGCGAAAAAGGAGAGAGTCAAAGTATACAAACATGCTTGAGTGTTGGAATTTTTATGAAGAAGAAATATTCACTCTATAATGATATCCACGTAGAATGGATGCAGTTGGCTTACATTATAGCAGCTGAGATGAGACTGACAATGATGACGCTACGACATGAACAGCTAATAAGTAATGTAACTTGTATTATTTCATGCTCGTATATTTTCAAAAGAGGTGATATTAGAATGAAGCCAATTCTACAGCTTCATAAACTTCAGCATCTGTTTCTTTTTTCTGTTTGAAAACTTCGAACCTCAATCAGGTTTTGAGGCCAGCTAGCAGTCCAGTAAAAATTGCTTTATCATACCCAACTCAGCATTTTCTTATTAATCATTATGGGTAAAGATGTCTAATGTAAGAATAGCAACAGTCTAAACTTCCACAGTACCATCACCCAAATATTTCAAGTGCTTTACAAATATTACTAGGTGAATTTGCATTGAACAGTGATATGCATCTTATCAAAGAGAAGCAAAGGCACTGCTGTAATGGATCAAATTTTCAAGAGCATTGCCAGTCTTATTCTCTGCAGAGTTTTTACACACGGGGCAAGCTCACCATGGTATAGTCCTTACCCTACTTTAGTCACTGAGTAAGAGCCTCAGACTGCTCATATACATTTCTGCAAATGCTGTAACAATCTCCTGTTCTCAAAATTCATTAAGACAGCTATGTATTTACTTTGAAAAAATGTGTCAGAGAAACAAAGTGAATGCTTGAACTGCTACTTTACCAGAAAGTCCTTTTTGGCTGCATGATTGTGAACATTTGTAGATGAGCAAAAATGTTTTGAGTCAAACTTAAAAAAGAATGTGGAAATAACCATTAGCAAGCCAGAGGTGCCTGTGAAGATCATAGAGGATATAGAGAGGGATATTAAGAGAGTGCTGCGATTCAGCTGGGAAAGATCAAAGAGAGCCAGATAACAGCCAGGGGACATCAGAGTACCATGAAAGTTGCTGAGGATGTAGGATGCCTGTGTAGTGCTGTGGGACATAAGGGAAGTTGAATAAGATATGTATGTGAAGAAAGGTCCCAGGGTGATACAGAAAACCAGAGGTGACATCATCATGACAGAGCTGTCTGAGAAAGCCTCACGATGCTACAAGATGCAAGCCTCAGGATGACGATGAAAACCAGAGAAGGCTGAGAATTGCTGGGGACCCAAAAGACAGTCAGCTAACACAAGGGAATGTTACGGAATGCAATCGCATCAAGAAGGGCTACAACTGCTGGGTATAGCTACAAGGATGTTTGAAATAATAAAGTCACAGAGTGTCCAGATTTTATGGGGAATAACACATGCTGCTGGAGATCAGGGACCAATAAAGGTTTATGAAGGAGCAATTAGAAATATGCCAAGGAAAACCATACTATATCACGAAATAGAAAAAAAATTCATTGCTAGAGAGCATGAGGGAGAATCTGAAAAATGTTTTCAGCAAAAAGCTCCCCAGCCTTAGGAACCTTCTTGGAGCAGCTGCTGAGCCTGAAGAAGGCTATCGCATGTTAGGGAATGAGAGAGCAACCGTAAGATGCCAGAAACAGTGAAGCAGATTGTGAGTTGAATGACAAATGTGTAAACTGCTGGTTGCTATAAAGGGCCACAGTGTCAGGAAATGTTGGAGCCTGCTGTTCTGCTTCTGGAGGCATCCAAGAAGAATGCAAGTTGAAAGAACACTATATAGGTTGAATAGCATCAAGAAACATTGGAAAAGGCCATGAATACCTTTAAGCCTGTTCAGCGGAGGGATCCAGACTAAGGCAGTGAATTACTGGAGTGGTTAGCTATGCAGCCACATAGAAACCAAGGCGAGGCTTGTTTCTCCCAAGAGCCCAAGATACCAGGAAAAAGCTCGAGAAAGAATGCAGATTGCCAGGGGGACTGAAGAATCCTGCATATAAACTAGGGACAACTGAAAAGCTGTGAGATCTGTCAGGAAGCACAGGGTAAGGTCACAGACTGAAACAACTCAGATGTCTGGTTTCACCATTTGACTAATAGAAGAAAGATGTGACCCAAGATAATCCTGCCTGCTTCTCTTTTGGAGTGCAGAACAGAATCCCTTTCAGTACTGTCTTAAAGCAATGAATGCTTCCTGCTGAACAACCAATGCCATGTATGGAAAATAGCTATCTATCCTATGTCATTGTATGTGTTTAAACTGGGCCTTGGAAACCACACGAGACTAGGAGGGGAAAATAATCTCTTTGGGACAAGGGAAACTTTTTGAGGGCTAAGTTGTGCTTAGCTCTGTGTGCTGGCGCAGGGAGCCCTTTTGCCCCTCACAGCACAGTTACACAGCAGGTAGGTATCACTGGTCTCTCATCAGGAGTTTATAAAATACTGGTAGAGAAATACAGTATGGAAAATCTGTTTTATTCACACAACATCTAACTCCAGCGCACCGGTCCGAAATAGAGTAACATGGCCAATGTATTTATAATTCACAGTGCTGGCAGCTCTGGAGCGCTGCCTTGCTGGAGCCTGGGCAGAGCGAGGGCCTCAGCCCCCATCTGGCAACCCGGTTTTGCTGAAGAGACACTCTATTTGAAACCTGCTCTTTGCTGCACGTCTTCCCGGGGGAACGAGGATCGGCACCAGCACTTCAGCAGCGCATCTCCTCCCTCCCTCTAGCACAGCTTAGCCTCGGGAGAGCCATTCTGCAGCCTGTGTTTGGATGGGGGGGAAGGGGGAAGAAGGCAAAGAGTTATTTTTCGTAAGATCTGCTGCGGAAGGCTGAAAACAGCCAGGTTTCCAACCTCTTTCCTTTGTTTGCCTTAGGTCTCTCAATTTCTATATCAGGCTCTGGTTCAGCTTCCATTAGCGCTTCCTCATCAACATCGTTAACAATGGTTTCCTCACTGAGGGTATCACTAGGATTACACTTACTGCCAGAATCCTCTGGCACAAAATCACTGTCTGAGTCAGAGCAGAGAAATAATTAACCCTCATGATACTTCTCTGAGGAATGAACAGAATACCTAATAAGATTTATGGGGCATCAAATTGGTCCTGCTCCTAAGGAGAAAAGCGTCCACACGCTGAAGTTAGCGCTGCTGCCGAGGAGTGAGGAGGTTCCTGTGTCAAAGCAGGAGACATCTTCACCTCACCTGTAAGCGGCCTGCATTACCTTAATTGCGTTAGTTACCTTACATGTCTAAACAGAAAACCACTTGTTTACCGCTCTGGCCCTGGATTAGATCATGGTTTCATTACCCAAAAAAACTATCAGTGTCAACGGATTCTCAGCTGCTGTGAAACTGGTCAGGCTGGAGTCAGGCAGGGCAAGACTATCTTACTCGAAATTACCAGCATCTGATTTGCAAACAGCCTTCAAACCCTCCTGATCATATTCTCGATCTATAAGACTAGATTTATGATTCAACCTACAACTCCAGAAACTGAAATAGAACTGCTGGAAAATTTTCCCCGCATACGGAGAAGAATGTTGGCCCACAGAGAAGAGAAATAAGCATCAAGATTTACACAAATTTGCATGGTTTTGCTGTTTTCAACTCTAGAGACAAGAATTTTCCTTCCCTCCAAAAAGTAATCAGTCACTTCAGTGGCAGACATTCGCAAGCAAAGCTAATTAACTTTCTAGGTCCAGAAGGATCTCCTCCCAAAAGCTGATAATATGTCTCAGTGGGGTAGGAGAAGGATAGTACAGTCCTAGCTGGCTGGGAGGGATCTCTGGAGAAGTACATATCATACAGATTTCTGTCTGCAAAATACAGTAGTCTGCTAAGATCTGGAAGCCTCAAAATCCTTTCACTTCTGCTGGGAATTTAGTTCAAAGCAGCTGCATGTAAATTTTGCATAGCAAATGCTACGCTGGCAAATCTTTCTCATGATTCTTGTTTTTAAATCAACAAGAGTAAACTATATAGAAGAGGAGCTAGCTTTAGGGCAGCCAGATTTACCCTATCTGTTTTAAAATAAAAGTGAAAACAACCCTAAGGAGAAAAGAAAAAAGGATTTGAAATCTGTATGAGCAGACGCACTGCCCTGCCTCATCTCTTCGTGCTGCATAAGGGGGACACAGATTGGCTGAATCCTTATAAATAGAGATCTGGTACAGAGACTCCTCAGAAAACATGCAGCTACTGTTCCCAGTTCCTCTCCCTCCCAGCCAGCAGTGGGTAAGAGGCAGGGAGACACGGAAGGAGGGTCAGCATCAGGCTGGCAATTGCCTGAAGGCCCCTCATCTTTCTCCAGGCCCTAAAACGAGAAAAGCAGTGAATATTTCCTCCTTGGTTCACATTCCTTGCATGTGTGTTTCTGGTATCTGTGCGACCTCTAAACTTCTGCCTCATCTGAAAGAAGGGGGAACTTTGTCATCTATTCCTGAAGCAGGAAGATCATGTCAATCTTTGACTTACTTCATATGCATAAAAAAAAACGAAATCGGTAAAAGATGCTAATGGAGAGAGAAAAACACCTCAGCGAGAATGCAATTGTTAGGACACATTTCAAATGTTGTTAGTAGTTATCCCTTCAACATAAAGTCACAGCCCTGGCGTGTAATTTATACAGATATTCTCCCTGCACCCACACCTACACACTACCTAGATCTCCTTTCATATTTTTCATGTACTCCAAATCTTATGAAAACGCTAAACTTACAGATTTGAGGTTAAAACTCCTCTGCGGGACTCAAGCCCACCAAAGGGCCAGGTAAATACTTGCAACCTCCGTGAAAGGATCGTAACAGCAGCACCATGATGGAAGTAAGGAAGCCCTTCCCAGCACAGAGCCCGGCTCTTACATACGCTTTATGTGGGCCCGCGAGCCCGATAGCTACACAAGCTCTGTATCAGACATCTTTTATAGAGAGCTGCCACACTGTTCCAAAGGAACGTGTGTGCTTGCAGTTGTTGCAGGAATTGGCAATGCAAATGCCGAGAATCCACTTGGACACTAATTTGACCGTAATTGGGACCTCTCCCTGCACCAACTCTTGACCAAAGACAAACGCTCAAACAGGAGAGCTTGAGGAGCCTGCAGAGGCTTTAGTCTGCTGTGCATTCTCGGCAACAGCTGCTCCGCACAAAGTTTTTCTACTGTTGTAACTACGGGAAGGGGTATATGGGAAAACAGCTGCACCGCTGCAGCTTCCCGAGTTCTGCCTGCCAGCTGAGCTGCCCAACACGCCCGCCTGTGCGCGCAGCGCGGGGCAGCGGCCGGCGTCCTCTTCTGCCTGCAGCTGAGGGGATGGGAGAAGTTGCTGATTCAGATCCACTCCCCCTGCTCAGCCCGTCCTACTTCTTCTTGTGGAAATTACCACCTCTTCAGATCTGCCTGCGGAGTGGCTCCTGTGGACACCCCCTAACCTACTTTGGTCAACCTGAGCCAGACTTAGCTTAAATGGATTAAGTGGGAGGTTTTTGCTAACCCAGTTTGATTGAAGTGGGTTAAGGGGCACTCACACAAGCATCTCTGCAAACACATGAGAGGGCATTAATTCCTGGGAAAAGGCAATGACAAGTGGCTGGGACTACCAGCCTCTTTTACTGACACAGCTAAATCAAGAGCCCACTCGAATGAGGCCGCGCAACTTTAGGGACAGGCATGAATCTACTTTGCAAACAGCAAAAGTTACTGTTTCCCACCAGCTGCGTGTTGCAGCTCTCACAACAGCACAGGGGGAAGGGGAAGCGTGTTACTCTCTCGCCGCAGCAAGAAGTCGGCAGGGTTCGCCTGCCAGGAAAGGTCAAGCTTTAGCATTGCAGCCGACTGGGAACTGCTCATGTCTTCCTTTCTGCAGGCTGAACGGAGAGGGAGGTAATTTCCATCTGATCTGGGCTGAGACATGTAGTTTAGAATTAGAAGTCAACTTAGTTAAAAGTACCGAAAGCCCTTCCGCCGCAGAGGCAGTTACCCCGCTCCGGAGGACTCGGGAGGGTATCGGTATGAGCATCTAATCTCACTTGCCCCTTCTGGTGGTTCGTGCTCTTCAATTACGTCAGCCACGGCAGCATGAATAGCACAGGTAAACCAGCCTTAAGTCATGCCTATCAAATAAAAAGCTTTTCTATTTAAAGATTAATGTAAGAAATCAATGTGCTTCTAGTGTCTGCCAGCAGATGATCTAACCCCATCTTAAGCATGCTCAGAAACTTCACGTAATGGTGATACAAAATCTATGAGCAGTTAATGCTAAGAGTGTCTGTCTGCTTCCAGAGTGCTTCAAATGCCGGTTCATGAGCTGGCTACCAGATGTGTTCTTCTTTTCCCCGAAGGCCATCACGAGGACTGCTATTTCATTCTCAAATCTCAGCAGTCAATGTTGTGACAGCATAGAGTCTGCTCTCTAACATATGTCTCTTGCATGACAGCACATTAATTTGAATATGTTATGATGCTGAAGGGACTAAGCTGACCACTTAACAGGAAGGGATGCATCTTTCTGGCTATCGGAAGCAAACAGCTTAACAAGAACACTGGCAGAACAGCATCCAAAAATGAAAGGGCAGTTTCTGTTAAGGCCAGGCTGGCGACACGGCCCTGTGTAGGGACAGCTCTCTTGCTAGTGTAATGGCAATTGACCTGCACATATATAAACTCCCTAACATACAGTAAGATTAGATTAGACCATATTAAATGTCAGGGTTTTTTCCTAACGGTTAAAGCAAACTAGGAAACAATGCTGCCCTGGGGAAGGTTATGGCTAAAATGTATGGCAAGTGTGGATCACGGCGTGCCCACGGCTGCGGGCTCCCAGTGGCCCTGATCAGGGACGTGTTTGGAGTGTGTTTCCTTTCACAGGAGCAAGGGCACTGGGGAAAAGGAGGGAGGAGAGTAACAGGCACCCAGGTCTCATCCTGACTTGAAGTTGTGACTTGGCTGGGACAGGCACCCGGGCAGGGCCCCGGATCCTGCTGCCCACATACAGCCTCAATTGTCATGAACTGTATTTTAACAATCAAGTCACACCAATATTTAATTACCCTGTTAGGACAGTATGAGTCTGAATCACTCGATAAGATGCCTGTATGCAAGAGAAATAGAAAGTTAGCGTTGATGTAATTAACTATATATGGCTCAGCCTGGCCAAACCCATAGAAAGGAGCAGTACGTTTTGTGCTCCTTCAGGAGCACTCCTGTGGAGTGAAAACCTGTGGCTCGGTTTGGCATGTTATAACCCATCCAGGAGCATGAACTGCTTCTGACTGCAGACTCGGTTCTCATGGGTACTGAGATTCAGAAGCCAGTGAGATGTCAAAGACCTCAGATCTTACTGTACTCAAGATCTATCTGCATCCTTAGGCACATAAATGCCCTTTGAAAAAAAAAATAACCCCGTGTAATTAAAGTTTGCATCAGTACAAATCCCAAGCTGGTTTAGACCATACACACAGAAGAATGGAATGTATAATCACCGTGCCCATGCTTTCTCCTTAACTTCACTGAGGGCTGGGTTGAAGCTATTTTGAAAGAAGTGACTATATCTCCTTCTTTAAGCATTAAGCATTCCTGGCAGGAATAATTGCCCTGTAACTAACTCCTCATTAGCACTTTTTTAGACCTATATAACTGCGTTGACTTTATGTTGCTCCTGGTCCAAGAACAGGATTATCATCTCAGCACCAAAGTCTGCTCATAATTAAACTGTTACAGATACCTAAAAAAATCCACTGAAATAAATGGAAACTCTGGATTTACAGCAACATAACTGAGATCAGCGTTCGTCCTATTGTTTCCCATCAAATCCATAATTTAGCATGATAACGCACAGTGTTCTATACAAAGCTTCTTTTAACTGGGAAGACCAGCTTGTTTTACCCACCAGTAGTATGTCATGGTGACAGATAACTTATTTTAATGAATTTAATACTCTCATCTGAATTCCTTGTCCAGGAAAGAAAAATACATTTGCAAATAAGAATATGGCACCTGCTTTAGATTGAATAAAAGCATTAATGTGAAGAACAGGAAACCAAATATCTAACCTGGAGTGATGCTGAGCAGCTGCAACTTCCATGAACTTTGTAGGAGCTGCAAGAAGTCAAGATCTCCGTGGATGATATTTTAAGATATAATGCAAGGTCTTTTTCTACTGTTTTCTCTCAGTTTGTCATTTATGCAAAGGAAGACACTAGATAAAAAACTGAAGAAATTACCATGTGGAATCCAGATGCCTGAACATAACTATACGAAGCAGAACTTGCAGTGGCAATGCATGTAGAAGCTTGATCAAAGAGAGATCATTAATCATGTACATACAGGTTGGATGAGGGGGAAAGGCCTGAGGAAAAACCGCATGAAAAATCTTCATCGCACAAGTACTTACATTATTTCTTCATAGTTTTTTATGGCCTTAAATCCAAGCTAAAAAAGACATTATCTAAGGTGGTGTAGGGAATATAGCAAGGACGTACAAGGAGAGACTGAGGAAAGGGTAAATGAGGTTTTATAGCATTCCAGATTTCACTTACAAGTGATGGAATGGCCGGTAAGAACCGCTGGAATGATTTCTTGCATGGAAGAAAGCAGGAACTCAAGAAAAGAAAGCAAGATAAGTATGTATGTTTTAGCAGAATTCTTACTAACTACTAAATTATTATTGGCTGCATACCAAACACTCCACACAGTGATAAACAACCGTTCATTTTATTTCACTAAACAAAAAGCCCATTGAAAGATTTCTACTATTACTGCATTCACTGGAACTCACTTGAAAAATACAGTTTTGGACATACATCAAATACAACTTACAGCTGAATAACTGCAGTGGTCTAAGTTACTTTTCAAACATGTCAAGAAAATGTTCTGTTCTCCAAGCAAGAGGAGAATAACAGAGCAAAGCAGCGCACTAACTATAGGTATCACACATTCCCTGAGGCTCAGAAATAACCTCTCTTTTTTAATTGCCGAGATTTCAGCAACTGGCCTTGCTTTCAGGGGAGCTGGGGGGGGGAGGGGGTTCACATACCCCCACCCCCCCCCATTTTTGGTGGCAAGCCAGCAAAAACAGTAGGAATACCCATATCCTGTCTTGCCACCAAAAAACGTACATTTTCAACAGCTGTGTCAGCACAACAGTACGTAAGGCCGCACAGTAAACTGGAAAAATGAACTGATCTCGGTTAAAAAAAAGTGTTACTAAAAACAGTGCTGCTTTTAAGCCAAGCATTGATTTGAACCCCGGCGCAGAGTTACAAACAGCTGTGGCAGCACAAACGTGGGGCCATAGGTGGTGGTGGTGGCGGGGAAGAGGAAATACTGAAGATCAGCACCAGGAACAGGCTATGTGGAATTGTGTATCAGGCTGCATATAACTGTCATAGTGACACATCACACAACGTAAGGACAATTACGAAATCCCTCTCTCTGTCCCTTGCCCTGGCTGCTGCAGTTTGTTACCTTCAAAGTTGTGCATATATAACGGATTTAGAAGCTATATACTAAATCATCTGGTTAAGGAAAAATAAATACCAAAATGGGTTTGTTTTCTAATCTTGCTCTGTTACATTAGCTTAACTGAAGAAATTGTGTATTACAGCACTACTGACTGGCCATTGGCAAGCTCTTAAGACAACTCTTGTGTCAAAGAACACGTTACGGATCCCGAACATTTGAGTCAAAATGAAAACCCTCTGAAAAGCAACTCTAAGGTGCTTCTGAATGGACAGCCCAAAATTGGGACTTCTCCTTCAGAAAGAAAATATCCACGTCCCACTTGAAAACCTGGATCCAAATTTGGTGAGCAATGGTTCTGTGAAATGTTATGCATGTTACAGGATTTGCACTCCCCACACCCTTCATTTTCATGTATTATGTGTATGTGAAACACTACCAAAACCAACTCCCACTTTGCTGTTATAAATGGCTACCCAAAACTTAAGATAGTGGAGAAGCATTCCCTGCAGGTTAGGTTCCGCGTTTGGGATAATTGCTTTAGGCTCTGTCAGTACATCTATCACCTTTACTCAGAGCTGTTGATTATCAGCCTCTCTGGAAGACAACTCTCACATTTCTGAAGCTGGGTTCTCAGACACAGCAGCATCTAAACTCTGTCAGCAGTTCTGGAAAGAAAAAAAAATGTCTTAAGTCTTTCCACTATTCATAGCCTCCACTCATTGGTGCAAAACCCTTTAACAGAATTGTTTAGACCACATAACACCCACAAGACGCAATTTATTAAAGTTTGGCAGTCTAATCACTGCAGACTTTTTCAGGGTTGATCCCCACAGTAACAATTATTTTCTGCTTTACTGACTCAGGGAAATTCATTCTAGTTTTTCTCCCCTTACCTCCCATCCACCCTTTTATTTCTATGCCATGTTTCTTCATTCTCCCTTGCGCCTATTGTGCCTTTTGTCAAAAAAACTACAGCTAGTATTTCCCCATGTTGCTAGCGGAGACTGGAGCGGCCTGCATAATTTGTCCCCTTACATGCAGATCTGCCCCAAACTTTCCAGTTTATTTGTTTGGCCACAATGTTGAGGTTTGCTCAGTTCATTGAAACGAACTTGAAGTTGTGAGTCATTATCAGGAGCTTCTGGGTTTTCACTGTGTCCCCATGAAAAAAAGAAGAGAGGACTGACATTTTTACGTGTTTATTGCAATCGCAGCAGTTACACAAGTCACGTAACATAGCCGGAGCTTTGTACTGTGGCTGGCTACAATCTTTGTGCAATTAAGAACAAAAATAACAGGTCACTAAAGGGAATAAGGTTTTAAAATGTAACAGGAGAAATTGTGGATTTTGTTTCCTCCCTCATTTCTCTTTTGAAATGAATTGTCAGTTTTATGTAAATGCTTTACACGCAGACACATGCATATTTGAAAAGCAGGGTTCCCCAAGATCTTCGTAATTTCTTAACTTTCAGTCTCTTTCCGAAAGCAGCAGCGGTACTTCCAGCGCCACGCTGAGCCTCAGCACCCCTCCGAGATGGCTGCGGCTGCCCGGCGGCCCAGAGAAGCCAGCGAGCTGCTCCGAAACACCCTTTTTGTTCAACATGGAGCTACCCCGCAGCTTAACAAAGCACCTTCCAGCCTGGGAAAACCCGGGCTAGACTCAGTTGTAAAAGCGAACCGAGTTAACACCACACCGGTGGCCCGCTCGCCCGCCCGGCCGGGGCTGGCCTTCGGCCCTGGCCTCACCTCCCGCCGGGCCCTCCTGGCCAGGCCTGGCCAGGCCCCTCGCCCCCACGCTGGCCCACCCGCGCCCCCAGGCCCCCCCGTGGGCTTCAGACCGGGAGGCTGACGCGGAGACGGCCCGCACCCGGCCTGGCAGAGCCCCGCAGGTGCCGCCCCCGCGGACCGCCCAGCCCCAGGCGGGCAGGCTGCCCCCTCCGCCGGCCGCGGGGCTCGAACCCGCCACCCTCGCCCGGCGGGCCGCCAGCGGCGCAGCCACCAATGGGAGCCTTCACCTGCGCTGTGGGCGGGAAGGTGCCTGCCGGCAGCCCGCCGCGCCTGGCGGGGTCGCTGTGGCAACCGCGCCGCCCTCCGGGCTCCCCTCTCCGCGCCGCCGCCCGCCCTGCCTTCGCCGCCCGCGCTCCGCCGGCAGGGCCAGAATCTCTGAGTCATGCGCTTCGCGATTGGCCGACAGTTTCCCGCCGACCAATGGGAGGTGCCGGCTTGCGGTGACGCAGCGCCCGCCTTCGGCGCCATCTTGCCGCCGGCGCGGGGAGCGGAGCACCGTGCCGGGCCGGCCCCGCCATGCCGCACTACCAGGCCTGGGAGGAGTTCACGCGCGCCGCCGAGAAGCTCTACCTCGCCGACCCCATGAAGGTGGGCGGGGGCCGGGTCGAGAGGCCTCGCGGGCGGGCGGGCGGGCCTCCGCCGCCCGCGGTAGGCCCCGGGGAGGTGCGGCTCTGGGGTGAGGCGGTGGGCGGCGGCGGCTTGGTGGCTCCGGCGCTCCCGCTTGGTGTGCTCTGGCCGCCCGAGGAGGCAGGCGGTCCCCGGAGCCCCGGCGGGCCGCTGCGGAGCCGGACGGTGCGGCTTGCCGGGGAGGATGCGTGTCGCAGCCGGGCCGTGGAGCCCGCTGCGGCGTCTCGCCGGGAGCGCGGCTGTGCCGCCCCCGCCGGGAGCAGCGCTGCCGAAGGCGGCCGTGGCTGTGCGCAGCTGGCAGTGCTCGGCGGGGCGCCCGGCGCGCACCGGCTGGAGGGGATTCTGGAGGTGTAGCCCAAGCGGCCTGCACGGGGGGGAACAAGAAGCAGCAGCAAGGAAGGGGGCTGCTGGCTGGTGTCGCGCCTGGCCTTCCTTTTCCACGAAACGGGAGGAAGTTATCACTTAACAGCCCAAACAGGTTCACAGGGGACGGCGTTCAGGTGTCGTTACCAGCGACGTGTGTGAACCTCGAGAACCCAACGTCAGAGACGTCGCGCTTATTTGCAGCGTACCTGTGCATCGGAAACCGGGATTAAAAGATTTCTGTTGAATGAAGAGTGTGTTGAGAGTTGGTTTATTTTATGAGTTTACAACATATAAGATCATATCATTTGAATTTGTCTTCCTAAAATATTAAAAGAAAGCATTCATTAGCTCTTACATTATATTGTTGCCTGCAGTGTTGCTTCAGATGGGAAGGTGTTAGCTTCCTAAAGAATATTTGCTCTAGGAATTAACTTCTTGGTATATGACTGCTTTTTATTTCTGATAACTTTTTCAGGAGTATAGTTTGTGCAAACATTAAAAGCAACTTCAGTCTTCAGTATTAGCATTGCATTTTAGCCAAGAAGTAGCACAAAAGGTAACGTGGAACTCGTATGCCTGAAAAAACTTCTGTAAGAAAGGCCTAGTTTTCTTCACCAAAAATAGAGGACACACAGAAACCTTCGGAAGTAGTGTTCAGTAGTGTTTAACTAGCACGGTTGACCACTTCACATGCAGTTGTCACCTATCTGCTTATAATAAAATGAATTGTTCTGTTTTATGTTTTTGCGCTCTGTAATATCCAATTAAATGAAAACGTTTGGGAGGGACGCGTCACTGCAGCCAGGAGTTGCTCTTCCCCTTTTCTTAAGGGATGCCCAAAGGCAATCTCTTCCCACCCATGGCAATAAACTTGTCTATTTACGAAGGAGTTTACATAGGCGCCAGGGTCACAACACGAGTACCCTCCTTTTAATTTGCTGGAGAACTAGCCTGCTGGAGAGCTAGCCTGAGAAGCTTTTGTGTGTAATCGGGCTTGTCAGGAAACTGGAGGAATAACAAGAATGGCGGGAGATGGGTGTGCGTTCTTCGTGGGCTGGCAAGGCTAGGTAGTGAGTGGTCTTGCCTTTTGCGGGAGCGAGTTATCTATGGAGTCCATGCCTGCTGCTTGTGGCAGCCTCTCCTGTGCTTTTGGGCCTGCTCAGTCGAGAGATGTGCTGTTACACAGCTGTTGTGGTGGGAAGGTGACAGTTTGTTAAACAAGAAGGGTAAATCTGAGGACATCCATCTTAGAGCAGGAATTTCAAAATATATTTTGTAGTCAAGGAGGTTGTTGACTATTAGCACAGGTCACTGTACGACAAAGGCCTGTTTGTAGTGTGAGTTCAGAATGTTCTCAAAAGGACACCTTGCTTTGTTTCTAGTTACTGCTGCTAGTTGAGAGTAGAAGTAATAGATACGAAGTCTGTGTGGCTAGTTCTGCATTTAGAAGGATGCATTTGATGCTCAGTCAATTGCTGAGGATGTTGATTTTTATCACCGTGGTTTTGAGAACTTTGGTGATTTGAGAGTCCAGAAGGACTGCGAACAGGTGAAAACTCAGGGCAGGTGACTACAGTAGTAACTGTTTAGTGAGAAGTTGAATGCTTGCTTTCAGACTTCAAATTTAGCCTTATTGAGTCTTGAAAGCAATTTAATTTGCAAGAGCTCTCTTCAGTCTTCTGATTTTAGTTACTCTAAAAATGTTATTCTTGTACCACCCTTTTCACTTGCAAAACATCATAACACTTCAAATCTGTCTGTAGGTTTCAGTGCAGCTATTGAATTAACTGTAGCGACTGGAAATACAACTTTTTAAGATAATAGTTTAGGTACCGTAGAAGAAAAAGCAGTAATGTTGAGCTTACCCCCCTCAGTTAATAGCTTTCAAGTCTTCATGCAGAACTTTTTTATTTTTAAGTGTTTCAAGCCTATAAACACAAGCTTCCATTTAGTTTTTCTGAAGTGTGATATATGGCGAGGGGGTGTCTTATATTGACATGACTCTTGTAGTTTATCTTACCTGTCACTGAGGTCCCTGCAACTGTCGTTGCTGTGTTTGTAGTGGGTTTGAACGTGCCCCATGTTAAGTTTCCTGATGCTATTACAATAGCAGTTTGGTATGTTAGGCAGGGAAATAATGATGGTTCAACTTCCAAACCATCCTGGTGGTAGGATTAGTGGCCAGCAGAGCTGAGGATCACCATAATGAAATGAAAATGTGAAGCAGTACATAATTCTAACAAAAGGTAGTCTGAATTTGGGCAGATTTCTTTCAGATAGCTGTAAGTGCTAATTCGTAAAATGTTTGTCATTTCAGGTGCGGGTTGTTCTCAAATATCGACATTGTGATGGGAACCTCTGTATCAAAGTAACGGACGATGTAGCTGTAAGTACAGAATATATTCCCTTCAGGGCTTATTGTACCTCTTATGGACTCGCATTTTGCTGTCAGTCAGCTTGTGAACTCTCAGCCATTGCCTTGAGAGTGCCTGTCGGTTTTCTGAAAACTTGTGCCCAGCCTTCCCTAGCTGCTGTGTCTGTGACTGACATTAACCTGTGGTTCAACTCTGCACAGTCCATGGAGAGTTCTAACACTTCAGTGTTCTTTATGGGTGTCAACGTAACTATTTTGGGATTCTATGGAAACAAGGAAAACGAGCACTACAAAAATCTTGGACCCTCTGTCTATCTGAAAATGCTTCATGGAACTACATTGGTAGCTTCTGCTGAAGCGTTTCGGGAACATCTTCACACAGATGTGTTTACTAATGCGACTGTGGTCCTTTTAATTTGTTCAGAGTGGTGACAGCTTCCAACCATAGGATAAGCTCCTTATCTGTGATAATGAGACAGTGGAGAGCTGTAAGACCAAATGACAAGATCCGCTTGCAGTTCGGAGATCCCATCTTCTGAAACACTGTTATGGTGTGTCAGTTAGGCATTCAGTAAAAACTGTGTGGTACGTACACACAACATGGAATTCTGCAGTGTCCTTCCAAGGGTTGCTGTACAAGGAGGTGGAGCAGCTGCACTTGCTGGTTGCCCTTGTTCTAAATAGTCTGGGAGGATGCTTAGAAGCGTGTGTGGGCCTGGGATGTGAGATGGTGGGCAGCAGGTAGAAATGCGTCAGCGTGCACGCCAGCAACACGTTCTTGGTGCTAGTGATGTTATAGTCAAGTTCTTGTTCTGCAATCCAGAGTAAGAAACAGTAGTCTGCCCTTCTCTTCTCTTCAGACTTGGAAAAATCAGGTTTCTTCTTTCCAGGAAAAGTAGCCTGGCATTGGTATTTCCAATACCTGGGGGAGAGGTGAAACTCCAGTACTGACACTTCTTGATAGGGTAATAGGGCTTAGTGTGGGCGAGATGTGAGTACGGGGCACTGATAGCAGGGGAAAGTGAAGAGCAGTTAAATAGAAATCTTCCGTAGGGGAAGGTTGGAGTCAGGTGATTCCCGAGCTTGGACCGTTCTCAGTTATAGGCCTTCTTACCTTCTTCCAGTCACGGGAAGCTGTTACGCCGGGGAGGGCAGGGGGTTGGTTTGGTTTTGTGGTTTTGGTTTTTGTCTAAAGGTGGGAAGGGGAGTTTTCCTTGCTGCTAACTCTGTAGAACTAATATAGCTGTTTTTCCTATTGTTTGTCTCTGAATTAATATAGGAATTTAATGCTGGCAAAAGTTGCCGTGTTGACAGCACTGAAGAATGGAGCATTCTGGTTTTTTTCATTGTTAAATCAGCCTGGGCAGTCATACTCATGCAGTACAGGTCTGAGGAGTGAGTTAGTCTGCAAAAAAACTAAGTGGTCTTTCTGTGATAAGTTACCAGCATGTTACTCTTGTTCCTTTTGCATTTACAGGCTTGTCACATGAAGGAGTTCCTTTTGACCTTACTCGAATGTTATGTTCCTTATTTAGGACTGTCTTAGAAACAGATTTTGCTTGGAGGATGGGGTCCTCTTCAGTGGGAAATACTGAACTCATTTTATGTCACTGGCAGTGTAACATTAAGGACTGTGAAAGGCAAAATAAACTTGCTTTCAGAATATAGAGAATAGGAAAGTAATTTCAGGTTTAAAATCTGCTTCTATTTTTAGACAACACAAACAAGGGTGTCTTTAAAGACAGCTTCAAAACCCAAGTTTTAGCACCTTTTTGAGAGAGAAGAAACTAGGATAAATCATGAGCTTCCCTATTTTCAAAATGGAAGGCATGAGCCTTTTGGAGAATCTTAAAGGTAAGCACAGGTGTGTGTGTATTTTAAAACAGGGTAGGTATGTGTTGGTGCTGCCTCATGGTAACAACATGCCACAAATGAATGTTTAAGTACTTACCTTGTTTTGTGTGTTCCAAGCACAAATTTGTTGTGACAGTAAACATGATAAAAACAGTTCAGTGAAATCTGATATTAAGCAACTTTCTCTTACAGTGTTTGCTGTATAGAACAGACCAGGCGCAGGACGTAAAGAAGATAGAGAAATTCCACAGTCAGCTAATGCGACTCATGGTGGCTAAGGAATCCCGCAGTGCTGCCATGGAAACAGACTGAACTGCTGAAAATAAAATGAGTGCTCCGGTCATATTTCACTGGAAGAAAATATCTCTTGGATTTGAACGAATACTGGGACAGGAGATGCTTTTATGTACCGAAGTGGACTGATGACAAGTCTGAAGCATTTCCCCCCTCCCCAGACTCTGCTTTGGAAAACTAGGAAAATAAATGCTTTCAATTGAAAGCTTGTATTTATTTTTGGGAATTGAACAAGAAACTATTCTTACACATTGGGTATGCTAAGAAGACAAGTAAATATTTTAAATCTACAGTACTTTGGTCTGAATTTGATGGGCCACAAGCATATTTCTGGAAAGTTAATTTTCATACAGATTTCATTGTGGTCATACCTTATGCTGGTGTATTCTCACAGTGAGAAGGTTTATTAACCTGACTAATACTGTAGCATGATGACTGGATCTAATAAATATTTACATAAATGATGTATATCACTGGGGTTTAGAAGAATGGATGTTTTCTGAACTGAAATGTTAAAATTGCCAATTTGTATTAGCAGTGTCACTAACAAGATTTTAGCTTTTAGTATTGATCTTGGTCATAAGCTGTGCAACATTATTTGTGATGCAGTTTGTAGAACTGTTATATTGGCTAAATAATTAAACATCTGTATTTAAAATTTAAAGTAAAACTTTGCTTGAATATTGCAAGAGACGATGAGAAACTGGGAGTTTCTTTTCTGCTTATGCAGATATTGCTATTAAAAAATGTATGTGGCTTTTTTCCGGTACTTGAACTATTTTATACTAGCAGGGGGGACCTTTTCCCATCCTTGTTTCAGACAAAGTTGACACATTCTAGAAGCTCTTGCCTATTATGTTACTAGAAAAATGCAACCAAATGCTATCCAGAGTCCTTATTTTAGCAGCTTGCTAACTGTGCATTTTCAAATGTTACATGTGGCAGATGGATGTCAGCCAACTGAATAAATGGATGAAAACCAGCTTAATAAATACTTAAATACCACTGTCAAAAATAGACCAATGCTCCTGTGGCTTAGACTTGTTTCTCATTGTTACCTCTGGTAGGGTGATGGAAGCCTTAACTGTCTTTTGCAAAGGCTTTTTGCTTGAAAACCCGGTAGCTGAAATTGATACTTGCTTTGACTAGATCTTGCATATTTAAAACCAAATGGATTTTTTTAATGTAATTATGCTATTGGTATAACTAGGCTTTTCCAGGACTAATGTTCTGGGTTAAACCAAGCCACGAAAGTAAAGCAGAGCCATACAAAGACTTGTCTGTAGTGGCATTTATATATAACAAAACAATCTACTTAAATAGCTACCTGCTGTCACTTACATCAAAATAATTGAGCTACTTGGAAGCAGTGGAGTTCCCACGTCTGCCGAGGGCTCGGAAGAAAACCCAGGCTTGAATATTGCATTAGAGTACTCTTTCAGCTGAACATATAGTGTTGCATATTGTTGGAAAATACTGCAGTGCTAAATTCCCAGTGGCTACTCAAATTCTCTTCTACAGGAGTGACTGGTACATATGTAACATTTTTCTTTTTGTATTGGCTTTTGAAATACAAGTAAGTCCAGAGAGGAGGCTAAACTTTGTTCGTAGTTAAACTTTAATAAGATACTGCAATGCTGAAAATTTTCCTTGATGCTCCAAATTATTATCTTAATATTTGCAATGTAGTTGCAAAGTAGTTAAACCATTTTTGTCTAAAACACTGTTCTGCAGTATGAATGGTTGCTACACAAAGTCATACAAGCGAAGATTTAAGCTGCTAAATTGGTAGGTGAAAAGGCTGCAGCTATTTTAGTGTAATTTTTGGACATCTTTTATAAATCGGTTTGGCATGTAAATGTCTTCTGTGAGCTGAGGTACAGAAAGGCTTGAGTGGTATTTGTTCATGCATGGAGGATAAAAGTAGAGAGAGAGGAGACTGTAGACAGACTTGGTGTACCAAGTGGCTGAAAGGCTTAGGCTATATGCTTTTATACTTCAGCAGGTTTTAGAGGGGGGCAGTTGCAGTACTATATATTAGAATAGCAGTTGTCAAGGAAAAGAGGCAGGGAAATGGATTTCTAGTTTTCTAAATTCAGAAATTATTTCTGTAAAACCATAAGGAAATATTAATGCTACTTTCATAAAAGCATGTGTTGTTAAGCTTGTTCTCCATATACTCGCAGAAAAACTACAGTGGTTCTGTGCAGTCATAATACACAATAATACTGATGAAGCTACTGCTTTAAAAAAAGAAAAAAAAAGCTTTTGGAAGCTTCTTTAGAAAAAGACAGGTGCTTGTTGACTTTTTCCTGGATTTTTCAGCAACTTCAGTACTGTGTTCATGGGGTGGTAGAAGAGCTGTGAACTCAAAGCTCTGCATATTCTTGCTTATACTCTTGTTGAGAGCGTGCATGTGTGCATACATACACTGATCACTTTTCTAATAAACTTTTGATGAGTTAGTCCATCTAAGTCCGTGCCAACTACTTGAATCGTGTCCACTGGTATGTGATAAAAAAATCAGCTTAGTATGGCTCCTGCACCGAAGGGGTGATGGAATGCATTGCATGTGAAGCACTGAATTTGGCAGCCCAGCATGTCAGCAAATGCTTCTCATCACCAGCTAGGAGTTTGTGCCAATTACAGGCTGCAAACAGGCAGCTCAGGAGCAGATAGGCAACCCGTGCAGTTACAGACAGGTAACCTTCTTCGCAGGAGAAGTGGAATGATTAAAAAAAAAGAGGACGTTTTCCCTTGCTATAGCTGATTTTGTTGCTGCATGTTAGTTATCTTCAGTAATTGTTCTGTTTTGTGAGAATAGTTTAATAAAGAATATGGGTCATGTTATTATACAAAGAAATTGGATTAGTTTACCTATGGAAATTCTGTTTTTCTGGTGTTCTCACTTCCTGGATTCTCTGAGTGTCTCAATTTCAGTTTTTCCTTTGTGCACAGCACTTAAGCTGACTTTGTGTCTTATGTGCAACTGCATCACTTCTGTTTTCCTTTAGGGGTTTTAACCCTGAGCTTCTCTGTATGTAGTCCATTCTGTAAGTGTATTCTGGATTACAGGAAGATCCTTAAATTATCTGTAGAAGTGAGAATTTTGATCACAGGTCTTTGTTTTAGAGATCCTTATGAAAGAGGCCTTTGTTTCCATTAAAGTCCTGACCTAACACTTTTAAGAGTGACAGATTTATTCTGGAAAAGTGGATGCTTTGGTGCCTGAGTCTGTCAAAAAGGGAAATGGAACTGAAGCCAGGCAGGTGTTTTTAAAAATGTTTTAACTTGTCAAAATAATTATATTTCATCGCAGTAAGTTCCTTCCCGCAGTATAAAAGTGGGTAATATTCAACATTTTGCTGTAATAAATGTGAAGAAACCCTGGTTTCTGCCAGATGCAGTCACTAAGACTTAGATGATCACTTATTACCATAGGTTGATCTTAAAGGATTGCGTCGTCTGGAAGGTGTGTTAGCCCTCTTGCTATAGGCAGAACAAATCCTCTCACTTCATTCATCTTAAGTAAGGATGGTAACATACTGTTGTCCCCCAATGCACCTGTACTTTTTTCACTTCTGTTCCTGGCTTAGGGGAAGATAAAATTATAACAGAGAAATGATACCGTAACCACATTTTAAATTAAGTTTGAGCTCTAAAGTGGAAAAATTAATATATAGCAAATAGGTGGTTTTTTTCTGTATGACTTATCTAGACTGCAGATTCTGCGCAAGTCCAATTTCCTTCAAGAGTCTGTGAGCATTAGTGGGTGACCTTAGGGAGTAGAAGCTTAGCTGAAAACAATACTATTCTTTGTACAATGCTCTGTGCTGAGGTAACTTTTAAATCTAATTGACTGAAACAAAGCTGTTTTGGTCAAGCATATCTAAGGAGTCTTCTTGTGAAGATCCTTTAAGAAAGGTATCTGCTAACTTTTTTAAAGGAAGCTAGTCTATGAAGAACTGCATCTAGTTTTTGCTTAAGTTAATAGTGATCTGCTTTTCAAGGCATGGGAGTGTCTATTCTGAAAAGCTGATACCACTTTAAAGGTAGATACTGCATGATAACAAGATAACTCAAGATAACACAACTGTTTGTTTACAAAAATTTTCTCTTTTACAAAGGCTTTGGACTGGTATTTAAATACAGGCAAGAGCTGAATTGTCTTTGTTGCTGGGGATGACATAAAAACATGCCTTTCATCTCTTAGTACTTTTACAATAAGTAGACTCTTTAGACTGACTTCCAGATAAACCTCCCCACCTTTATGCTGGGCTGAATTATCTCATTTGAATTACTACGCAGTGAAGGCAGATGTGGGCTGTTTACTCTGTAGAAATGTTATTTTTGAGATGAGAATGATGCCACAGTATTCTAGAAGCAGATTAATTACTCAGCAGAATACAAACCATGGTAGTTAGCTAACCCCTGCTTATTATGCAAGTTTGTGTAGGGCCTGTAACTGTTCTAAGAGACTAAATGCTCTCAGGAGAATGTGGGCGTAAACTGGACCGTGTAAAACTGAAGTCTATGGGAACTGAGCCAATAAAAACATGGTCACAGTGTGATAGCAGAGTTAATTGCCTTTGTGCATGTTCAGGCCCCATTGTTGAACGTAGTCTTTGTTTCTGGTGAAGGTACGTGCTCATTTTCTTGTATTGTGCCAAAGTTAGTTATAGGTATGTGTTCTCAGAGTCCTGTAATGGGAACGCAATTACTTTCTGCCCTTCTAAAAACATCTTAAGTCATTAGTGCCACCTCCAAGTGCTCTTACGTGAAAATGCCCCGTCTTCGAGTAAGAACCAGTGTGCTCAACCCATTAGTACTCCTCATACAGACAGTTCCTAGGTGGTGTTATAAAACTAAGAGTGTATTGTTTCTCTTAAACTGTAATGTTGGTATTTATGAAAGTGTTCTCTGTTTAAATCAAGACCAGCTCTGAGGATATGTTGCTTTGTTTTTGTAGAAGTTTTGATTTTGTGCTCACATTCTTCTGTCCCCTTTTTTGTGGTGATTCTTAGTCATATTGTTAGAACTTAAAACATCAGTCATACCAAGAGGTCTGGGAGAGATTTTTTTATTTCCTTTGAAGTTGTGTTTGCATGTTGGGTTCATTTTTTGTCTATAAGTGGTATCTGTTTATAAAAGGATTAATCTGCATTGTTCCGCTTCTACTGAGCAGAATCTTCCTGAGTATAAGCATGTGTTTACAGCAAGATTTCAAAGACTGGTTTTTTGGAGAGGGGGTTGAGTTTTCTGGACACCTACTGAATGGCTTTGCTGGCTGGTAGTGAGCAAATGAGAATTTGCTGTTTGCATTGGCTGGCAAAAATCTGTATTTTAACTGGGTTGCTCATGCATGTGAATACAGCCATCTATAATACAGTTCTGCTATCATTATGTGGCTAAAAGATGAAAGGCTTGCCTCAGGGCACTGACAAATGAGCTCTGGCAAACTGTGTGTGGCTTAAAGATGTTACCTCCCAAAGGCATCTGCTCCTTTAAGGAGTCAGCAGGCAGGAGGATGAACTCATGCCTGAAACATGTCCGTGTGAAAGTCAATGTCTTACTTCATATTCATGAAAAGATACCTTTTAAATTTGGGGGCAGGAGGGAAGCTGACCTTTTCAGTGAGTGATTGACGGTTGGTTGTTTTTGTTTTGTTTGGGTTTTTTTTTTATTTTTTTAAACACATTTGCTGCGGCAGTGCTACTGTATGGCTGAGGGCAGTAACCAAAGAAATAAACAAGATTCACCAGGGGATTGTTCGTTTGTGCCCAGAGGCAAACCTCCTCTGTGTTGGTCACACAGCAGACCCACATAACGTGACTATATTTAAACATGCAAATAACCAACCATGTTTTTAAGAGAGCAAACAGCTGCTTTGCAAATAGCTTCTTAACCAGTGCAGCAGTATTCCCTGTTGATCATCTACTAAATGTGCAAAGACTGGGATTCCACACCAGCCTTGGACAATGTAACAGCTGACGGCTCATCCCTGTTGCCTCTGTTGCACCGATTCTAGTGTGCCTCAGAGCCTCAGCTGAACCATTTCAATTTACCAGTGCATCAAAAAACTGAACTCCTTAATGTTCTGGAGAGCTGCTGGTTTGGTGTTCTGTCTGGTTAGTGTGCTCAGGTGGCTTCACAAAAGGTCAAATGAGTGTTAGAGGTGGCGAAATGGAGGGGTTGAGAGCTCCCAAGAGGGACGAGAAGAACGATGGGCATGAAAGAGCCAGCAGTTAGATTGGCTTAGGCTGCCATGGAACCACAGCCTAAATAACTTGCACCTTGTCATTTCCCTGACTTGCTTGTAAAAACCTCCTGTCTGTCCCATTAAATGCTCTGTAATGTACATGCCATACAATATTTACCTAAAAACTACATACGTCTGAGTTTGTTTCTGTATCGTTCTAGTTCATATGGATGGTACAGAAAGTGTGGAGCCAAAGATTGTAGATTATATTCTACCTAAAGGCCTGTAACACTTTGGTGGCCTCTCAAATGGAGTAACCAGAACTGAACACACGATACAAGGTGAAGATTTATAAAACGGCGTTGTAATTCTTAACATTCTTAAAGTGCTGATGTTGGGGCAGGGGTTTAAGAAGGGATCAGCATGTTGAAAAGCGTATGTGACTGCAGTAGTAACTGGTCAGTGTGCAGTAGCTCCAAACCAATACATTCTTAAGGCGCTTCCAGAATACATCCAGGTGGCCAACCCTTGAAACACCTACTGGGTAGGATTTCACTGGTGGTGAGAACGGACTATTTTGATTTCACAATCAGAGAAGAGTGGTTTTCTTCCTCATTCTTTTGAATTCTGTATTAAGCTTCCTTATTTTCTGACTCTTCATTCCTTTCTTCTTTTTCATTTGTTTTAAACTTATTCTTTCTCTTTAGATCTTCAGGATGTGTTCCTCTTATTTTCCTCTATATAGTTGATCATGGTGACTTTTTGGTTGGTTGGGGGATGAGGATTGTTACACAGTTGCATCTTTACTTTCTTCTGCTTGCAGGTGTAACAGAGGATTTCGTTCTCAAATCTGAGCTTCAATAGAGGGAGATTCTGCATTGTCGCACTTGCGAAGAGTACGTGTGCATGGGTCACAGAAGCATTAATAATAAACTGCATGACCAACTTCCTTATCCAATAATAGTATAAGAAAATATTTTTTCTGGATATCGAAAAGAACACTTAGGCTTTAGCAAATGAGAAGTTCCTTCAGCTCAAACACTGTGTTCGAGTATCTACCCAGACTGCTGCAATTAGTTTACTTTCCTGTAACGCAAATTGCATATACTTGACATTATTTTATTTGGCTGATGACTGCCTACTAGTCTACAACTCATAATGATATCAGCAATTCTCTATAATAATTTGTCATCAATATCTATCTTTTTTTTAAATTATTTCTTATATTGTAAAATAAAAGCCGTTCTCCAACCACATCTGTTGTTGTCAGTTTGCGCCTATATGAATCTTTGTCAGAACTCTCTGCCGTTTCCCTCACACTAGTAGTCCATCATGGCCACATCCTCCCCCTAATTTCTGTCTGCTGTAACAAACACCAGCTGCTTCAAAGGTGGATGCAAGGCTGTGCAATGCCCCTCTGCCTCAGCTCAAGACTCTAAAGCAAAAATAACTTTAAGGAATGCCGGACTATGGAGTTGCTCATGTTTTCAGTTTCTCTTGTTTGTTCGCTTTAGTGGTATTTGCATCTCTGGGTTTTCCTTTGACGGGCTGTGGGAGTTGTACAACTTTCACAATAAACAGCCAAAACAGTTCCAGTTAGGAGGAATGCATGTAAAGAACTGAACACTGGGGCTCTGCACTTGCAGAGATCCGTTTTGGACCCCTCCCAGTACAGACTGGGCCCTGTCCCAGTACAAAGTGGACTCCCTGTCCCCTTCCCAGTACAGACTGGGCTCCATCCCAGTAAAAACTCTATTCTCTTGGCATGTCCCAGTAGCCACTGGGCCTCCTCTCAGTACAAACTGGATCTCCTAGCCCCCTCCCAGTACAGGCTGGGCCCTGTCCCTGTACAAACTGGATCCCCTTGGCCCCCTCCGAGTACAAACTGGATCCCTTGGCCCCCTCCGAGTACAAACTGGATCCCTTGGCCCTCTCCCAGTACAAACTGGATCCCCTTGGCTCCCTCCCATTACAGACTGGGCCCTGTCTCAGTACAAACTGGATCCCCTGGCCCTGTCCCAGTACAAACTGACATCTGTAGCCCAAAGCACCTGAGCCTGAAGATGGCAGGGAGTGTTCTCATGTTTTGTTTAGTGTTAGGTAGTCCTGCGAGGAGCAGGGAGTTGAACTCGATGATCCATATGGGTCCCTTCCAACTCGAGATCTACGATTCTGATGTAATCTTCCTCCATTCTCTGTATGTTTGAGGTAATGTCTTTGCTCATTGCTGTTTACTACTACTACTGCCATAGGGCCTAAAAGTCCCGCTGATGAACCTGAAGCATTGTGTGTTTAGTAGTATTAAAGCACTGAGAAAAAATATTTACTGACTTGGCAATTTAAGACAGTTAACACCCGCAGGAAGACATATATGCAAGAGTGATATCTCCATGGCAGGAACTTTGAACTACCCTGTCAGCTTCATGAAAGGACGAACTGGAAGACACTAAGGAGGTAACAGGGTGCCTTCCTGGATGACTGAAGACACCTGTTTTAAGAATATGGAACAGCCTGGATAAAGTATGAAACTACTTCTTTAACAAGTTATAGAGGCTGGAATTACTGGCTAACTAGAGGTTAGGGTTGGCATTTTTATAACAAATAGGAGACTGAAGAAATGCAATTTTTCATTAACTAAAATACTCAAATACAGTATCTATTGGTAGCTGTAATAAAGTGTTATGACTATGGGACATAATACAGTTGCATTTTTATCTATCATCCTATAAAAGTTGTCATGTTTTACTAGAAATTCAACACAGTCTTATTTGTATGTTTGTGAAATCCCTGTAGCCCTACAGAAGAAAACTGGGTTGCTACTAACGCTTTTGGCGTCTCAAGAAAAGTAGTATGGAGCTGTTGGTGAGGTCAGATGCCCCAGAACAGGCAGAACTCTCAGCCAGCATGTTTGGTGTGGAAGAAGAAAACAACAAAAAAAGACAAGCCTTACTTACAGAGCAGTTTAGGCACCTGTTGTTTAAAACAGCTTACTTTTTAAATTTAACTGCTATTGCTGCTCATAGCAAAAGAGCATGAGAACTGCACCAAATACTCTTTGGGCAAAGGACTGCTTGAGCAGACTGGGATGATTGGGTAGAAGAGGTTGAAAGATGTGAAAGGAATCCTTATCTGTGATCACAAGTCTGTCTGTTAAGACTTCTCTTCAACAATCCAAACGAGAATTGAGATGGTGTGGAGGTGATGAAAAAAGTAAGATTGGAACTTGGGAGTGAAGTGATATAGATGAAAACTCAGATTGAATGGAAAAACCTCAAAGAGCTGATAAAGAACTGAAGTTGCTTGTTATGTTCTTACTGATGGGATTAATTGCTACAGCTTGACCTGAGGCTTGCTCTGATCTCTCTGACCAAGTCTGGAAGACAGGCCTTGGAGAGCACAGGTTCAGGGAAAACATACACCTACTACATGCATTGTCAGTGTGTCCCTTCTGTTAGGCACGTAGTTGTGCTGCACAGGACAGTAGCTGGGGAGGTGGAGTGGCTTGATTGTGTTTCTCTGAAGTCAGCCCTACAAAAGTGCAGCAAGTGCTGGTAAGATTGGCTGAGAAGCCGTATAAGAAGCTCACACGTGGTGCCACTCGATAGTTTGTTGCTGCCTGGCTGTGCTCCAATTTTGGCATTACAACAGTGAATTAGTGTTTGCTGGGCTGAAGCCTGTAACACTCTGTGACCACCTGTGCTTCGGAGCCTAGGTGAGCCCCGTCGCTCCCCACTGCCCAGTTTTTGGTCGGTGCTGAACACCAGCGTGCCAGAGCGCTGCGGACAGGGAGAGACCAGCATTGCCAGGGGCAGCAGGGGCTAACGCCCTTGTCTGGGGCCGGCGTCAAGGGGGTAAAGCCTTCGGGGCCGTAAGCTTCTTCGTCTTTAGCTGTGGTGGCCGCGGAGGCAGCCGGCCGCCCCGCTCAGCTTGCAGAGAGCTGGGTCGGGCCTCAGCTGCAGCCCGGGTCGCGGCCCGGCGCTCCCCGCCTCCGCGGCAGGAACTACATCTCCCAGCGGCCTGCGGACAGAGGGGTCCGGCCGGTACCGTGCCCCTCTCCCGGCGCGCCGGTGGGTGGCCCCGGCAGCGAGCGCGGCGAGGCGGAGACGTGCGCGGTCCCGGTGCCCGCTCCGGCCGCGGCAGGTAACAGCGCCGGACGGGCGGTTGGCAGGCGGGGTGCGAGGGGAAGCCTGCGGGCTTGCTCCCGTGCCTCAGGGGAGAGGCGCTAAACCCCTCAGCGGTAGGGCTGTGCCTTACCGCAGCCGATCCGCCGCTCCCAGTCGCTCCGCAGCCGCCCGGCAAGACAACCGCAGTGCTTAACCGCGCGTTTCAGTTTCGAGATGTTGGTCTCCGGCCGTTACCCGGCGGCCGTTACCCGGCGGCCGTTACCCGGCGGCCGTTACCCGGCGGCCGTTACCCGGCGGCCGTTACCCGGCGGCCGTTACCCGGCGGCCGTTACCCGGCGGCCGTTACCCGGCGGCCGTTACCCGGCGGTTGCGGGGGCGCCCCCCTGCGGCGGCCGAAGCTGAGGGCAGTCCCGCGTTGCGGGCGGCGAGCGAGGAGCGTTTGTGGAGTTCCCTGCCTGGGGGGTGAAATGGTGCCTCTGCCCTCGCAGCCAGGGCGGTACGCAGCTGAGGGAAGAGGGTGCGAAGCGAGGGCGCTGGCCTGAACTTTCCATCCAGTAAAAGAAATTACTTTTATCGGTTATTCAGTGTGCGGCGTCTCCTGCCGAAGCCTGCAGGCATTGAACGCCGAGAGGGGGGAACGGGGACTGTTTAAAGCGGGCTCTGCGCCTACGTGCCTTAAATACTATTATTTTAAAGAGTGTATGCCCCTCTGCCAGCTGGCACTATCAAAATATTGTTAACAATGGGTATTATTAGAGTCTGAATAATAACAGTGGGCTGGGTGGGGATTTTTGGGTTGATTTTGGGAACAGGAAGGCCCTAGTTGGCTTTTTTGGGGGAGAGTAGATGTGACATTCTCCGACAGCTTGCTTGAGCCAGGGTTGTTTGCCCAGCTTAAGGTTCCTGATAAGCTGGCCTTTCTGCTGACAATACGTATGGAAACAACAATTTTATTTAGTGTTCATTGGGAATCTGGCCAGGTTTCCTGGTTTAGTTAGAATAAGTGGTTTTAACTATTGGCATATAAATAGTTTAATCTGGTTGTGGTTTGGTTTTTTTATTCATCTCTAAGTGGGGATATGAAATGGAACTTTTTTTTTTTTTTTTTTTTTTGGTTTATGGGTCATTTCCCAAACCTGAAAATTATTTGAATGAGTACCATATACATAGTTCTGTTTGCTGAACAAGCATTTTAGGGATAAGAAGAAAACCTTTTAAGTTAAATGACCGTATTTTGTTGCATAACTGAGCAATCTGCAAAGACTAAGCAAATGACGCACTCGCTTCTCAAGTTTGGCTCAGTTTGTCAGAATTCAGTTGGGATTTTGACTTTGCCTTGCAGTTAAAACATATCATAATCAAGTATGTTGCTTAATTTTCCAATTCTATTGAATTAGGCTGCTTTCTTTTCCCTTATTTTCATAGCATAGCTTCATCTAAAATAAGAAAACTTGCCTAGTTATTGTAGGTGAACCTACGAGATAGGATCAGTCTTAGAAGCCGCTGTTTCAAATTTACTTACACAGCCACAAATGCGGGGTTAATGTTTTGATTGGCACTATTCGAGATGCTGTGCCTCTCCTCTGAAACGGATATTGCTCCTGTCTGAAGTAAGCTAAAACTGAGACTTGAGTGCGCAAACTGCTAATGCTTACTGAAAATCGATGGGAGATAGGCACCAAAAGCAATTAGGTAGCTTTGAAAATCAATCCACAGTTGAAGTTGTCCAAGGACAAGGATTAGATCTTTGTCAGAGCTGAAGTCTGTGGGGAAGGTCCTGGCACAGTGTCCAGTTCGTGACTCTTTTTTCTACATCTTTTCCAGTTTGAATTTGTATATAAAAACTTGTTTGTGTTTTGCTTAAACTCTGTTTGTTTGTTACTTCTTCTCAATTCTGTTATTTTTTTCATAGGGGCAATCATGATGTTGAAGTAAACAATTCAAAATAGAGCACAGTTGGTAATAACCAGTGCAGCCTGAATCCACATGCAATTTGTCTCTATGAATTGCCCAAAATAGGTTTTGGATTATTAGCTGTTTCAAAAGGCCTTTTTCCCCTCTTTTGATCTACTACACTTGTATTTGGTCATTCCATAGGGTAATGCCATGTTTTCACCCTGTTTGTTTATCTGGGGTTTCAGCAAAGTTTCAGACATACCTAGTATTTTTAGACCTAGAACTGCAATGTTTTAGTATAGTAAGCACTGTGAAACAAGTTCAGGCTTCTTACTAGAATATACATGGCCAATTTGTTCTAAGTAATTACAGCGGGTAAATAAAAAGGTTTGGGGTAATAATTCCTGAATGGTAATAGTCCCAGAAATTCTTGTTTCTTCAGTAATAGTTTGTCAAGTAATTTGTCGGTGGAGAAGTAGCAAAGCAAGGATGGGGGTGGTAGGTGAAGTACAGCTTATAGCTCTAGGCAAAATGAATTGATTATCTTACGTATTCCTATGCACATTTCTTGTATTATAGTTGGAGTATTCAAATTTTGTGGCCAAACGAGTAGAGGTAAAGCCTTACACTTTGTGGTAGAGTGTGCACTGCTTCATTGAGCCTGCAAGAGTATTTTCTTCATGCAACGCACAATCCCAGAACCAGGGCAGTCTTCTTTAATATGCAAGTAACAAATGTGGCAAATAGATCTCTAATTACTGTGTAAGTCCCTAAAGAAAAGTCACTTGGAAAGTAGAGCATCTTGCTTCTTTCTGAAGAGCTTTGGTCTGCTTGTAATTAATGCTGAAAATACTTTTTCCCCTTCTGAACACTACTACTGAAAAAGTCCTGGATTCTTCCTCTGAACACATCATTTTTAATTAAAAGCTTTGTGTGTGTGCACACACATTGTGTGTGTAAATGAGTATTTATGTAAATAGTAAAGCACAAAAATCTACTTCTAAAATGGCATTTGCTTTAATATCTTGGTCATGCTAGACATAGCAGGATGGCTAATGCAATGATTTGAATATACTCTGGGTTTTATGTTGGTTTTTTTTTTTTTAAAAAAAGCGGCATTATCAGCTTTGATATCTATTTAAGCGTATTGTTATTCATTAAATGCTTTCTGATTGGCAGGGCTGGGAATATTTTTGTGGAAATCATGGTAGCCATGCTTTGTTAGTTGCTGTTTTCAATAGTGTATGATGCTGACTTCTAATGCATTTGACAGAATGAAGAAATAACCTGTGATGTTTTTGGAGGAATCCTACTGGGTAAAGAACAGGAGCTGTTTTCTAGGTTTCTTCTCTGAAGAGTGAGCTGTTCTCCAACATTCCTCCAACTTTTTTTTTTTTGAAACATGTCTGTAGAAGATGATTAGGTGTAATCCACAAGACAAGTAAAGGCTCAGCAAACTTTTTTTTTTTGTTCTTTCTCTACCTCAAGCAATCCTTCTCATATTTCTTGCACTCAGCAGTACATTTTTTTTTTTCTTCTTTTGAACTCTGCAATGAAAACACGTTAGCTATTGCTCTACCAGTTTGTTCTGTATGCCCTGGCTGCCCACCACATCTGTACCCTGAGTATGCTTTGCTATCTAATAGAAGATGAGTCTTTCTCTCAAGCTTAAATGGCTATGTATTATGAATCAAAAATAAAGCTCTGTTGAAGGACCTAGTCCTCTTGGCTGCTTCATCATGAGTGTTAATTGCTCTAATCTGGTGGGTACAGGTAGTGCACTTTTCTAGATGAAGCCCTTAAATACAAAGAGAACTTAAATATTTAGTTGTTATTAAGAGAGAGATGAAGTAGCAAGAATTGTTCTTGTTACATGTTTACTCTGGCACATCCTTTTGGTGTTGCAGTTATTTGACAGAAAATGATGACTACCATCTGTTCCCCTCCTCTCTCATCATTCAAAGTTCCTTTTCTCTTTGAGAATGAAGTCTTCATAGAGAGATAACAAGTTTCTATCTCTTCCTGTTTCCATAGTCACAATTTATAAAAAAAAAAATTTTTTTTTTCTTTTTACACTCTCATACACGTTTTCGTTCATGCTGTCCTTACTACTTGGAGTCACAATCCTAATTTAAATTTACAGCGTGCCTATCATCTTACTGTCTTGCCGGAAGTTTCCTCTGGCAGTCTTTATATTCATCGTTTCCATCTCCATACCTTCTTTTAACTGAAAGATTGTCATGTACTTTGTTCTTAAATACTTTGGAATGCAAGATATCAAACTGTTTGCACTCTTTTTTTTTCCCCTCTGAGGCACCACATACATGTCAATTCTGTATATGTTAATAATTAAAGGTTTTAGTAACACAGTTTTCTAACAGTGCTAATACAAAAAGCTTGTAAAGCTGCTAGTTAAAGAAGATCTTTCTGATTTAATGGAAGAATCTTAAAAGACTTAGACTAATGGAAAATCCCACAGTAAACAGAAAGACACATGCTGTGCCATACCACCAAGCAGTACGGGATGAATCTGAGTCTTATCTAGAGATCAGACCGGGCAAAACATTGGCAATAATACCATGGCATGGGAGGAAGGCAACCTTTTACTCTTTAGTACTGGAGGATTTGGTGAAGTTAAAAATAGAGCTGGAATTTCCCTTAAGGCGTGAGGAACAATTACCTCCATCTCATTTCCTTATCTGTAGTATCTAACTCTTTTGGTTCATCTGCACTTTTTTCCACCCCCTCCGTAAAATGCAGATACTGGTATAGGATGAGGAGGTTAACCTCATTATTGCTAGAAACTCTGGTGGAAGGAAAAACAGAACAATGTACTACTCATAATGTCTTCTCAGACATTAGAAATTAAATGTTGAAGTAAAGCTTGAGATGATCTTTGGAGTCTATTTTATTGGACTGTGTCATTTAGTTGGCTGGACAGTGGCTAAGAACTATTTTACAAACTTTTTACTGGCATGGTATCCTTCCCTTTTTGAACTGTAACATGATTTAAGAGAGCTCTGTCTAGAAGACCCCGCTTTCAGCTGTGAACACCCCCAAGTTGTATGCCAGGCTTCTGTTGCTTCTCTGCATGCGTGCAAAAAAACTCTCTTGTTGTTGTTGTTGGAATTTGAGGGTCATTAAATAGGGTAAAGGCTGGATAGGATAAATAGGATAAAATCTTTGCATGATCTAACCTTAATGTTGTAGCTATCAAATGCATTGTTATGAAAGTTTAAACAGTTCTTTCACCCTTAATTATCATGACCGAACAGTGCTGATTTAAGAATCCTTTAGCAGCTTTTCTGTCTGTAGAGTCCTAAGCAGAAGTTATTGCAGATGGAGAGTAGATCTCCTTTCCCCTGAATCGTAGGTCACAATAACGGACATCACACAGATCCTAGGTTGAATTCTGCCAGTTTGCATTTATGTAGTCCGCAGGCTTTTTTTAGACTCTCTGAAGGAAGTGGGTTTGTTCAAGCATAATAGAAGCAAAATAAGGAAAATTGAGATAAACAAGACATGTTTTTAAGCAGCACATAAGAATGTGTTGGGCACTGATTTGAAAGAGCAAGTAATGTTGCTTAAATATGTGTTCTTGTAAATTGAGTATCTTCCTCTTAAAAATGTGGCATGCGGTATTTTAAATTATGATTGTGAGATGAGCTTTGACCGGTCAGTGGTTGCATAAATATGCCACCTCTGGGTGAGGCAAAGTGGATAACAGTGAACTTAGTCCCGTACTACTTTTCGTTTATGCTTAGCTAGGCTTGGGTCTTGGTGCCTGACAGATTTCAGTGTAGTACTGAAGAGATGAAACCATTCCTAGTATCATAGGAAAAAATAGGTCGGAGTATGTTGTATAAGGTTCTCAACTACTCCCCTGGAATGAAGTGCATCAGGGACTAACTGCCGTAAGTAAAAGATCTGGGTGATGCATACGGGTACCCCCAGAGCCTTAAATTGGCTCTTTCTGTTGATTGTTACTGTTGTCCAAGGGGCAAAGCAGATGAACAGCTGCAAGGGAGCAGTGCCTCACTGCCACAGCCGCGGGGCCTTCCTCAGTGGTCATGGAGGCGTACACCCGACCCTGTCCTGGGAGAGGCCTAGCCATCCCCCTGGGAGAGAGTGTGTGGTTTCTCCTCCTTTGGGGAGGTGACGTCTTTCCTTGGTTGTAGTCTTCTAATTAGGTTCCTGCTGTACTGGCCAATGCCTGATTGCAAGCAGTCTAGAAAAGGAGTGTGGAACAGAATGATCTCATCTCTTCCTGCTGTTTTGGAGATAGCATTGTGTGCCACCTCCCTATGGCAATAAAAAATGTAAATGCTAAATTTCTTATCGAGACAAGCCAGAAACTCTGTTGGATTTGTATTTCCTGTCTTTGATTTGCTTCCCTGCGTAGGACACTATTTCATCCGATGCCTACCTCTCCTCCTTTCTTACTATGTTAATGTATCATTTTATGCTCACCTGGGAGATCTTATCAGTTGCATGCAAAGCAATTCCTGTGTTGCTAAGCTATTTTGAAGCTTCTCATAATGCTCCATAAACTACCTAAATAGGCAGCTTTTCTTATACAAATGTCTTCACTCCATGGTTTTCTGTCTGTTTCTGGTGTTACATAACGACAAAAATGCGATGCCTAGAGATGGTAGGACCTAGACTGAGGGTGCAGCTTCTGGGACTGAGCCATGTCTTAGTCCCTTTTAGGCTGTCAGTGCTAGGGGACCCTGTTACAGGTGCCATGGGTTTTTGAAGTGCTCCAGTGGCTTGTTTTTCCTTTAGATCTGTTGGGAAGAGTAACCTGCAATTGCTGCTCTTCAGGCGAACCGATCTGTAAACAAAGATGCTGCGGCAGAGGGGTGCCTTTTCAGTAGAACCTAATGGGGAAGTTTATGTAACAGAACAAAAATAAATGGAAACATCACTTCTAAATTAAGCTGTTATTTCTCCTGCAGAGTAATTATTAATCAACAAACCTTGTATCTGACAGTGTCAGAGTGTGCTAAGTGCTCTGAGCTACCTTGCAGTCTGCTAGTAAACCAACCTTGGAGAGAAAATGTTATTAACTCTAAACCACAATCACCTCTGGCATGTGTCTGAAAGCAGCATGGTCTCTTAGAGCTTTTGCTTCACCCACGCACTAGCTGTTTTGCACTGATAGGGTTTAATAGCACCATTTGGAGTTGTGGGCATTGTGCATCATTCAAGTCACAGTAGCTGGGTTGTGTAGCATTTGGGCCAAAATGGGTTTTCAGATGTTAGGTTGAAAGTCCTTCCAGTTGCTTAATTCTCCAATAACATGTTTCAGATGGATTCTAACGCTGCAAGGCAAAGGTGAATGATTACTAGTAGAACAAGATGGGGATTTTACCATTAACCAAGCTATTTCATAGATGACCTCTCTAAAAAATAAATAGCACTGTTCTCCAGGGCATCTGTTACTGGATACTGATGGAAGACAGGGCATGAGACAGGACATAGCTTTGATGTAAATAATAATTGCTTTGTTCCTGTGGAGCTATTAGCTCTGCCGTTAATGCACGAACAGAGGACAGTGCAAATCAAAATAGAAACAATGCTGAAAAACAAGAGTGTTTTCAGCAAGGAGCAGTAAGATACTGTAAGAAAGTTTTTGGGTTTTCTTGCAAACAATGTATATCTTGAGATGCACTTGGCCTTCTTCAAGAGGAGCTAGTTTTTGGGCTATTTACTGGATCCATCACACTTCAACGTTTTTCTTTCAAAACATGTTTTTAAAGTAGAAAACCAAAAACATTCTTCCTTGGTCTCTTTAGGATAAAAGTACTGTCTAAGGTATTTAAGTGCTGTCTACAAACAATATCCACCCTGGGGTACAGCAAAGTCTTGGAGCCTAAGTACTTGACCATGGAATAAATGGAAATATTTCCTTCTAAGGTCTTGCCTTTGGTCGCATAAAAAGAGGAAAAAGCCAAACCAAAACATGAACTCCCTTTGAAGTAGTAATTTTTAAAGGCAACATGCCAGCAGGGTTGCATCAAGAGACTTGCGGAAAAAAAAAAAACAACACACCAGTGCTTTGTTGTTTACATCTCTGAAAACTGCAAGTATAGAAAAGTTTTATTGTACATGTTTCTCCTTCTGCATTTGTGGTGCTGTATTGCTGTGTTATGGAAGAAGTGTAAGGGGCTAATAACTTCAATTTCACAACAGCTCAGTAGTTATTAGCAGAGGAAATTCTGGTGCAGATGCGTCACGACTGAGGCTGCTTTATGCCGTTCAAATAACACACGAGAGTTTTGGAGAACTAGCTTGAATAGCAAACTTGGGAAATCATTGAGTGCGTTTGCTCTAAGTGGTCTCCTCTCACCACAAGCTGGAGAGGTTGGTAGGAGCATGCTGCGTTCCAGTAACTCATCACTAGCAAAACAATCCCTTTGAGTGTGCTATAAACTGGTGCAAGTCAAAATACTGCTGATGCGCTTTGCCCTTTCTCTTCCTCCTGTGCACTCAGAAAAAAATGTATCATAGTTGGAGCTCTAGGCCCCAGTGTTCGTTGTAATTAGGAATTTTACAGGCAGTTTCAAGGGAACTGAGAGATTGAATATAGAGAGCAACTTGGGATCTCTCTCTGTTAGCAAAACATAATCCAAAACACAATCCAACGGTATCAGAGGTGGCTGCTTCCAAGTCAAAATGATACCTCATGCAAATCAATTTGTCACTGGCCCCAATTCTCTGCAATAGAAGACAGAACTTTTGTGAAACCTGAAATTGATTTTGCCACTTATTGCTGGATTGTAAACAAGCTCATCTTAAAGTCTGTTTGGAATTAATGGCAAAAATGGGTATCTTTTCACATAGCAAGTTCTTTGTACACACACTCCAGGGCGAATGCAAAATACATGTTTGCACACAATCCCTCCCATGTCTTCTGCTGCAAAAATTCTGATTTCTCAAGTCTCCTTGAGAGCAGATGGGGGAAGCACAAATATTTTCGTAGCTCTGGGTACTCCAGTGACTTAGGGCATACAAGTTTCTTGCTAGAGAATGGGCTGGGATTCTGTCCCTGGGTAAAGCAGTTCTGTGTTAAGTGCTGTGCCTCTGTCACTGTGTTGGCAAAGGCCGTGGTGCTGATACAGCGTAAGCCAGGAGAAAGATCCTCTGTTTTTCTAGGTACCCCAGCCATCCTGCCTGAACAATGGGGCTGGCACTGACAGCAGCTCTCTTTTCTCTTGGCACAGCTCTTTGTCACGGGGCTTTGTAAACAGATTGAAGTTGGCCAAGAGTTTGAATTTTTTGTATGTGGTGTTTACATAGTTATGCTGGTGAACCTTTGTAGTTTAGACGTGGCCTGAGTTGTGCTGTGATTTCAGGGAAGTTGCTGTTCTTCTCTGTGAAGACTTAGTAATAGAAATGCTATTAAATACTGTGGTAGATATTATTTCTATGTAAAGTGCTTTGAGGTTTCTAAAAGCACCTCCAGTTTTGCTTTGCAGTAAAATTTAATTGTGCTCTGGAGGCTCCTACTTGCATTGGTTTATGTGTTGAGGCAAGCTGAAATTGGACAAACTTTTTAATTTTGGGGTAAGTTATGGCCTGAGTATGCTGGAGGTGGGAAAAGATTGTTGTCTTGTGTTCCAGAGAACATGGTGAAGAAAAACTAACACCTTCTCAAACAACAGAAATTATGGAAGGACAAATGAAACAAATAAACAGATCAAGTTGTTTCAGTGCCTATCATTTCCATTTCTTCAGCCTCTGAGGATTAAGGAATTTCAGGTCACTTTTCAAGGCTGTAGCAGTTGCATATGCAAGCAGTATATTTTTGTAGCTTGCCGTCCTATCTGCATAGTGCCTGACTTCTCTTCAAATGTTTCAGTGGGTGCTTATTTTTACAGTTTTATTTATTTACTTATTGTCAGCCATTAGAAAATTAAACTCAAGAGATTGACTAAGATGTGTCCTGTCACATAAAGGTACTTACAAGACAGGTCAATTTTATTCCTGTTATAATCATGTGAACTCCCATTAACTTGTGTTACAATTCCTGTTTTGATCCAGGAATAAATTTTGGTCTGTTCTGTTGACTCTTTGAGCAATTTCAGAGCATCGAATTACTCTGCAGCAGCAAAAACAACAAGACCTTCCAGCTCTAGAGAGAATGAAGACTGTTCTGTGTCATAAACAATGCTTGCCCTACAGAAGTTTTGAAATATTTCAAGACTTATCAATTCCCCAGCAAATGAGTGTTTGAAACATGATGTTTTTTAAAATTATGCATTAAAATGACAGTATTGTTCCCCAAACCACCCTGAAACATTTCTCATACTTAAAGGGATGCTTGAAAACATTAATTATTAAAGAGTCTGAATAACTATTTTTTCTACTTGCAACATGAAACAGTTCAAATATATTCAAAATGGATTTTTTTTTTTTTGTTAAGGTGTTCTGTTTGACTAAAGCACAACAGCCCTGCAGTTGGGTTGTGCAGATATGCTGTGAAATCAGGTTGTTCTTTACTTTGACAGAATTTTATCACTTGGGGAAGGGTGTGTTAGAGCCAGGAGAGCATGCATGTGGTCTTCTGTTTTCTCTTTAAAACAGTTCAGAGGGAGAAAGAAAGGGAAGGTCCTTCTACCCTTTGCACTGCTGTTCAAGGGTTGTGTAAATATATCCCTGCCCCACTCCCCCAGGCAGATTGAGAGGTACAAGGTGGCTGCCCTCTTGCTCTTCATATGTCTTGGGGTTTTTTCCTTCCAAATCTGTAACAATAGGTATGTGAGCCTTACTGAAGAGATGTTCTGCTTTGGAATTTGTGGGAAATGTAGAGCTTCAGAGGAAGAGAAAGCATTAAACTTGAATTATATCCACAGTCACCTCCTTTACTGTTGAAGTTTAGCGGCAATCAGCAGCCACTGAGGAAGCCAACCTGGTGTGTTTAATCAGAGGACTATTTAATTACCAAGCCATGTGATCTCTTGACTTGCTTTGAGTTCTGTTTTTACTAAATGTCTTTTATGTAAAACACTTACTTCCTCCCCATTTAAGTTGCGTAGGTTAAAACATTCTATTTCTGAAATTTTACAGAAGTGTTGATGTCCTGTGAGTGACAGAATATGTAGATCGAATCCTGTCTTTAAAAGCGAGTAAACCTCTATAGTCTTTACAAAGCATGTCGCATGTCTCTGAACTATCTGATTGGGCTTACCAGAGTTCTGTTCTTCTCTTGCAGGCATTATGCTGCTCGAAGTATTCCTGGTTCTGGGGACAGTCATCATCTACTTCTTACTTTCCAAGAAGAAAGAAGAGACGTTACCCTTCAAAGAGGGATGGTGGGGTAAGGGACAAAAGCCTGACACTGAAGAAGATACAACTGTTTGGCCATTTAAGGTGGAAACTACAGAAGAAGAGCTGAGCGTAAGCAAATCTCTATACTGGGGACAGAGAAGTAAGAAATGGCCAAATAAATGCAGAACTTGTTTGGAAACGATTTTTAAATTGAACCAATAGTTACATTTATGAGAATGAGCAATGATGTCCAGGACTTGGGGGAAGGGATTTTTCGGTACTTCAGAAGATAGGTAGGGATAGGCAGATTTCACATCCTGCTATACAATTTTGTTCTCAGCGGCTGTTGCAAGATTGCTAGTAAATAAACCTCCTTTGTAAAGCCTAATAAACATAAAAATTGTGTTACAACTCTGTGTTCCTGTTTGTGCACCTTCCTCACTTTGATTGCGTAGACCAGAATAAGAACGTCTTTTTTTTTTTTTTCTTTCAAAAGCAATTACAACTATCTCATTTTCTTGACTGCTTTGTTTGCAGCTGTGTTGGATGCTGATTCTTCTCTAATTAATGATCTACTTTGGTCAACACTAATACCACAGTGGTAATTACAGTAAACACATATGTTGCAGAATTTGTTACATAGCAAGATTTTGATTGTGTGTGTTTAAGTCGGGGATTGCATGGTTTCATAGATCTGTGTCTAGTAGTGGTTCAAACAGAACTCATGGGATTGCTCATATTATTCATTTATAATGGAGTCCTATTTTACTCAGTAAGGCCTGTTTTTTTTAACACTTTGTTTGCCCTCCTTAGTGGAGGAGGACATTAATCATTGGACATTGATCTCCAATATGTTTTCCTCTTATGCTGCAGACACAAAGCTAGATAATTTCTAACTTATGGATGTTTTTGAAACACGCAATTCTGTATTATGACAGCTATTGCAACATAATCCATTGGTAGAAAACTCTGTTTCTAAATATATTCTTACATAAGCTAAGAGTTAAAGTTATGCTAGCACACATTACTAAAACATTTTAAAAAAAGTATTAAGCATGGACAAAAGCATGTATGTAAAGACATGTTAAAAACTTAATTTAAAAATCTGTGCTTTCTTACATGTGTTAAATGCCAAACCCAGTGACCTTACATACCAATATCTTGCCTAGACTGAGACTGCGTGCTCAGTGTGAGGCATGAGCCAGTGCATCTTAGTCAGAATGAGAGCTACCTCTATTGTTGTATTAGAAAATGCTGTTCAGGTTTAAACCCCACAGAGGTTTGAGCAGGATTAGATTTCTAGACCTGCCTTCCACTCTCAACTATTCTGTGGTTCTGTTCGCAGTAGGAAGGGGCTCTTGGCTGTCCTTCCCTGCTGAGTGATTTTGGACTGATTTTGCGGTATTGCCAGCATCCCCTGTAACCTTGAAGTGCAGTAGGAAGGTCACTTGAATAGTTATTCCAGATTGGGAAACTTTCACTCCAGTCTAGTTTCACCAACTTTGTGGCCATGCAAAATCCCTCAGTGTTTCCCAGTGAAAACGCCCAGCCCCTTGCTTTGGGAAGGAGAGCAAAAGATTTGGGCCAGATCCATGCATTGATTGTGAGGTTGGGCTCGCAGGTAACTGGGGGAGCAAAGTACCACGGAACGGCAACAAGACTTACGCTGTGAAGCCACACTGCTGTCAGAAGAGTGTGTTGTCCTCTGTGGTTATCAGGTTAGCCAGCCCTGCAAAACAAAGACAGAGAGAGTGTTAAGAACAGCTGTAAATGGAAGAGGAAGGAAGCCATCTGGAGGAGAAAAAGAATTGGAACAGCTGATGGAGCATCAGCAAAATGCACAGGTGTTATTAGAGATGTTATTTTCATTGTTCTCATTTCACTTGGGAACGACTAGAAACCATGCATAGTAGAGCCCAAGATGGCAGACAGAAGTGTTTGTAATGTCTCTTCTTTCTTTTTCCCTGTAGGACTTATTTAGGAGACTTGACCAGGCTCGATTCACTGAGCCACTGGAGAACAGTTGCTTCCATTATGGGACTAACTTGATGTATCTCAGGAAGGTTATCTCCTACTGGAAAAACCAGTTCAATTGGAAGAAACAAGTTGAAGTCCTCAACAAGTACCCACAATTCAAAACTAAGATTCAAGGTGTGTGGCTTTTTCCCTTAAAAAATAAACAGTAATATATAATCTTGTCTGCAAGGGATCTTGGTGGTAAGAATGCTCTGATTGTGTTGCATGGGCCTTCCCTCCCTGGCTGCCATGGCGTGGATCATTGGCATTACTGCTGAAGCAGCGAGAAACTCCTTCATCATAACTGAAGCCTTTAGGACAAGGAATGACAAATGGAATTCCCTTGTGCATGGATGGGTTGTCAGCTGGTGTTAACAGGAGCCAAGCACAGGCATTTGGAAACAGAACTGGATCTTAAGATGTACACATGTTCCCTGACTTGCATGCAATCATGCAGAAATACCCACAGATGCCTCCTCTTGCTCCATGTAGTTCCCCAGCTGCTGCTGTCACAGTGATGCCATCAGTCTGGCAGCCCTCCTCAGCTGGGCATGCTGGCTGCTCAGGTTGTCCCTGCTTGGCAGGGCAGATGCGCTCTACTGCACCATTTCAAGCATTCATAGGTTGAGAAATGCAGAATGCCTTTCCCTTGGGGTTGATGTGCTGCCAGGTGTGAGTGAATGGTTTGTCTTTTCATTCAAAGCACAGACACCTTTTGAAAGAGGCCATTCAGCTAAGGTCTGGTGGTGCTGGAGCTTGGTCAAACTAGATGTTTTAAACGCTTGAATTTTGGGGGTACAGTTGTAGATCTGGAGCACAGCAGGGAATTGTCTCACATGATGGCAAAATTCAAGCTTGAGATTATGCTATTATGTTTTTACTTGCACCCATAATTGTACATTATTTCAAATGGGGCAGTTCACTATAATATTTTAAATGGATTTGGGACAATAAATGATTTTTACACAGTGGTTAGAACATAAAGATTTAAAACATGGTTAGTGCTGAGAAAGATAAAAGCAAAAAGCCTTCCCTTAAAAAAAGAAAAAAAAAGATGTATCATCTGAGATAAGAAAGGGAAAAGAAGCTAAGGACAATGCACTATGTATAGCAATAGAAAGAGAAATTTCAACATTAGGAATGATGAGCCATGAAAAGACAAGATCAAACATACCGTATATCAGATTCCTAGCTTCTGTCATCACTTGAAAGTTTTTTCAGAGAATACAGAAATCACAGAATTGTCAAGGATGGGAAAATCTCAGTCAGTGAAACAGGGTGAGATTACTGGTGAGCTGGAGTTGATGTGAGCAGAATGTGCTTAAATACATCAAGAAGTGAGGCCTTCAGGCTCTACTAAGAGCAAATTATTGTTTCCTGGAAAGCAAAGCCCTGAATGGGTTTGAGGAAAAGCAGTTCGCCTGGAGCAACTAGTGCAATGCTCTGTGAGGCCTACTGCTTACATATTTTAAGGATCACAAAGGAAATAGGACTGCAATTTTTACCTTTTTACTTAACAATGAGGAGACTGGTACTAGAACATCGTTTCCTGTTTCCGTTTACTCAAAGAGATACTGAAAGCTTTGGACAAAAGGTAGAAAAGAACTACAAAATTGAACACTTTAAACCTGTTTTAGTACGGCATGTTTTTAAATCCTTGATTCAGCATGATTGGTTTTATCAGCAGTTAAGATGTGTGACTTGATTACAGGCGGCACCACAGACTAAGTAAGAGAATACTTAACTGAAGGCTTTTTAAATTCCTTTTGCTGTAACATCAGGATCAATGGCTGGAGACAGAAGCCAGACATGTTCAAATGGAAAGTAAGGCATGCACAAAACAAGGAAAGTGATTAACGCCCCCAAACAAACAGCTGCTAGTTATGATGGATTCCCTATCTCTTGATGCCTTCAAGTTGCAATTGTATGCCTTTCAGGAAGAAAAATCTGTGGTTGGCTGAAGCCTATCTAGTGCCATATAGAGACATTTGGGTAAAAATTAAGGGTACTTGGACTAAGTGATGTAATCGTCTCTTCTGCCTTTAATCTGTGTGAGTCACTGTGTTACCGTTAGTAGATTGCTTCACTTCTATGTCTTAATTTGCTAATTTATTTTAAAACAGAAATATGCCGACCTCATTTAGCTGCTGTGCTGCTTAATTGCCCACTGTAATATATATATACAATATATATATATGTACACACACACTTTAAGGTCCTTGGATAAATGGATCCAGAGAATTGCAGTGTGTTTGCATGCTCACCAAAAAAAGACTTCAGAAAAGATTTATTCATAATTTGTTCTGTGATTAGTTTCAGTGTCATGGTAAATTTGGACATGTTAATTATTTTATTTTTACAGGCATTGATATCCATTTTGTTCACGTAAAGCCTCCTCGTTTGCCTGAAGGCCAGTCTGCAAAGCCATTATTAATGGTTCATGGTTGGCCTGGCTCATTTTACGAGTTTTACAAAATCATCCCTCTCCTGACGGATCCTGCCAGCCATGGCCTCAGTGATGAACACATTTTTGAAGTCATTTGCCCATCTATCCCTGGTTATGGTTTCTCAGAAGCACCCCACAAAAAAGGTATGATGTATGAGAAGAAACTGAACTAACACCAGCCTAGTCTCGTAGTGAGATAGCCCCCATTAGCAGAACAGTAACTCCTGGCTGCTCTTGTTCTCCCAGTGTGAAACAAGGAAGGAAGAGGGAGATAAGAGTGTGACTTCAGGTGACACCATTGATTAGTTTCAGGAGCAATGTGTAGATAATTTACAAAGGACTATAAAAAGTTACGAAGTGACAACTCATGAATTGTAATTGAGTCAATGAATTGTGTGGGTGAGCAGGAAGAGTAAACTTAATTTGTTCCATTTGGGTATTTTGAGTCCATATTCAACAGCATTATACAGGTAGGTGAGAAGCAACAGTTGAAACAAATCAATTCATGTATCTACATAGTAGATTGCAGCCAAATACCTGCTTGTTCAGCTTGTGCTCTGAATTATACAAACACAAGCTGCAACAAATTGGAGCAAAGTAGTATTTAAAGTGATACTGAGTTTAGTATTTAATTATGTGTACAGGTGAATGATGTGGGGAAGGTTGGTTTTGCTTTTCTTTACTTCCCTGGTTGTGATTTATGTGGTCAGCATTTAGCGAAGCGGAGAAGCGCATTACTAGTGGAAACTTAAAGTTTCCAACTATCATTAAGATGAGATTGTGTTCACAGTAGACAAAATGGAAACACTGCGTATGCAATGCTTAGTGCCTCTGATAGGGCTCAGCTAGAGTATGACTACAGTTTAAAGGGAGTCTGGCAACCCCTCAGTTGGGCAAGTGTGTGGGCAACTGGTGGGGTTAGGAGAACACTAGTCTGCAACGAAGGCTGGATTTTCTCCTCATGGTTTCTGCTTGCTCTCTACACTTTCCCTGGATGATGTGACAAGGGTTTCCATATAATCTGTCAGACAGGCAAGGAAAAATGGACTTGTCGCTTTTTAGGAATTTGAACGTTGCCTTTATGGGGAGAATAAATGCTGCACAGTCAGAAGTGTATCTGGAATTAATGCAACGGTGTCTTTTTTTTAATACAGACTTTAATTCTGTAAGTGCCGCTTCTATTTTTTATGAATTGATGCTCAGACTGGGATTCAACGAATTCTACGCGCAAGGTGGTGACTGGGGCTGGCTCATCTGCACCAATCTGGCCCAGATAGCTCCCAAGTGAGTACCTCTTTGGTACAGTGCTGCATGATTGGCATGCAAAGCTGTTTTATTCTTTAAATAGTTATTTCTTGTGCACTTGAGAGTTCCTGTCCAAGTCTTCATATGAGCACTGTGTAGTTTCTCTCTACAGTGCTCAGTGTTAAGCAGTGATTCAGAATTACATACCTTAATTTATACTATATACCTGTTCTTTCAAACAGTTGTGCAGTAGTTTGTAATGGCCCCACTGGGGTCTGGAGTGGGATGAGTACTCATAACAAAAGGAGGATTTGTGGTTTAGTGTCCAAGAGTGTGTGCTGATTACTGACAGTTGCCCCTTTGACTTGTCATTTTTGTGTGAAAAGCCACACTACAAAGTACAGCTAAGGTCATGATGTAATTAGCAGGTCAGAACTTAAGTATGTCTATTTTTGTTAATAACATTTTAAATACAACAACTTTGAATCATATTTTGTTTTTGTTAATTTGTGGGGGCTTTTTCTGTTTTTATTTTTAGCCATATGAAAGGTCTCCATTTAAATCTAGCCTCAGTTACAAACATGGGATTCAGTCACCTGCTCTCCATTCTGCTGGGCCGCTATCTTCCAGGGCTCTTCGGTTTCCAAGATGAAGATGTTAGGCGGATGTTTCCCTTCTTGAAAGAAGGGCTCTACAGGATGTTGTTGGAGTCGGGCTACGCTCACATACAGGCTACAAAGCCTGATACCGTCGGTAAAACAAACAAACAAACAAAATCTTTTGAGCTCAGAATACTTAGTCTGTTCGTTTTAGTTGTACTTTCATAGAAACAAAACTTACTGCTTAAAATATGCAGAAAATCAGTTCTTTTCAGGGATATTGAAGTAGGAAGATTAGAGGTTTTAAAAGATGGGCTCCTTTTCTATATCCAACTCAGAAAAGGTTACATATTGGTATGTAGTACTACACTCTTGCATGCAGAAGTAGTAAATCTGGACATCAAAATTGCACATGCTTTAAAGTGCCACTGACTCATTTTCAGTTTTCATAAATAAAATAGTTTATTTAATACTTTTCCACTTCTGCTATCACTGGGGACTGTAATTCTATTTCAAATGCAGCTATGCTGAGAGCAAAAGATAGTTTCTTCACAGAGAATGGAACACATTCAAATGATGTAAACTACAAGAAGCTTTTAGCTGTCTCAGCACGTAATGTAGCTTATTTATAGGGATAACTAATACCTGAAAAGTAAAATCAAATTTAGTTCTCACTCTTTGTTCTGAATCACTTGCAGACTTTGAAGGAAAAAAGAAAGCATACCTATGAATGTTCTTTCTAGATGAGCTAGTTGCTCAGGTTGCTTAACTACTTTAAGTATCTGAGTATTAAGGATTTCTATTTTAAAAACCTCTTTTGCAACTGAATTGGACAACTGAGTCAAGAATACTGAATATATTTTAGCTTAATGCAGCAGCAATTCACTCATGGATTTTATTAAAAACGTAGCTAAGGAAACTATTTCATGATGGTTTTCCATAAACTTACCTATAGAAGCACTAAAATGTGTAGACAAAATGATAATTTTATGGGTTTTAAATAATTTTGCTTCCTTTGAGTTTTGATTTCTAAAAATTACTAGTCTGTAATTCTTTTTGTGCTTTAAGAAAAGGTGGGGAAGCTGGTAGCTGAAAGGAGCCTAGTCATGCTCCTTCTGCTGTGGTTTTCTGGCTGGTTCTTGTCCCTACCAGTAATGTGTGGTCTGTCAGAGCAGACTGCGCAGACTGGGAACCGGCAGCAAGTTCATGTTTTGGGAGCTGGAGCAGGATCATTCCTGCAATTTTGAGGACACAGAAGAGAGGAGCATGGTAGGTGGCAGGTTCCCACAGGGAGAAAGCCGCTCTGAAGAAGGGAGCGGAAGGTAGCTGGAAGCAGCACAGCCATGGAGGCTACCACAGTCTTCCTGAGACTTCTGGTGGTACAGGGCTACCTTGCAAGCTGTCCTAAGCAAGGAGGTTGTCTCTGGCTCTTGGTATATACTGTGCTTGCTAATACTATACTCTTGACTGCTTCAGAGCTGGCTTTTGATCAAAGTGGCTTGCATGGATTTGATTTTACACTTATTCTTTGGGAAACCTGCATGGAGTGTGGGTTCATTTTCAACTGACTGAAATAGGCAGCACCTATTCAAAGTACTGGGGATTGACGTCAATTTTTCCTGCATGTAAACTGATGTACTCTTTGTTCACAGTAAGTACATGAGAACAGGCTATTGCTTGTCTAGTTCTGCAGATCTGGAAAGCGTGCTCAATATAACTTTTTCAAACACTTGGTATTAAATTATCAATGTTAGTTATTTGATAACTGAAACTCAACTATCATGTTTAAATAGCAATTACTGATGAAATTGTGCTAGCTGTAGTGTTAGGCATCTTTTAGAAAGGTTGGGTTGCATGGGTGGAACTGCAAATACATTGCTGTTCCTCAGGAAAAGCTTTTTCTAAGGTTTTTCTGAGCAACTGGGACAGTTTATGGTCCCTGTATTTCACAGCACTAGGATGTATTAGCAAAGTTCCAGGTGCAGGTGTGTTTTTTCTGTCCAAGCAAAACAAACTATAAAAAGTATACTAAACCATGTTCTACATGAAGGCAGTTGGCTAGTGCTAATTCAGAAGATGGACCTTTTAGCAAAGCCTTGCTCTTACTTAATGACTTTCTAATAATAATTTAAATGTTTTTGCTGTTAGATAATGGTGCAAATTCTCCTGGTCATGTTTAGGCATGTGGGGTTTGGCCCCATAATGCTGTTTAATACATGACAACTTCCAGATTAATGGAAGCAAACCCTACTTGGCACATAGAGCTTAATCTTATTATCTTACAAGAAAAAAAAAGCCAGCAGAAATCCAATACTGTTACATCAGTTCAAAAAACATACAGTGTGAGCTAATGCGGAGCCTGTTGGTTTGCAGATACTATCAGTTTATGATTCAACAATAAATGGCTCCAACTTGCTCTACTATTTTATTTATTTATTTAAGAACACAGCTGCTGGAACAGCTTTGTAAAGTTATCTACCCTGTATTATAATGGGCCGCTTTTATAACCGTCTGAGTCCAGGAGTCAGATATTGCAATTTTACTTAAATTTTCCTCCTCCTTTTCAGGCTGTGGTTTGAATGACTCTCCTGTAGGACTGGCTGCATACATCTTGGAGAAGTTTTCTACATGGACTGATCTGGAATTCCGTAATTTAGAGGATGGAGGACTAGAGAGGTAAGCATTTCCTCTTATGCCTTTTTGGATGAGGTGACTAAGCCCGGAGTCATAGCTAAAGAAGTTTGTCTGAACTCATCACCTCACATCTCATAGGGAGCCTGTAGTGACCACAAATGGTACAGTGCTGTACTACAGCATGCAAAGAAGCAAATAGGCCTTGAAGGCTGATGTACTCCCTTCCCACTTTGATCTCCTAGGAAAGAGAGACGCCCTGCAACTTCTGGGGATTAAAAACTGACTTAGGTGGAAGAATCTCATTAAGACAGAAAAACAAAAGTTTAACCTACATTAAAATGCTGGGAAACAGAACTCATGATTCATTTTAATACTAATACTTAACTCTATGAATTTGCTTTAAATTGATCAGCATTGCTTCATCTACCTACCATTTGCTAATGAAGGATCATTCTTAGTGTGCAGCAGAAATCTGAGATGAAGTCTCCTTTGAAAATTGTTGAGATCCTGGCAGGAGTGGAGCAAAGGGGCATGTTATGAAAAGGTCCAGTGACAATGGATTTGAATAGAATGTTTGCACTGCATACAGCTAATTTGATAGGAAACATGCACTGTTTACAGCACATGTGTTGTTGGTGTGATGGCTCTATTGAAGGCTCACGGTAGCATTTCAAATTATGAATAAATAAATGGCACAAGCTGTTCCATGTGCTCTTCTGCTCCTACCCTCTCAGTCTACGGACAGTATAGACAGCTGTGCTTGTTGGAGACTGTCTTCCCTGTAGAAGTTAAAATGTCACTTCCCAATTTGTGTCTGAAAGCCTTTAAATGCTTAATTGGTCACTGACAGACAGAGGGGGAGTAACACACTTCACCTCTCAACTCTTAACCAATTTAACTATTTTTTCCTATAACTTTTTTTCTTACAACCAAACCAGTCAAGTCCCTGCTAAAGTAATGCAAAATGGTATTCTAGAATTAGTTCTAACTAAGCAATCATCTCTGGGCTTACCTATTCAGGAAGTTTAACCTGGATGATCTGCTCACCAATATCATGATCTACTGGGTGTCAGGCTGTATAGTCTCTTCAATGCGTTTCTACAAAGAAAACTTGCAGAAGGGGATAGGCACACAGAAACATGAAAGGTAAGTGGGGGTTTTTCTTTAAATATTTTGCCCTGAACTTAATTTTGTGCTTGCAGACAGGTTGCTTATGTCTTATAGCTGCTGAAAGTTTCTGAACGTTGAGAAAAAGCAATGCTGTATCACAACGTTCCTCCACAAGACAGGTCTGTTAGTTGATGTACTGTGTTGTGCTCGGAAAATATGGTAATTGGGTAAGAATCCTGAAGCATCAATAAAGAGATCTGACTTTACTTTAGTTATTAAATTAGCCTGTGACTGAGTCATGCAGTCAGTTTTGTTTATAGTTTATTTGTTTTCAGTTCTGTTACTTTTCTGGACACAGTTTGCCTATTTCTACAAAAGATTTAAGTCCTACCTTTGGAAGCAACTTCAGCATACTGACAAACTGCATCATTTGAAAGTCATTAAGACTGATGTTCCTGCTGTGTAGACTCTTAAGACAGCAGCTTGGCTGCATATACTTCTGGCAGCTTGAGTATTAGTGAAGGCTTAAACCTGCCCTGAGGTATTTGCAACCACAGCTCACTGCTATGGTATTTATTTAGCTGTGAAATGATGCTCCCAGGAAGCTGACTCAGTTCTTGAAGCTGTTGTGGCTACACTGTGGGCTATCTTGCTCCTGTTCTGCTTATATGAGATGAGCTATACGAACTTCTACGTGCCTAGAGGAAGGAGTCTCAAAGACGTACATAAAATTAGGCACCCTTTTTTCAGGCTTCCAGTGGTTATGTGCCCAACAATTTTTGTATCTGAATTCTAAAGTCTGTCACTTCTAACAACGCAGCTTATGTGTATGGGATATTTAAACCTAGAAAATGTTGCTCTGTTTATAACAAGCGTGGCTTATTCCACTTCGTAAGGTAGTCTTCCCCTCAAATCCAGTTGCTTCCCTACACTTTCTAATGTGCAAAGTGTTCTGTAGAGTGCATTTGTGCCAGTTAAAAGCAAGAGCTTTACAGGATAAAGTCTCATGTTCAGAAATGTTTCCTCTGAACTAGTCTAGATTTACTCTCTATTATTCCTCCCCCTTTGCAGCAGTTCAAGATAATTCTTCCCCTGTCTACCCTCCAGTTGTCCTGCCAGGCTTAACATGTTCTAGTTGTAATCTTCACTGTAAATCTCTCTCCAGCCCTTGTCAAATTGCGTGCTTTCCCCTCAATACATGACTCTTGAGCCCTGAATGCAGCATGAGGAAACTTGATACCCACCACCTCCTAGGGATCTCTTCTCAATTTCCATGCTTCCAATTCTCATGCCCTGGATCCCTTGCAAAATTGCCTTAATATTAATGTATGCAAAAATTTTATGTTTTTTTTTTCCAGGAATAGGAGTGTTGTCTAGTCTTCAAATTTAAGATCTGGAAGTCAAATTTTAATTGCCTAACAACAGTGTGCCCAACTGTTTAAGAACAACGTTTCCTTGGGACTTTCCATTTCTTGCCAAGTTAAGTGTTTGAAAGATTAAAATTATTCTCTCTCCTCTCTCAGGCTCACTGTACAAGTACCTACTGGCATTGCCTCCTTCCCTAATGAAGTCATGCACACACCCCAGGCTTGGGCCCAGAAGAAATACACCAACATAGTTTCCTTCCATTTCATGCCTCGAGGTGGCCACTTCGCAGCTTTGGAGGAACCTGAACTTCTTGCTGAAGATATTCTGCAGTTTGTTGGGAAAGTAGAGAAAGAGCAACTTTGGAGAAAGAAAGGAGAATAACTCCCCTAGCAAACAGCAGGGTAATTGCTTATAGCTTAGGACATGTACAGGCCTTACTAAGTCTACAGTAATCCATGTAATTAGATCTTATTCTTGACGAGATGTGAGAGAGGACAGCAAGAAAACTGCAGTATATCTCAGTGAGATACTGCTGTAGGGACCTACTTTGGTAGATTCTGAGTTGGTTTCTTTTGTTCAGCTAGGCTAAGTAGCATGATTACTTGGTTATCTTCTCCCCCAAGCACAGACTTCTAAAATCTGTTCTGTAGTATTCCTGACTTGCTTTGAAATTGAAAAATAGACCTTACAACTAATAATGTAACAGTTTAATTGTTATGAAAGGCTTTTTTTCACAGCAGCAGTAAAACTTGAGTTGTTGTAGGTGTGAGGTTCCCCACATAAAGAATGGGGAACAGCCTAGCAAGACCTAACTCGCATGAGTGCATCGGTTAATCAGCATCAATGATCTACAGTACCTTTAAACTAGCCAGCTGGCTACTGCTGGCTGCCTTTCTCTTCGAGCCTGGGCTGTTAAGCAGCTTCCTGGCTGTGAGGAAGCTCAGCTCCCCTGTGCCAGGCTTCTGGGACAGCAACATGTGAGGAGCTGCTGAAACACACAGGCGCCTGTAGCTCAGACCAGAAGGAGGGGTTGGGTAGGAGTAATTATAGCCCAAGCTACCTCTGCACTGAATTTGTACTCTTATTGAAAATCATAGCCCTGGATAGGCTCAAGACACTGTGGCTTTGCACTGCTTCTGCAGGGTATTGTAAATACCTCTTAGTAAATAATAAAAATATGATTAATTCAAAATTAAAAGAAACTTGCATTAAAATTTTGAATAATACCTGTGTGTTTCTTTTAAATTTTTTAGTAACTGAGATTTTGCTTGGTGACAGCACAGAGAAGCATCAATTCAGAACCTATTGATTCTGTACTGCATCTGTTAAAAAGGTCAGATTGAAGGCAAACTGCTCAAAGAAAATTGAATTTGAAGGGCTGTATGTTTTTGCCAGCAACAGTCCCTAGTGTGTGCAGTTGAGCTTCAAACGCTCTTAAACCGTATCCAGATGACTGATTTCAGTGCGGTTTTGTTCTCCAGTCACTTCAGATATACTTCCCTACCCCTGCAAGCACAGGGAAATATAATCCACCAATAACACTTGCATGGATTAGTATTATTTCACAATATTAATTGAAATGGAAGCTGTTAAATAACAGTCACCCCAGCAGAGCCCTGCTGCATCCCACAGGGCTTTAGTCTCAAGAATACCGGCTAGTTTGTTTCACATAAGGCAAGTCAACACTCCGGCTGGGCACATTTGAGTCTCAAAGCCACCTGATACGCCATGACAGAAAATCATTAGGGCAGACTCATCGTGAAACAGCGTGGATCAGTCTTCTGAGCAGAGATGAGACCTCTTGCTACCTTTCTTCTGCCTTCTGTGCTTCTGTACCTGGGTGCCACCAGAGGAAGGTACAGCAGCTCTCGGGTCTCCCTACAAGATTTGACTGCAGTGCTGCCTTAGACCTTCAAGCTGTACTTGAATTCTTTAAGACATCTAACTGCTTCCAGATTAGGAGTGAGCACTAACTCTACATTTACTTGTAAACGCTTTCATTAGTCAAAATTTGTGTTCTCATTTGCAAAATGTTTTGAATAGACAGGAAGAAAATACAGAATCATTCACTTTGTCTAAAATAGACTCTTCTCAGAGAAGACTCCCCAAACTTGTTTCAGGTTCAGTATATTAAAAACAGGTCACTTATTCAGGAGGAATCTGCTCACCTCTTCAACGACAGCTGTTTACAGGCACCACTGTGCTCACTCTTCCACAAGTCTTGATCTCTGGCCATTTGTTTTTGCCGTACTTCTGTCCCCTGTGTGGCCTTATATTTCAGAGCTGGAGATCATCCTCTCTCATCTTTAATGCACATGCAGACATCTGCTGTGGTGCTAGGGAGCACTGCCATGTACTGATATAACTGAATACTTCCCCAGGGACCGCTCAGTCACAACGCAAATAAAGTAAGTGGGAAGGAAGTTTGCTATATGATACCTGCCAAACCAATTTTCAGATGGGAGTAGAAGGTTTGAAGCATTTTCTCTTTCCCTTCTGGAGCAGATCTGCTTGAAGGGGCCCAGCCTCGATGAAAGGAGGCACATCAGGACTCTGTTCAGCGATCTTATGTTACAGCAGCTCACCCAGGCTCAGTCACCAGTGAGGGCTGGACAAAAAACAACGGCCTGTAGAACCTTTCTATTTTTAAATATGCCTCGCAGTTCTCAGCAATCTGAGACAGTGATAATGAACACAGACAGTAAGCGACCACCTCCTTGCCCCCTCTACATGCCAGGTAAGTGCGCTTCAGCCTGCTACAAACACGAGCTGTCCACACCGTCAGTTTTACTCAGTATAGAAGATAGGCACAGAGACACTAAATCCAGCACAAAAATGGGTTTGATTAGCTACTGTCTGAAAGCAAAAAAAATCTGGACATAAAAGGTGTAGGCTGTAGAAGCTTAAAAATGATAGTTAAGTGTCTGTTACATAGCGAAGGTTGCTCTGAATTCTGATGTCACACTTCTCAAACCTTAAGCCCACAGCTAGCAGCAGCTGTTGTTCATCACCTACTTGTCTACACTTAGACACAAAGATTCAGTGAAATACTATGACAATGTGAAGGAGTATAAAATTCAGCTATGTGCCAGCTGTAAAACCTGCCATCAATTCCCATCCCCTTTTTCAAAATAATAATCTGTTTTTAGCAAAACGCAGCCAATCCCACTGCCTGTAGCGCAAGGTTGAATACTAATGAAGTGTTTGTGGGCTAGTGATAGTATCTGCATCTCTTCCTGCAGGGAGCAACCCTCCCACGAGCCTGAGATTTGGATTTGGTAACCACCTTGAGTGAATCCAGACTCGCTTCTGATACACTCTGGGATTGGCTGATGGGCAATTATTTGGTACGGTACTACAGTCAGTAGTGCAAAAGTCAGTCAGATAATCAGAAATAGTTTTAACATTTCTGTTAGCAAGTAACTGCATATCAGATTATTGCAATAGTAATAAGCAGGAAGAAAGGACTCCCTGCTCTGTTACACTTGTTCTTATTTAAGTGAGCGAGCTGAGTGCCTGCTGTTCAGACACCAAGTTTCCTCTAACGAGGCTAAATGCGCTGCTGTTGGGCTGGCTGAGCTGTTTCTTGGGAATAAGTCTCTTTGAAATAGTAGCCTTCAGGAGAACCCAGAATCTTGTGACACTTTGATGCTCAAAACATTTTGTTTTGCTCCAGAGCCATTTCTCTGTGAAGCTTCCATTTCTGGACCAAAGTTGCCCCAAAGTCTCTGCTCAAAGAAACCGCTGTCCTAAAAGCCATTCCTCATTACGTCGCTCCAAAACATGCATTTATTCCACACTGAAACCACAACTAACTGACCTAAGCCCTGCTTTTTAATTAGCCGGTTACAGCCCGTGAAGAGTCTGGATAAGAGGTTCAGAACCATGGAGATGCCACTGAAAATAAACAGAATTTACACTCTGCCCCCCCAGCTGAAGTGCTTTGAAAAGTATCTGCTTCTGTTATGGAAGAACACTAGTAAGGTCATCGTCTTCTCATACAGCTCCAGCTACAACCAAATCTATCTTCTGATTTTTAAACTACAAACCATGAAGTCCTGAAAAATCCAAGCCACTATATGCAGCCTTTTAACATCTTATACAACTAAAGAAGACAAGACTTCATGTATATTAAACAAAAAAGTCAGGCATTACTCAGATCATGAATGAAGAAAAAAATATGACTAGAAATCACACTTTCATGCGAAAAAGGAAGTTAAACCATCATTTAGTGAAAAGTAGAATCTGTTCAGTCTAGCATCACAGTTAGATCTAGGTCCATAAGGGGCACTATTCATCACCACTGAGTCAGCAAGAATTGCTTGGGGGCAGAGATGGATTGGTTCAAGACAGTCAATCAAATGTACATTGTGTTTTACAGCCGGTGCAATACATAATACACATTAAATGAAGATACATTTTTGTCTGAAAGAGGAATGGAAAGATCCTTCTGGATACTGTGGGAAAAGACAAGGAATAAATCCATATTGATTTCAGGGTAGCTTATTTTAAAACACTGAGAAATGATGCCACTTGTTTTACTTGCTGTAATAGCACTTTAAGGAACATCACTCACACTGAAACTGTCTTGCTTAGGATTAGTTTTCTTTCATGGAAGAAATATCCTGAGCAGTGCCAGACAGCCCTGATGGTGTTATGCCAATGCTGCTAGAAGAATTAGCCCCATTACAATTGTCAGTTGTCTTCTGGAGAGCAGTATTTATAAACAGATCTGCGCTGAGTGACAGGTCTTTCCCCTTGCTAGATCAGTCTTCAAAATACCTTAGTGACTGGATTTTAAGATTTTAAGGACGCTCATGCTCCCCCTGTGTTTAATAACTGAACGTCTGCAGTTCTGAGGATAGGACGAACGATAAATGAGGTTTAAGTGATGAGGTAAGTGAAAAATAATCCCCCTTTGCAGCAATGGTTCCAACCACTGGAGGTGATCAGTGCAGAGGGAGTACAGTACAGAGAAAAGGTGAACAGGAACACGAGAAGACAAAACTACACTCAGCCGCCCAGCTACTGAGTCAAAGGTACCAACGCGACAAACTCAACTGTATGTGAAGACGGACTCGCGACTGTTTCAACAGCACAACAGAGGTGCACGGAGGGAAACCGACTGCTTCACCTTGCCTATGCTGCCTGTCCCAGCAGCTGCCAGGGGCCCGGCATCCCTCTCGCAAAGCCTCCTGCCCCCAAGGCTGCGCAAGGGGCTCCGGCTGTGTCGGCAGCCCAGCTGTCTGCCCCTCGCAGCAGCGGCAGCTGCAGCCTGCTTTGGGCCCAGGGAGGGCCCGGCCCTGCAGGCGGGTGAAAAAACAAACCGCACACTCAGCTCGGAAATTCCTCCCAGTCCCTGACCTGCCCCCCTGGTATCCACGCCACATCCAATGCAAAACCAACTTTTGCCTGTCCTGCCGACGCTGGCTTCCTGGTAAATACCCCGTCCTTCTTAACACGACCCACCTACCTTTGCTTCATTCCTACTTGTCCATTGCACAAGAGTATCTGGATGTGTCCCACCCCGAGGTACTCCGATAAGCGATGTCAACGTCTTCCTCTGCAGCGGGGGAAGGCCTAGCCCAGCTAACATTGTCCCATTGTCTGCACGGCATCCCTCCCTCCATGCGATTTCGTGAAATTGGGTTGCAGCTCTGCCCCAGCTGAGCCTAAGTAGTCCCACTCACTTTTGGACTATGGCCATCGCTGCCTTGTAGGATCTCATCTCTGCTCAGAGCGCGCCTACTAACCTTTCAACTTCCCCATATGGAGGAAGTCTAAGAGCAGCTTTATTTTCCAGCAGTTCTTCAGCTCTTTTGCAACCAAGCCTACACTGTTGAGGTGAGTTTGTATGTAAATACATTTGTATCTCTTGAGTTCTAGGAATTCTTGTACAGTCTCAAGGGAACTAAGGTCCATCCCTGCATTTTTGTCTCAAAGGAATTTTTTTTTGCATCACCTCAAGTCTTTTGTGGCTGATAAAGCTTTTTGCAGTGATCAGAAAGCATTCTTAATCTTTCAGAGAAACCAGAGACAAAGAGGGATTAAGCAGTATCTCACACAAACTGAGCAGCAGAACCCATTGCAGAACACAGATATAGTTAATTCTCCCAACTTCACCACTATGTCCTTTTCCCTTTTGAAGCTAAATAACAGAAATAATTGCTTAAATGATTCCTCTTAAAGGTGCACAACCAATTTATTTCTCAATTTTTGCCCTTTTCTTCCCAGCAGATTCTGATTTCTGGTCTCAGAAGTGAATGAATTCTTCCTATTTTAGGAACAATTTTGAAGCTACAGACGTCAAATATAAAAGAATAAAAGCCTACTCCATTCTCTAAAGCTAGAACCCTGTCATAAAAAAATTCAATGCCTGCAACCAAATTATGGTACCTAGCAATTCTTTAAATCACTTCCTTCTCCATTTTCCTCTGTGGAGATAGCTGCTGGTTTTAATTCTCTATGTCTATAGATGGAGGGGAAAAAAAAATACTGATTATTTGCCTTAGGAAAAAAAAAATTTAGAATTCAAAATAAGTTTTGAAATGGAACATCTTCACTTGAAAGAAGCAACTTGGTGCTTTACATTTCAAGAGAGCAGGCTGTAATAAACCTAATTGATCTGAAAAGCCAAGTATAAAACACCTCTAAATGCATGAAAGATTTTCATACAGAAGGAAGGCGAGCGGTGTACAAAAATACATCTTACATTCCCTCTGCCCTCAATCTTCCTCCTCTACTGCAACCTTTTTTTTTTTTAATAAACATTTGAGAAGCACAACAAATAGATACCTTTAAAAAACAGTCACTAACTTCCATCACAAACTTTCACCCTTTTGCATCACTACATAAAAATTGGAGGTGCACAACCACACTGCAGTAACGATATGAGACAGCAACAAATTCTGGCTCCCGTTTTATTTAGGAGAACCTTATGAAATACCATACATCAGATTTCTAGAACTCTATTTTAAACATCATTTTTGAGAATAGTGTCTTCATTAACTATTAACCAGCACTTAATTAACCACAGAGTCTAGAAACAGATGTGAAAATTTCCTTCTCTTCTTCTTGGCTATTTACAGTCCCACCCATTCCCGCCTGAATATCATGCAGAGATCTAGGACGGAGCATTCAAGGCTAACGGATCTTGCAACCACTGTCCTGTGACCTCTCAGAAAAAGCTATTTTACTTCAAGACCTAAACATAAACATCAGTTTAGTGTCTGGAAGATGAAAGTGTTTTAAGGCCCTAAACTGACACTATCATATTTGTGTTACATCATGTGTATCGCGTATCTATCCCATCGTAGGGAAATGATAAGAACGTAGGGATGAAGCTCTGGACTGCTGAAGACCACAAACTTTATATCAGTAGATGTTGCCAACTCAATTTTAAAGAGATGACAACTAAGAATCAGAGAATTTGGGTCATTTTAGACACTTCTACAAACAAATACAATGTACTGAACCTTCTGAACATCTATCCAGCCACAGGTAAATCAAGGTCTGAGGAGGGTTACAGCAGAATGAATATAATTTCTCCCTGATAGACAATACCATCTCCACCTACTCATTTAGGAGGGGCAGGGGGGAGAGGGGCAAAAAAAACCCCAATGAAACAAAGAGAAGCTTTTGTGCAGGAAGTCAAATACAGTAGTAAAAAGTGGTCTTTTTAAAATACACAAACTCTTAATCTAACCAGACTCGAGGAAATCTAATCACGGCTGTTATGGACATTTCCAAACCAGAACTTTAGTGGAAAGAGAGCTCCATCCAGAATTGAAGTTGGAAATATATTTAGCTCATTAGGTTAGTGAAATCCTTACTTAACACCACAGAATATTACTTTCCACCAACCATAAAAGTTGGTCTTGAGGTGGGACTTTCAATCCATTCAAAGGTGAGAAGATCAGATACGTGTTACACCAGAACTTACCTAGTTCAGGTAGGTAGGAAATAAGCTGCTACAGAAGGGGACAAATCCTCCTCCAGGAAAGCAACAATGTTTGCTTTCAACCAGGAATCCAGAGGCACCGGTTACTGGAGACTGCAGGCTCCTGGTTGGAAGAGATTAGTAATGGAGGCATACTGAGTAGGGAGAAGCAGCTTCGTATACTACACCAGTTAATTCATGGGGCCACATCCGTTGTTTCATCAAAAAAATTAAAAGCTAATTATGGTACACGCAATAGAAAGACAGCTGATCTTGATACACATTCTCTCCAAATAACAAATGCTTACAGATTCTGCTGACAACGAACAAGCGAAGATAACCCAGGAGCTCTGTGTTTGAGCACAAAAAAACTGGGAAGTTGCACTTGCTGCAGCTGAGATGCTACAGCCTAACCAATAGGACGTCGGATACAAAGCATGAGCCAGGAGTTAACCCAAGAACCAAAAAATTAGAGGGAAGAACGTTCCGTTATAATGACCCAATTTTCAGTGTCATTTGGTCATTTCCTTTCTGTTTTGATCTGTCAGACAGCTGTCCTCAGAAAGAACGAACAACTTCTGTACCTGTGAAATATCTGAAACAGGCACTTGCAGCTGTTACAGACAGGTGACAAGCAGAATCATTCGGGAAGTCTTTAGATCAGACAGAGAAGGAATTTGCAAGGCCAGTTTAAGAGGATGTCCTCTTTGAAAGTTATGACCCTGGCCATCATTTGGATTTAAAAGTGTGTATTTCCTTGTATTGTTGCAGTTTAAAGACATTAAAGTGTGTCTTTTCTTTGTACTCAATGGACTTGGGTTTGTGTTAGTGACAGAAAAAGACCCCTCCTCCCCAAATCTTCCTGGGCCTCTCACCTCACTTTTGCTAAGAGCCAGGAGAACAACTCTGTGGTCTGCTGCTCCTAGGACAAGCCCGCCTTCTTGAAAAGCATAAAAGCAAAAGGCTTCCAAACGCTAATAAATGAACTATCTGTAGATCATACATGAGAAAGCTTTCAGTTGTGCTGCTAGCATCTGTGGGTAAGCAGAGCTGGGAACCGGATTTCTGTAAAGAGACAGAAAGAACATGGTCTAGTGCTACATTGAAGCATGTAAAAACTTAGCCAGCACAGAGATCTCCTTTTGGCTCAGGACATGGGAAAAGCCCAAAAGAAAACAAGGCACGAACGTGTGCACCTAATGCAAGTAAGAAATTGCAATCTTCATTTGGGTGTTGAGGATGTGTTGTAATAGGGCAGGAGGTGAACCAGATTGGGCATACATATAGAATAAGCTCTAACTGGCATAGAGCTAGGTGTATCTACACAAGCCAAGGTTTTTTTGAGCCTCAGCATACCACATAGCATTTTCTTCACTATAGAAGAAAATCATCTATAGTGAAGTTTTTGCACCGAATTGTACAAATATCAAATGGGCTCCGTTCTTCAACTTTTCAGAGGTTGTCCCCTCAGTTGTGTCACAGAGAATCCCATCACAGACCACACTGTAGGGCTTACTCATGTTTGAGTGTCAGGCTTGTCCAGGACTCATGTTCCACAGGAGCACTGCTGGTGGCAGCTGCTAGAACACAAGTAAGGACTTAGCAAGGAGTGAGGTGGGGGGGAGGAGCTGTTCCAACTGAGCGATGCAAGGCAAGCAGCAGGCGCTGGATCTCAGCAAATATGGCTTCTGGGAGCTACAATCAGCAACTCCAGCTGGGCCATTTGCTTAGGCTTCCTGCCAAAAGATTTATAAAAAGAACAGTAAAGAATGTGCAATGGCTTTAAATATGGATTTCAAATACAGTGCAGCCAATATCCACATTTGTTGAGGCTTCCATCCCTCGGCTTTTCTCTAAGGCTCAGCAAGGAATGCAAGGAGTTTCTCCTGCTGATCTAATTTTATCCTCTCAGAGATATCCACCAGCATGAAGGAATGAATTAGAGCCAGTGCAGTTTCTTAATTACTTCCAGCTCTCAGAGAGAGACCCAAAAGATACTAGGGAAGCAAGCATAACATAGCAAAGCTGATAAACCAGCCTTTAATTTGTATATTGCTATATATGGAGGTCTTACGATAATTGACTAATAGGCGATCCCAGCATTTACTCAAACTAGTGCATGTCCTAATATCATAGACATTTCTATGAGTTTAACTGCAACAGAGTACAGTGGCAAACAAGAATGGCTGCTACATGATAAATGAAATACGCAGGTGGTTTCCCCATCAGACACATGAACTGGTTCCTTAAACACCAGCGATGACTATTCAGCAAGACGCAACTTTCCATTACCTAGTAGGTTTTCCATATTCTATATCTGAAGCACATTAGCATGACTGGAGGTGGGTTTATTCATGTTCACAGGAGAGCTGGCCCTGTCTGCACTGAACCTGTGCCAGCCACAAGGAGCTTCATTACCAAGGTTCAGCAGCCTTCCAAGCACAAAAAGGAAATCCAATCACCAAAAGAGTTTTTGTCCTTGATATGACATACAGAACCTCACAGTGAATATCAAAAGTCACTTGTTCAAAAAGGTAAGTTATACCACAGAGCGTAAAAATCCTACAGTGCCAGCACTGTAAACAGGTCAAGTGTGGTAGCTGAATCATTTATTTGATTCCTCAATTAGTATACACAAGTGTCCACTGCTTCTGCAGACACCTGTATGAGATGGGGTACTGCAGCTAGAAATGAGTTAGAATAATCACAGACTTCTGATCTAATTAATACAACAGGCTCTGTCTCCTCCTTCTGTCCTCAGAAACTCAGAGACAAGTAAAAAATGTGGAGTCTGTTAGTTTTCTTTTTTCTTGGTTTGAATATCAATCTTAAATGGCAGTTTGTATCCAGGGTACACACCACCTCTAGTAATACCATGATCGCTAAAAAAACCCCCACAATATTGAGTGTACATACCACCTCCAATAATACCACGATTGCTAAAATCAAAACACTCCCTCCCCACATACAACCCCCCTGACTAAACCGCAACACTGAAGTGATAGTATAAAGAAGACTGACACAAGTCCATGCCCCCCCACTAGACAAGGCTCCTCACTTGCCTTTTAAGAACCAGGAGTTATGTGTACCTTCACCTAACAGGATGGGCTTGTCATCAGGGTTATCAGAGCTCCACAGGCTTCTTCTTCTTGCAGCAGGGCACGTCTCCTGCTCAGCATTAGTCCAGAGTCCTGGCCTGGGGAAGCTGGAGGCAGTCCTGCAAGACACTGAACATCTGCACGCACTTATTTATGGCAAAAATTCTACTCCAATCTCAAGATGTTGCTGCTTCACAGACATGCTAGAAAAGGTCAAGTTCAGGAACTAACAGTTTAACGATGGGCAGGCAAATAGAGGGCTTGGGAGGACCAAAACCTTCTCCTACCCAAAGGTTAGCAAGAGTCATCCCCTAGAGAAATTTAAAAATATTCAAATCTCTCATGGGACATGCTGTCATTCTAAGCCTCATGACAATGCTCTTACAAACAGTTCATGACACTGATCATGCTGTGAGGCAGGTAGAAAAAGAACTGTTTCAAGACACAAAGAAAAAAAAATAAATCAAGACAGCCTGAAATTTCTCTGAACTCAGTGTTTTATTGCTTTGTGATTATTAGTTACACTTTGACACAATGTACTTTGGAATAAATTGGCACCTATTACATAATTTAAAAACTTAGTATCTTACAGCTCATATAATTGGCACTATAGAGAAAACCCAGAGATCTGTCATTTTGACCCAAGATTAAAAGAAAGATAAAATGTTTACATCCTTTATTGTTGGCAGGTGAACTTTCATTGTGGAAGGCCCTTAAAAATAGTGAACAGAAATTAACAACCTAAATGCCCTCCAAAAATATACATAAAAAAACAGTATCAGATAAATCACTCCCTTCTTTATGCCAGTCTTTTTGCTTTGGTACTTTTAGTACCCAAGTGCATAGTAACTCCCTCATCTCTTTTAAGGAAAAAAAAGTAACATGGTCAAGTCTACACTGACTACTTCGGGTGACAAGAGGGGAGACTCCCACACACCATCCTCAGCGCCCACGCAAACAGCATTTTCATCAAAAGTGACATTGCCTCAGGATTTAACACATCCCAAGAGGTTTATAAATACTAAAGGTTTTCTTTTTATTATTTAAAAAAAAAAAGCAAGAATTATTTTGAATAAATAAATTACAGCTGTAATAGCTGCATTTACTTTGGTGACCAATTATCTATATGCAGCATAAGTTATCTTCATAAGGCAAGTGATGAGATAGCATAAGTGAAGTCCCTGAGGATCAGCATCTCTGTGCTCAACGTGTTTGTTTCACTGTGCGTAGACAGCCTGGAAAACAATCAGTCCCAAGGCATCGGCTTTTTAATCTCCAAGCACAGCTGCAGACCACACAATGAATTATTTCTGTACCTCTTCTGTAGGCAGGAATATGTAAATAAAACAGAATACTTAGTAGGTGGTGGTGGGGAATTAGTTCTCCTAAACCTGGACCAAGTGCTCCACCTTGTGTTAGTCCTTGGCATTCAAAGCGAACCTCTCGATGCCTGCTCAATAATTGCAGGTCCAGCAGAATAGCTTATGGTTTCTTCTGCCTGTGAACTAGTGGTGTCCATGGTGCCATATGATTGCCGCTCTTTATGGGCAAGCATCGTCCTTTCTGTAGAATGAGGTTGCAAAACTCGGGGGACGTACATCTGAAATCACAAGTGTTAAGGATTTTACTAGTATCTCAAAGTATAACCTTGGGATAATTCACCCAGGATAATTGTTCCCCTCGCCACTCTTCTTTTCATCCATTTCCCATTCTTCACCTTAAAACCTAAGGCCTTTTGCACCCTAACGGAGGCTTCCTGGTGCAGCGCTCACCTGTACTTGTAGACTGTGGCACAAAGACTCTATTTCTACCTCAGTCCTTTTTAGTGGCATGGCAGGTAAGACCTGCTACATGTCAGAACTTTCAAAGTCACAAAGCAGTGGCAACTGACTGCATTTGGCAGCTGTCCAGATGTGAGGATCTGTCTGCTGTAAGGCCCAGAACAGAGTGTACAGAGCTGCTGGAAGTAGTGTGTCTCAACTACTCCTAAAATATCAGCTGAAGGTACTTCTGGAACACCACCTGGGAACAGTCAAGGAACCCAGCTGCAGAACTCTCTGGTCCCACACACATATGGGAAGTCCCACAGTCCATTCAGACTAATATGTCCTACACAAGCTCTTTGGTAAGCAGGGTGAGAAATTAAGTTTTTCTAGGAAACGTAAGAGAATATTAGTAACTCTTAACTTCTTACAGAAGATGTTGGGATGGTTGGTACATCTGTGTCGTTTCCTCTTTCACCTTGCATGTCTTCTATCTGTAATCAGTAACAGGTGAGGAAAGGAAGAGAGACAATATCAAATTGGTAAGTCAAAGAATATACAGAGATCCTAAGCACCCAAAAACCTGCACAGAGAGATCTCTGTGCAGTGCTGGTACTCTCTCCTCCAATCCTCCTGCATACTTCTTCCATACTGCTCTTTCCTCTCAAGTGCAATTCCTGCTAACACTGACAGACTCTCCACCATGCCAAGCAGCCTACCTCTACTATCAGCCCTTTTTAGCCATCCTACTGGAATGAACCTTTGTGGACAGATGTTGCTAGCGAGAAGGCACAAACAACCCGGTAGGAATAGCTGGTGCTACATCAAGCACATAGGTAGGTGCTGACAGGCGTTAGGTATCCATCACTCACCTTATAATTCAGTGGGCTCAGGTACTTGAAACAGCCAAAACAAGTATAAGCCAAGCAAATAACAATTGTGATGTTGACAACTAGGAAGGTAAACATGGTTGTAGGTGCTTTAAAGCCTAGAAAAATATCCAGAGAATACAATATAAAAATACGTAGCAGGGAAAAAAAAACTCACAAACCAAACAAACCTTTACTTCATCTTTCCCTTTTTCAGAAGCCTCGTGTTTCTTTTTTCCTTAGAGGACAGGGCACGCCATTTCCAGCCACAAACAGGAGAACCTCGTTACGCACAAAGCTTGTTGACTGGTAAAACTGCTGAGCAAGCTGTTTCCCCAGCTTCCTTAAAGGCCAAGAAAGGCAGCTGCAATACTTGAATGATAAACAAGACTCAGAGCGATTCTTCTCCTCCTCCCTCAGTCATCTATTCTGGACCCACTTCTAAAATATTTTCAATAATGATCTGTGAAATGTAATAGATAGAGTCCATTTATTAAATATGATGATCGCATCAAACTAGATGTCTTGCAAACAACCCAAAGGGGAAAAAAAAAAAAATAAAAATGACCTTGATAGATTAGACGACCCCATCCTCTTTCAAAAACAAACAAAAATAAACAGTAAGATGAAATTGTATGTAGAAAACTGTAAACTACAATTTGGAAAGAAAAAAGAAAAGTAGATATGAGGGATAACAACCCTGTAGCACTGCAGAATACAACTTACGATTACAAGCTGCAAAGCAGCCAATAGTGTGATGTTATCACAAAACATGGGAAGAAAAAAAAGAAAAAAAGCAAGTTTCTGGTACCTATACAAAATAATTTGGTGCTACTGAACCTTCAGCTTGAGCAGCTCTGTCTGTGTAGGACACCATGATAAAATATGGACAGAACTGGGAGGAATCCAAGGAAAAGGAACAACAGAAGAAATCGAGTAAACATGAACTAAGCTGAGAGAGAGAAAGAGAAAGAGAACTATAGGAAAGGACATGGCAGCAGCCTCTAGCATGGAAAAAGTTATAATGATAACAGTGATTCTTCAGGTCCACTGGGTAAATATTCTGAAGAAATTAATCTCATTTTGCAGCAAAGATGACTTGAATAAGATATTAGGGGGAAAAAAAACCCAAAACCTAGCTGTTTCCAAGCTTCTTTAGTCAAAAGAGGCAACACCAACCCTCAAATATTTTTGTGGCAACCCCAGCATATGCAGTGGCACAGAACAGACAAGTTTTACTTTTTAGCAGGTTATATAAGCCCTGCGCAGATCTGTTCATGAGTGGAAAAAAAAAAAAAACACCCCACACACAAAACCCAAAAAAAACCCCACAAACATGTCACTGTTCAAACCAAAAAGGGAAGTGAAAAAAACTCCCTACGGGTATTCTGGAACGTCCTTTAGAAGAGGTTGTTTCTGTAAGTGTAGATTACATCAGTATTTACCAGCTGATGAGGCATGTCTACACCAAAGCCAATGTATGGTGTGAACCACAAGGCAAAACAGCAGAGATCAGGGAAGAAGAAATCTCCAAAGATCAGTTTTCCTTGCTCTGTGTCCTCCACACTCCTCATTGCCAAGAGCTCTAGAGAACACGGGACTTAAGTGACTATCCCGGGAGACAGGGGTTGAACTGCAGATAGTACCATCGCCTCCTCTGTTGTGAGAGGCCCAGTGGTGCTTTTGGTGTATGATGGATGGATGGCATGAGAGCTGAGGAAGAAAACAGCGACTGAAAAGGAAATAGATGACACCAGTACAGCCTATCACCTTCTGCATGCAGTCAAGTGATATTTGATCCTGACTGAGAACTGGAACAGAAGTCCTCCCAGCCTTACATTAATACAATGAGTGAGAAAACACAGTATTATCACTGTACTCTGCAACCAGACTGGAATATCCATACCAGGCAAACTATACAAATGAATGACTATGCAATCAAGCTTTACACACCATAAACTGATTTATTTTACAGATAAGGAAGGAGAGCACTCTTCCCCCTCCTTCCTTCTCTTTGACACCAGAAGCAGCAATGAAATCGATGGCAATGAAATCAAAAACTCAAGTTCCTACCTCTCAGACTCACACCACGAGGCCAGACTGCCCTGTGCACTGACAAATCGCTGAACAACATCCTGTAAACAGGATCCTCTATACTGCCCAAGCCAAACACGCTAGTCCGGCCTGTGTTTTCCATTACCAAGTTCCATGACAAATGATGGTTTTACCACAGATGCAGAACCAGAAAACATTATTATAAAGATTTAATTTTTACTACACCAGGAATTCCTTCACAACAATTCAAGAGGTGCATCAATTGCTGCGTGTTTGGAGTTGATTTTTCTAAAGAATGCTCTAGAAATTCTGCCGTTGTTTTAGAAGACATAGATTTATTAGTCTTCCTCGTTGCAAAGACAGCTCTCAAAACAAGGGAAAAAACAAGCTCTCAAACATACAAGTAATGCAGGGACATCTGCTCAAATCCAAGGACAGCCTGAAGCAATAGTTCCGAGTGCCTCTTACATCCACAGGGAGCTATCTCTAAAGTTAGCTGACAGTCTGCCAACAATATCTTTTTTTACTACTGGTATGCTAGAAAAACACAATTCAAGCATGGATATTTGTCATCAGTGCTGTGAAACAGAGAAGGCGGCAAAATACCAAGGGCCTCCTTCCCAAGACGGGAAGCTCAACTCCTTCCAGCATCACTGGGCATCCCTGTTCCATGCCCAAATGCTTTCTCCTACATCACGGATAAAAAGCCGTAAGCTATCACCTGCCTTTTCTGATGTCAAAGCTGTTAGTACACTACAGCCAATGCCATCAATGCCAAGTATTTGCAAAATACAGAACATCCCTATTTATAAATTAAATAAGTTACACATAAAATGTGAGTTTTTGAATTACAATATGGGGAGGAGAGTCACCATCTCACTGCAGACTTCCATGCAAAGTTTGACGGATGATGTAGAACACAGGTCTTACTAGCATTAGCCAACATTTTAACAGTTTTTCCTAAATGACAGGTGTACAACAGAGGCAGTAGCCAATTCACCCAGGCTAATTAAATTTATGCACAGACTACACAAATGCAGGTAGTGAAGCCAGAGACCATCTTACTAGAAAGAGCTAAATAGATTTTTGTTTTATTTAATCATTTTTACTGCCTGTCACTCCACAGCCCAACTGGCCAATTCAAACTCTACAGATTTAGGGAACACATGATCTCCTGTAAGACGAAGGAATATGAAGCTCCATGCTAACAGTTTTAAATTAACATATCAGCCATCTGCATCAGAGTATCTTACGCAAACTTGTGTAAGCTGCAAATGTTGTATAATTCAGTGCCACAGGTAACCACTATGACTTCCCATTTATGGAAGCAAAAAGAAAAGCTCACAAAGCCTCTGAAACTTCACATATAATTTAGGTAAGTTGGCAGAGAGGTAGGAGCAGCTTCTAGGTGGAAAAAGGTAATACTTACCTAGCCGCAAAAATGAGAAAAAATAGAGCCAGAAAAGGCAGAGAATTGGAGCCGCAAGGGCCTGATTCACAGCTGCAAAGTGCATCTTCTTCTCCAGCTTGGCAGGGAGATATGCATAGTAAAGGTTATAACGGTCAACCATGTGCTTCAGGAGTATGTATATTAAACCTGGAAGGAAAAAAGGGAGAGCCAAAGAGAGGTTGTTGAAGACTTGATAAAAAGCAGCAATTCTGTGAGGAGATCTACACTAACCAAGTGACTGAAAATCTAGATACCAATGGTGGATACAGCCCAAATATGAATGGGGTACAGCTGCATGACAGCAGCCTGCTCCTAAGGTTGTTGCATCCCCAGCCCAAGACCCCTGGGGTCTCCCCATCCTTCCCCCTCTCCGCACACTTCTGTGTGGCACCACTCATGCTCCCACAGAGAACCCAGAGCTCCTTCCCAGTGCTGGCACGTGAGGCCAAGCCGGTAGGGAAGACTTGGTAACTCCTCCATCACTGTACTGGTAAGGAAGAAAGGTCTAACAGTGGCTTAATGTCTCCCCCTCCGCCTTCAACAGATTCATGACTGGATTTCAAGTCAGCGATTTCTTATCCCAAAAAAAAAGCCAGTTGCTGCTGCAACAGCTATGAATTGTAGCAGCTCTGGTATGCAGTAGCACATTCAGATATTTACAACTGCACACAAAACGAAATGTAAATAAATATCAAGTACATTGTTAGAAAAAAATTGGCCACTTTCTCCCCATAATAAGGTTGTTGATTAAAACCAGTTCTGAACAACATCTAATTTAGCTAATTATGTTGTATCTAGCTCTGGGTTAGAAGAGGAAAATACCAACTGTATAAAATGATTTAGTACTACTTATGCCTGACAAACAGGTTTCCAGAGTGGAAATATCTGTAGCTGCTGAAATGATTCTTTATACATAATTCTTATGACAGTCCAGAATCTCTGTGAACGAAAGATGCGATAAAATAAGATGTAGATCATGTCACAGTCACTGAAACGGACAACTGTCCATGAGTTCTAGACAGATTGCTAAGTTTCTTGCACATCCATACAGGATTTAATGGCTGGTACAGGAAGAAGAAAGTAGTGAAACCCAGATATATAGGCAATTTAAGGCAGAAATGTTAAGTTTTGCTCATGGGACAGAGAGAAACCAACTGAATAAGAGAAACACCCTAGAAAAAGGAGGTCTGTGACTCAGAGATCTGAAGACCTTCTCAGGGTCCTTTAGGACTGCAGCTCCATCTACACCACAGGGCAGCTGTGCTCCACCCACATGCCCTGAACTCCTACTTAACTGGTTTTCTAAGCCAGCAAATCTACCAGAGTATACAGCATTTCCTTTTCTGGTCAAAGGGCAGCTATGGTGTTCACCAAGACCATGTCCCCAGCAAAGCCGTCAGCACATCGTTAGGTCACATCCCTGTGGTCAGGACCATGGAGCATACAGCTGTCCATAGCACAGCGATGACCACAGCCCCTTTTCTCATTCTCATTCAGGATGTGGAATTTTAGATAAATGGTTTGCAATGCAGAAGAGCTGCGGTAGTGAAAAGGACAGGTAATTTTCCAGTCTCTTGCTACTGGATCAACATGCTTATTTTTGTGCTTCATTTTACATACATCACAGAATCATAGAATCATACAGGTTGGAAAAGACCTCTAAGATCATCGAGTCCAACCGTCAACCCAACACACCATGTCCACTAAACCATGTCCCTAAGCGCCTCATCTACACGTCTTTTAAATACCTCCAGGGATGGGGACTCCACCACTTCCCTGGGCAGCCTGTTCCAAGGCCTGACCACTCTTGCAGTAAAGAAATTTCTCCTAATGTCCAGTCTAAACCTCCCTTGGCGCAACTTGAGGCCATCTCCTCTCATCCTATCGCTAGTTACTTGGCAGAAGAGACCAACCCCCACCTCGCTACAACCTCCTTCCTGTCACACTTTAGGACAAAAGTTATTTCAAATGTGCCTGAAGGATTTGGGGATCAGAATGTCTCAAATCAAGTTTGGCTGCTTAAGGTGGACCTCCAGGCTGGGTACCCTCTGCAGTTTGTTTCTCCCAGACCTCAAGAACCCAGAGATAAAAATAATCCTCTCATCCCCAAACCTGCGTGAACTCCTACGCTTAACTATTAAAAACCACGACCAGAGCTAATACACTCAAACTTGAGAAATAAAATAAGCATCTAATAGACATTAAATATACTTTCAACTTCTAAAGGCAGAACATTTTCTGCCCTGTTTTTCCACAAGAAGGGAAGGAAACTTGGATCCAAGTCCTAAGGATTATCAGCATTTGAACTGGAATAAGAATGCAGAACTGGGCCTTCCAAACCTCCCACATGCCCCCACCTTGCTCACACAGTGCCCACAGCTCATCGGTAAACTTACCAAACGGAACAATGATGGGACACGTAATGCTATAGGCCATGATGACAGTGAACACACACAACATCCAGGCATACATTGCTCCAAATTCATATTCAAATGCTTGTTGCTAGGAACAAAAACAAAACACCCAAAACTCTCATGTCATCTATCAATGTGTCAGGAGTTAAGAATAGATTCACTAAAGCAACAATTCATTTTCTCTTATTTTCTCCCTATGAGAGATCAGTTATTTCCCCAAGAGGCATAAATGACGTAATTAGAGATGAAGTATTATGCGTTTTAAGCATCTATACTTCCAGAAAATATGCTGCTTCTTTCACAGCCTTAAAGTAACTCCCCAGGGAATCTGTTTTTATCTAGAAGAAGCAACTACTTAAAACCACAAGGCAGAAAATAATTGTGCCAAACTCAGAACCTGCAGATTCCATTGAATCTGAACTGTTCCTTGTGTTGGCTTTCCCGGTAGAGAAAGCTCAAGATATCAAAGCTTTGGTGTGGTCAGTATTCCCACTTTTTCCTCTTGGGATGAGGAAATAAATATAAATCATTTCAACCAGAGCAAGGGGTAATATGCAACAATTAACAGAAGTGAATGTTTAAAAGAATCTTTTAAAAATGGAACCCACCCCATCCATTTAAAAAAAAAAAACAGAAAGAAAAAGAAGAAAAAGAAGAACAGGGGCGGCTATATACAGGTTTAAGTTCCCATTGTAACACCTGGAATTTCAAGCTGCAAGACGACACATCATCTGGAAGTGAAAGTCCACCACTTAAAATGCAATACAGACAATAAGTATATATTTTGCTAGGTGTATGTTCAGATTAAAGTAAATTGTACACACCTGCGGGCTGACAGAAGAAACTAACTATAGACAGATTTGAATTTAAAAAAACCTGAGGTTTAGACTATAAGATAAAATCAGAATTATCCTATAAAAACCAAATCATAAAACTCTGACTTGGAGCTATGAAGAGAATAATACCTGAAGTTCAGAGCCTGAGTTTTGATTTTTGACCATCTCTGACTTGAATAAATACCTCCCCGTTATCTGTACTGCAAATGAAGAGAATATGAACCTATCATGGATGACTGAAAGAAAGGCCAAAAAAAAAAAAAAAAGATAGGAGATGATAGTTAACGGTATGAAGGAGGGGGGCTCCCACTGTTTCTGATTAGGATCAGTCATTTAATTGCCTCTTGCTAAGGAAGGGCTCTAATACCTGTTTAATATTTTTCCTTTCTGCTGTGGACTTGGCCATTATCATGCGTATGGTGTAAAGGATGAGGCCAGGCAGGCGCAGCAGCTCCATCCCATTGCCAATGAAAGCAGAGGCAATCACATAGTTCACAAAGAAGGCTCCCTGGTCAGGCAAAAAGACACATCTGCAAGGAAAGACATCAGACACTGACTGGAAAGCAGACAAGCAAATATAGCATATATACAATGGATCCCTATCGCCTTTGGAAACCTCTTACCGTAAGGATAAGCACTAGACACCGTAAGAAGTGGCTAGAAGACTTCAGATAATCTTGTTGAAAAAGAGTACTACATAGCTATAAATGTAGCAAGTGTAGCATACTCTAAGAGCCTGGCTGAGTTGCAGTTCGGATGAGGAATAAACTGTTCACGAAAAGATACAGCAGTCTGATGGATGGCTGATAACAGACAAGAGCATCATTTGATGTCTGCAACAGCAACCCGAGACAAGATGAGATAAGATGGCAATACAATAATTGTCTCTCCTAGCTTAGTAACTCCTAATTGTCTTCTTGTTACTGATTTTGAAGCAGCTTTTGGAAACCTAACTATCTCCTAGTAATTGCATTCTATTCCTTCCCTCCAGCCAGTCACAAGAGCTTATAATAACCAGTATCTGCAAATTTGCAATGCTGGTGTAAAACCATTCGTGTTTCTTAAAATTAAGGGTCAATGGATTTCAGAAAAAGAACTGCTGCAGCTATTTGGTCTCACTGTAATGCTTCGGAAAATCTCCTGTCCATGATATGCAACAACCCTCAGTACATTTTCTGGTCCCCTTCTCACCTGCATCATATGATCCTGTCCTTTCTTGTCTTCCACAAAATTTGTAAGGTTTTGGGAAAATAACTTCTCTTTATTGAATGTTTGCATACATTAGCAAGCAGGAAAAAAATATGGATTTCTTCATAGCAAAATCACTTGCATTCTCCTCCCCTTATTCAGAAGCTCAACATCACCCCATAGGGTACCATCCCCAAGCAAATTTTAATAAACACTAACAAAGGTTAGTCAACAGCAAAAAAAAAAAAAAAAAAAGTCCTAAGTATTCCTTTAGCAAAGAGTTGCTAATACTTACTCCAGCCTCACTGCAGAATCAGATGATTCTCTGTCAAACAGCCAACGGAAAAAAAAATCAAGGCTGAAAGAAAGATGGTTAATGTAATTCAGTCTCCAACAGCTTAGTACTGTGTAAAATTGCTTCTCTTTTTAAGTAGTTCAGATCAGGATAGTGCATAGAGAGAATTTAATCAAATAATCTGAACACCACTTTAGCTTTATCACAGTTACTGATAGTCAGAAATAGGAAAAAAGATACAGAATCAGACAAAACAGAAACGTCTACTTCATACTAAAGTTTTAATGATTCATTTTTAGCTGCTATGATATAGATAGGACAAATACATGTTACCCGGTTAGCCCGAGGAAACAGTCAAATACTGTAAAGGTGGAAAGAAAAGGACAACTATAACTGAAGTATAAGACAGTCAGGAAACTGGGTTCTCAGCTATGATGGTGAGTATGGGCAACTTTCAATTAGTCATTGATCTTACAAAGTGTTAAATTTCTTTGCTAAAAGAAAAGTCAGCCTTTGGAAACTTTAAGGGCTATGAGGTCCTCGGATAAAAAATGAACATTGAAATCTAATGTGTAATGACAATATAACCATACATACTGGAGGGAGTGGGGGTACATCAACTATACCTCAACTAGCAACCAGAAAACAGAAGTGAGTTGTCTCATATGATAAAAATACTCAAACATTACTCCGTTAAACTATGATTCTTTACCTGGTCAGACCAAGGGAGGGCAGAATCAATACCATGAAGATCAAAAATATGTAGACTTTATGCATCATTATTCTGTTCTCTGCAGATCTACCAACATATAAAAAGTCATTAAGTAAGAAGCTCATACGAAAGACATCCACACATGAAGGATCTTGCCCAGAGAATGTCAGCACCCATCAGACTTCAAGCTTCCCCTCCCATATCACATTGCTACAAGATACTCACAAAACCAACATCTTTGAGATATTCATTAATTTGGACCAAGCAAGCTCTCAGTATCTTCTTGGGCAAAGAAAACATTTCTGAACATTAATCCAGACTCTGGATTAGCATCACTACAGGTCTGCACCACAAGCAAGGGGATGTACGACAATCCCAGCTGGTCTCTCGTCTAATGATACTCACATCTCGCAACAGCTTGTAAACAAACAGCTCTTCAAGTATTATGCCAAGAGGGATCAGGCAGTTCGTAAAAGGGCACCACTGCCAAGAAGCCAGACACTTAGACAAGCTACTTGACTGTCCTTGCCAAGTGTCAAGTCTTTGGGAACAACATGACACTACTAATGCTATACCCCTACTACATCCATCTAGTGACACACTGTTGCCAGAAAAGTACAGCGATTGCTATTGAGATTGTTAAAGGTGGCATCTGATAGGGCATTAAAACCACAGAGGTTTTATTATAGGATCATGTAGCCCTTGGGCACTGTGGGACATATCAGTGTAACTATACCGAGGCTTGAAATCAGATCTGTGATCACTAGTGACTTTAGAAAAGTATTTCAACTGATTGAGAAGGGCTCAAAGTTCATGTGCCTAGCGCAACTACCAAAAAAAAAAAAAAAACCAAGAAAAAGAAATGTTGATGAAATGAATAAACAGTAGATTTTGGACATGATGTCTTACAAGGAATGGTACAACAAATTAAAAAGTAAAAAAAAATTTAACCTTAGAATAGAAAAACAAACAAAAAATGGCTGCAGTCATTATGGAAAAAGATTGAGTGAAGTCAAGTGAAGCTGGGATTCAGTGTGCAGTATCATGCTTTTATCTGACTGTAGGTAAACGGAGGATGAAATCTGGTATGCCAAACCAAGCTGTGCCAAGTTCTTCAAGTTAGCAGCACGTCACTGTGCTTGACATCTCCGGAGTGCACCGGTCGTATCTGAAAATCTTGCATCAACATATCTGCTGGGCCTTGGTCCCCTAAGTCTTCTCAGATCACCACTGACAATATCCAACAGCAACTGAGTTGTGCACCAAGAGTTATGTTCAGACCATTTTTTCCACACAAAATAACAAAAAGATTGATGCCCTTTTTATAAGTAGCGTGCCAGCAATTGGAGCACTTTCTGTTGAAGTGGGATTCTGGGGTTCTGTGATGTTCTCAGCCTGGAGGGGATCCAAACCCACACCTCCTATCTTCCAGGAGAGCAAGCTGGTTATGGGATCAGAGGCACTTCCCATGCTCCTGTTGAAGCTACAGCCCCCTGAGCCTGCTTATACATTTTTTTTCTGATTAAACACAAAGAGGCGGAGGGGGGAAGGAAGCATAAGCAAATCATGTGGTCCAATTACATTTGCTGCATTGATTACAAATTACTTAAACTCCAAAGTGTTGGTTATATATAGCAGAACATGACATTCCTGCTACGAGAGGTCTGCGGATTTAAGAGCTCCATAAGAGGTAAGCACTTTCTCCATTCATTTTAGTAATTCAGCTGATAAGGCCACACCAGAGGAAAATCTTGCTTACTTTGTCCAGTGGGACTCCAGCAAAGTTGAGTAATAGACAATTGTTGGTAGCAAAGCTGAGAAGGACCAGAGCAAGAGCGTTGGGAAAAACTGACTGACGATGGGATTCTGGTGGGGGGGGAAAAAGTAAGAATAAGTATTAAAAACATTTCAGTGCAGCTGTGATACAACAGAGGCTGCAATATTTTGCTTTTTGTAAGTTATAGCAGGTTGGACTGTGGAAATTATATTCAGAAACAGTCTTAAAATGACTGAGTGCTCAGCACTGGTGGGCAAGATGAAAAACAAGAGTAGAATTGGGAATTAAATTCCATGAGAGTGAAGTCTCAAAAGCAGTTTTTATGTAGTTTACACTAGCTTGGGGAAGTATTTAAAATTAATAGCTTGCAAGAGACTTTAGCTGCAGTCAAACTAGGACCAGATATATACAAGATAAATACAAGTTGGACTTGAAATTCCATTTTTGGCAAAGGTTTTTGATTACAAAATTTAGAATCATGTAAATTTGGAATGCAAATTTTTACTACAAACAAATAAGACATTTATAATAATATAAAGTTTCAGATGAAATTACTTCAGCCTACTATCAAGGAACAACAGAGGACTGAAGACCTGATTCTGCACGTATGCTTTTTCATCAGCAGTTACGTAAAACGATCTTCAGAATTTCACCTGAATTTAGCTTATAGACATTGTTTCATTGTCTTACTATACACCTATCAGTTTATCAACATTTTGGTCTGATACACAGCTATATCCAAACATATGGTGATACTCACATTAAGGTAGTGAATAGGCTTAGTGACATTGAACTTGTCCATGGTTGAGATGATTATGGAAGGAGTAGTAAGAAAAAACAGCACAATAAAAAGAAGCAAATTAATGCAAGCCCATCTAAACCACCATTTCAGTCCATGCACTGAAAGATTTTTCCTGGGGGGGAAAAAAAAAAAAAAGACAAAAACAAGCAGTAAGCATTTGCTGTTAAGAAAATATATACTATCTGTCAAGTAACAGGTGGCATTGCTTTTTCTAAATTGAGCTTTCATAGTCTCAAAGTTATATAACAAAGCACTACACAAGTTCCAGTTGCTATTAGAAACAAAGAAAACTGTGCAACCTTTCTTGAATAATAACATAAATTGCGCCTGCAGAAGAACAAACACAATGTCTAATGTAGTTAAGGTTTGGGATGAAACACTTCCACTGTTTAATAATACAGAAGTACTAAACAAAGTTAGAACAAGAAGAGACAGTGATGAAAGAAGATACAGAGAATTTCTGCAAGGGGCGAATAGCTATCAGAGGCAGAATCTACCAAGAAACTGTGATTTGAAAAAAATAATTAAAAAACCCTGCATCTCTTCCTGCCATATTAAAACAGCAACCGTAGGTCTTAAACAGGTAAAGTTCTTAAATATTATCTGAAATGATTCTCAAAAGAACTGGAATGATTTGAACCCCAGCCAAAACCAAGTATTTAGAACAGACAAAACAGGGACACAGAGGGTCAGTAACATCCCCAATTATGACAACTCTTTTTGTGAACCTAGGTAAGTAACTTGGCAAATCCCTGTGCCTCCTCTTCTTCAAGTGGGAGGGGAGAACATTTAAAAAAAAAAAAACCAAAACAACCAACCAACAAAACCCCACCATCTTCCCCTCTCAGAGATGTTTAGAAAAGCTTTGTAAGCGCTTCAACCCAGAGTCTCAACGATCATCTCCTGTGTCCATAAGACAGTGCTGGAAGCAAGGAAGAAGAAATGAAGCACACACGCATGCAAGAACCCTTTCATGAAAGAGGCAGATTAAACCGACCCTACTTGGAAAGCAGCTTGCGAGAGATTTTTAATTCATGTCTCAAAATAACACAGCTGCAAAGGACGCAGCTAAGAATTATGGTTGTTTGCTTTATGGTTAAAGATTCTGTACTTTATTCCCAACTGCAGAATTGTAGTTCTAGAGAAAACCTCTCAATTATTAGAAACAGATGGCATAGTCACCTTAAAAGTAATTTCCTATTAAAATCATTAGGAAAAAAGTGTACTTTTAAAAAAAAAAGTTACATACAGGTAAAATACAGTAACTTGTGCATGTGTGTGTCTCACTTGCAGTTTTGGTTTGGGCAATGGAAATGTCACAACAAATTTACTGTTATATGAACAGGAGATTATATTGACCCAACCCTAAGTTATTTGCAAAGCAATTGGAAAATGTTTTGTCATTTTGGGCCTATAAGCATGACAGAAGGCAGCACAGGAACAGTTTAATTCAAAAAAGCATTTATCTGTTTTCCAACACTCTCCTGTAAGTGCTGGGTAAAGCCTGGGAAATTTACTGGGTCCGTAAAAAGATGTTAGAAGACAGACCATAGTTCAGAGGGGATCAAGTTATACTCATCATGTGGCAACTCAAAATAACCATACATACTTGGAGAATACGCAGCACTAACACCAAGTTGCTTTCCTCAGATCTCAATAGTAGATATGCATTAACCTCAAAAAATGGAAACACTGAGGCACGGATATTACTAAGCTGATTTTTTTTTTTCGTTAACAGGAACTGCAGGTACCAGAACTTTGGGTGGCAAAACTCTAGTCAGCCTCTGAGAGGCCTCCCCAAGGTCAACGAAGAACACCAGTAATAGAAATAAAGATGCAGCTCAGCCACATCCAAACACTACGTAAAATCTTAGTTTAGGGTTAAAGAAAAATGCACTCAGCCCCCTTCTCCTGACCCCATTCTAAACCTACATTATCATAAATAAATGGATGCAAGACAGGAATCTTACCAACAAATATTCTCAGGATAAGGAGCGTATGTAACCTCCCAGTTTGATATGTGCAGCTCCCTGCTGTAGGACGATGGCTGGGGTTCTCCTTTACACTTAATACTCTGACATTTGCAGGCATTGAAGTCCTTAAGGATACTGTAAGGAAGAAAATGAAGTGGAGGATTTTTCCAAATATTTACACCTGAAAATGCTGCATATGTAATGAGAAAGACTGGGGATAGTGATAAAGATTTTTTTGCTTTTAATAACCAGAGATCAAGATAGTACTTAGACAGCAACTTAACATTATATCATGCATCTAATGACCATCATATAAACAGTTACTACCACAGGTCTTTGAGACCTGACAAAGTTGAAAACAAAAAGCAGTCTTGGTTTGAACTGTTCAGTGCTTCTACCAACATGAACAGCAGCAGTGGCTCGTATGAAAAAAATATTAAAAAATAGATCAAAGCCTGAGAACATTGGAAAAAATAAAAACAAAGACAGCCAGTTCCCCAAACAGCTCTCTACGTAATTTCGGCTGTTTTCAAATCAAAGCAGACTAAAGGATTAATCTGCACTCTCATTTCATTACACTAGTATCAAAACTAGCCAATTTTGCCTTGAATACCAATTCTCAGAAAGTTTTTTATCATCCTGGTATTCTCACAATTCAAAATATTACCCACTTTCGCCCACTCCTAAAATAATCACAATACTTAATTTTATCTTCAAATGTTATGAGTTGATTGACAATCAATGTATTTAACAAAATTTAAACATGCCCAGAATAAACACTTCAAAAGATTTCTCAAAACACAGCAATAAAAGTGCTAGGCATATATTCAGAGACAATACAACTGTGTGCGTGTAAAAGAAGTTCCACTCCAGATAAGCTCTATTACACTAGCATGGAAACAGTATATATTATATTTGAACGTTCTCTAAAATTCCTGAACGTGCTTGTTTCTCAATTGTGCCCTTAACATAAAGAAAAGAGAGAACCACACACACTAACACCAAACAAACAAACAAAAATAACCCCCAAAACCCAGATCTTTACCTTACCAGAATTCAAGTAGTGATGTCAAATTGCCAGCATCTTGCAGCAGCAAGTATTTAACAGTTAATTATACTTTGATAGTTTATTTTTTAAAATACATACAGAGCAAGCTTTAGCATTACCAGCCATACTACCGAGCACCATCATTAATCCAGGTTCTGCAACCCCTGACTCCATGAACCTCAGTCCTGGCTTCCTGTTTCTCCCATCCTATTTCAGGGCTCTGTGGAGCAGAGCACACTAAGGGCACCAAATAACTTACTAATTTGATGGTAGCCTCAGCTTCACATGTAATCTAATCTAATTTTCCAGAGAATGGAGTCCACCGCATCAATTCCAAGCTAAAAAACATAAAATCTTTTCAGTTCTTGATAATTCAACTCAGAGACGCCTGCAGTGCAGCTCAGAACACATGCCCAAGGAGAGACTATCCCACAAAAATTGTACAGGGCAAATTAGCAGCTTGAGAAGGAACTTCAGCGCTTATTTCTTCTTTCAGTTTCACATCTTAAAATGTTATTTCATGCTCTAGATTCTCTAAATATGGTGTGTAGCATTACAAAATTAGGAGGGGGACAGATTTCACCACACAATCACAATTCAGTTAAAAAGCAGCAAGCAAAACTTTCTCCAGCATCTCAAATTCTTGCAAGGAATTCTAAACCCTGGACTTCCTTGGAAAAGAGCCTGAAAGACTGGTGCTTTAACATGACTTGAAGGTTAAAAGACTGCAGACAATTTAAATCAGAGAGACTATGAAGAATAAAAATGGCATGATGTGTTATTTTTGTAATACAAATATTATTCTGCTTCCCTTTACCCACTTTGTGTTAGTAAAAGATGCTCACAAAGTGCCAACAGAAAACAAGAGGCTACATGCATTTATTTTGTTTACAAAGGACCGAGTAAAAGGCATTGAACAACTTCAGATATTAGGCCTACACATGTATCTATAATAGCAGGTAAGACAGGTATGTAATGTGTATCTATCATCTATGGCCAGGTCAGTCACCGACTCTACTTTGTTGAGATGACTAATGACTAACTAGAAGTGTAATTTGCACCCACTGTGACAGTTTCGTAATTGGACCATTTGCACAGTAGAAAATGGAGAAATCGGTAACTCGTATTCAAGAGCCAGTTAGTCTGGCCTAGTATTAACCTACACTGATGGACTGGATCCCGCACAGAAGAGAAAGGCTCCTTATCCCAATAAATGTCCAGAGTCATTTAGTCCCTTAGATCGTTTCTTCACTCGAAGCATAGAGTCTAAATGCACACTTACGGGAAAACTTGCCGGAAAGCAAAGCAGACCAAATCCACAGGATGGTGAAGCAGAAAAAAGGAAGAAGAACCAACATAAGCAAACAAGCAACACAAACAGGAGATCAGGTGTACTATTATAGTTAAAAGAGAACAAATAAGACAGCAGACAAAACTTACTAGGTTGCCATGGACTTCTCTTGAAATGTTACAAAAGCCATTCCCAGCGGGTTATTATGAACAGCTTGTTCCTCTTTTGAATATTCTTCCGTCAGTTCATTTCTAACTTTGGTATAATAATCTACAGCGTCCTCCTGTCAGGAAATTGATGACTGTTACATCCAAGTACCAGACGGCTAATATCTTCATTAAAATACAGCTTACACAAACCATAGCCTCTCTTCCTCATACTACTTCCACAAATTACAAATCACATCACAATGCAAAGACAAACAAACAGGAAGTTTTTCTTGCACTTCAATTTTTGCACTAGGATTACATTTGAAAAGTTTTGGGGAATTCCTTTTCTGTACAGTGCAAGAACATGAAGGATGAGCTATCTGCAATAAACGAATTTTCTGAAGCTCAACGATGTCACACAAAAACTATTCTCTACTCTTCTAACAATCTACCTAGCTGTAACTAAAAATGAACACAATCTCTTACCTTTTCACATCCTCTGATTTCACAACAGCAGAATTGACCACATGGCTTAGGATTGATTTGGACCCGCTTGCCATACTTCTGATGCAGGTGTTGATAGTAAGTCAAGCTTTTTTCTGCCTGTTTTCTGGACAGAAAAATACATCCATAACATTTTGCAAGAAAACAGTATCAACATCAAGCTCAAGAAGAATATAATCCCCAAGAGAAAAAAGTTACGTCACGGACTGATAACAAATTAATCGGTCACCAAAGATATTCATATACCTTATTTTGGCTACTTAGTATAATTTATTTTCAAGTCTGTAACAGCAAGCGAGGTTCCAGGAGAAAAACCAATGTATAGCCCAGAAGATAAACACTTTTTTCTCCCATGACCAGCACCTCTGGCCAAAGAAGCAGGGTCCCAGAGTTATTAATTCAATAATTGGGTTTTTCACTTTGCACTGCCTGACAATAGTTAAATACATAAATAAATAAATAATCCGCAAGTCAAAGCTTATCTTATGCAACACACAACATATCACACCTACAAGAAACAGGCTGAACCCCACAACTCACCTTAGAACACAGCTGAATCTAACTGAAGTCCAGACCTTTAAGAGCCGAATTCATGTCTAGTATGTGCAAGCTTAGTACTACTGGCGTATGTTGATTAAAGACTGGCAAAGCATTCATAAAACTATGCTAAACTCAGGTAGATTACAAAAATAAGTACCTTTTTTTGAAGAGACGAATAAGCTTGGCTACGTCATAACACAGCTGGACCTCCAGCACAGTGCAGGTTGGGTAGGCAGCACTGAAAAGGAAGCAGTACGTGAGACCATAAGAACAGAAAGTACAAGGAAGAAACTGTTTCAAAGAGCACCACTGATGTCTAACTGACATCTCAATCACTCATTTCATTTCTGAATGAGGTATCATAGAGTGGAGACTTCCAGAGAGACAGTTCCTGAAAGTTACTTTAATATGAGACGGGAGCATGATTGGAAAGCGTGGATACACAGCCACTTTCTTAGATTCTAATTTTAAGATCAGCTAACTAACTTTATTGAAATATAATCTTTTCTCAATTCTGTCTAAGGAATAAGATATGTTTTCAGAAGACAGATACTATAATATAAATTTTAAACAGTGCAAAAGTCAAAAAACATTTCTGCTTGAGCAGGTAAAATTACTAGGACAATTTTAAATCTCCTGTTCCTAATGATACTACTCTAGCGTGGAACTTACGTGAAATGGCCTTGTATCGTCTCTTCTTTTGCATTTTTTGGAAGACCAGTTATAAACAATGTGCACTTAACCTGCAAGAAAAAATGCAACTCTGATTTTGAGAAACCACATCATGAAAGAGAAAACAAGAACGTGAGGAAGGCAGTGGTGACACAGCACAAGTAGCTGTCTTGTAGAGGGGGAAAAAAGGTAGGAAATTTTGATTTTGTTGGGAGCTGCATCTATTCAAGACAGTGCCACGTTCACCTTCTACATTGGTAATAGGTTACACCAAAATTTCACAAATGCCTCCCCAATCCCCTTCTCTCCATCCATTTTCACAGTTCACTCTGTGGAGCTTTGCTTTCAGTGAATTCCTTCACACTTACATCACATTCTAGCAAGCAGGAGGCATCTTAGCAATTTGCTTTTTTAGCATTATCCACTTGCAAACATGCTATATGGTTTTTTTTCACCCCAGTACAGAAACTTACTATGTTTTCTTCTTTATATGTGACATACTTCATGTGATGTCTCATGAAGCCAACAGTCAGAATCAGGTAAACAACAGCAAAAACTGTGTGCAGCCAAAGAAGATTATTACTGTCGGACAAAATGTTATGAATATGAGAAACAGGAAGAACTAATTGTCCAAATGATACAAGTAGCCATCAAAATGCTAAACAGATTACAAGTTCTCATTGAACACAAAACAAGAAAAAAGGTAGCTACTGATAGTCAGTCACACCTATGCAGATGCCTTGGACAGTCATTAGGGTTACTCGCTTATCATAAAATTCTATAGGTAACAGACCTACAAAGAAAACAGATAGTCTATGACACGGACATTTTTGGGCAGCATTTGACTTGCGCCTTCTCATCCAGATGACCAACAGCACACACCATGTTAGTTGCCAAAATGTTTTTTATTGGCCTTATTAGTTACTGTGCTGAGTGCATAACTGAACTCTCCTTGAACACAATCCTTACCCAAATTGAAAACAGCCTAATACAGGGAGCAGATTCTGCTTCTCCGATAGCTCCTTCCTCAAAGCTTACAGAAGTTCTGTTCTGTGAACAGTTCTTCAGTTTTGCGAAGAGCATTAATAATTACAATTAACCTAAAATACAGGAACCTATTTTACAGATAAAAAACCCCAACCAAACAGAAAATCCCCACTAGTTACTAGGATTCATAACATGGTTAAAAAAAACAAACTGCGTTGGCAGAAACTCTATTGGACGTAGTAGCATGGATAGACGTGGAATGATCAAGTAATAAAACAGAAAAATTGTACACCTTTGTATCTCAACTATTTTACAGACTGTTTTTAAAACACATAGAAGTAATTTTAATCGTGATCTAGGATGGGAGAGACATGCACACAGATAAATCTGATGTAAGAGAATTTAAATCATCCGAGTCACACATTCTAGTAAAGCTGTCAGTTTTATTTTCCTTCTGAGGTATGGTTTCTTTTAATGTGGAAATTTCTGAAAATAATATCACTAGATACGCAGTCATTAGCCAAGAGAAACATGTGGTGTAAGAAGTAAGAGCTGAGAGAGTAGAATCCAAGTTTCCAGATTTCTTATCAGCACTGTAACTGCATAGCCTGAAGTTGAACGTATCCCAGTTTCAGGTGATGAAGTATCAATAAGTAATTCCCACCCCATGAGCCATGCTGCAAGTGTCAATTCATGTGTTTAGAGACTATGGCAGGAAACAGACATACGCATAAAAGTACCTTGCAAGATTTACTTACCCAGTTTGTAAGTTTACTATAGTTGTTCTTCCAAAACTATAGGGATCTTTATCTAAAAACAACAAAATCAAGTAGCATAATTAACTGGTGCAAGATTCACAGGCAAACTATCAGAAAGTCAGCTTTTAGTCTTTTTTCTTTTAAATGTTGATATACTTCTTTTTAATGCTGAGCATGTTCATTATTAAAAAGATTTAGAATCATAATTAATTCTGGTTTACACCGTATTGCATTTTAGAGTTGGAAAAAAACCCCCAGGATTATACTGCATTCAACCCATCAAGAGAAATAATAGATTATTTTAAAAATTTGAATACTAGATCTTTGCAGCAGTTCCCTTTCTCCCTCCAAGTCCATTAACAACATTGGTTAGGGATTTGAACATATTTCTTTCACATTTTTATTCCATCTTCACTGATTTCTTACCTCAGTTTTTTAAACTGCATTAATTCAGTGTTGACAAAACAGTACTGATAACCTTAGTAAGGTCAAAAATTAGAAAGTTTATATGACGTTGTTTCTCTAGACTGTCAAATATTTCAAAAAATGATAATGCAAGTGAGTGAAAACTGAGTACTTGTTCACAAAAGAAAAAGAGCTAAGTGTATCTGGAAAGCTAAACAATCTTCTAGCATAGACTGTTAAACCACATTGCAAGTTAAGTCATCACAACAGAAAGAACTGCAAATGCACAAAATCAACATATGGTGGAAGCGGAGGAAGAAGAGGAGAGACACTAAAACTTCATATTTGTTTTTCAGCCATATTTCCTAGCATCACAAAAATTAATGCAGGAAAACAGAAGCTGTATTCTCCTGCTTTAGGCGGCCAGCCATACTCTGCCATTTGAATTAACAGAGAGCATCTACTGGTATCCAAGATACTACAACTTTTATCAAATTGCAGTTAGAGAAAGACAGTGCACACAAATTGATGCACATTACAAAATCCATTTTGGTATAAATATACAGGTAGTAACTAGACCAGAAGAGGGAACTACGTTCTGTAAATTCTTTGAAGGCGCCAGCATCTTTCTCTTTATGAAGGAGGTGAAGACAGCAACTAGGGCACCAGTGTGTTGGATTTGATTCTGTAAAACTAGGGATGCTGACTGAGAACACAGAGATGGAAAGCAAGAAAGGAGAAGTGACTGTGAAGAGATAAAGGGTCCTTTGAAAGAGAAAAAAAAGAAAAGAAATTCAAAGAAGGAAAAAAGAACAGCAATGGTCTTTAAGAAAGCAGATATTAATATAAACAGAGAATTGCTAAGAAAGAGCTCATAAAAGGGAAGTCAGAGATGGCAGTTCCAGAAAGAAACAATACTAAAGACAGAGGTACAATGTATCCCATTACAGACGAGGGCTAAGTCACAAGGCTCTTTAAAACACAGGTAGGAGTACACTGAAAACAAAAACTAGGCCACATTATTAAGGACAATAGAAGAGAATAAATTATAGGGACAAAGATCAGCAAGGTCAATACACAAAATAAGATGCAATTGTTGTGGTATAAGAACAAACAGAACAAAACACAAGCAAGTACTCCGCTTGAGAGCTCCTGGGAAAACCAAATGAATTACTGCTTTTTTTTGCATCGTTATTCACCAAGATGATCAACAGCGAACAACTCTGTAAACATGATCTTGACAAGACTGATACAAAGCCAGGTATAAAATGGGCTTATAAGCACTCATTATCAAAAATGGAAGAACGTTGAAAGAGGATTTAACAGAGTTGTGTCCACCAGTATTCTCATTAGCAACCTGAATGGCAGACTAGAGGACACACTTACTGTATTTGTTGCGTGTGAGTTAATAATGGAAAGAGGTAGGTGTCACACTGGCAGACATAATCAGGAAAGAAACTGCAAGAAACATGAAATAATTCTGTCTGTCAGCACTGACAAAGTCTCAGCGAGAAGATTTGTCCAGTTTTGAGCTGCAAACCAAGACAGAAGGGAACAATGGGAGACAGTCTAGCTAGATAATAAAAAAGCTCAGAGGATGGCTGATGATTTTATGATCAGCCAAATCAAAAACATTTCTTATTAATGACCAAATTAACTGGTCTGGTTTATAAAAAAGAGGGAAAAGGACAGATGAATTGTTAATCCTCAAGCAGCTAAAAGGATATTGCAAAGAGGAAAAGAATAATCTATTCTCCCCAGTGATCTTAAACTGCAGCGAAAGAGGACACTAGAAAAAGATTTCTCAACTGTGAAGAGAGTTTCCGTTGGCAATAACCACCGATAAAAATCATAAAGAGTGCCTAGATAAACACCAGTTAAGAGGGCATAGGTCAAGTTAATCCTGCCTTGAGCCTTCTAGGTCTAGCTGTCCATGTCTGCATGTGGTCTGTCACCTTGTTTCTGACAACAGTTTTTGCCAGACGTTTAAAGAACCCTCTACTCTCATACGAATTTCACAGAAAATGACACACACATCAGACTGAGTGGGTAGAGGACGACGACACCCACAACAAAATGACACAAACCTTACAAAGTTTACCAAAATAAAAAAATCCTAAAAGCTTTTCCAATGATATAAAACACAAAACTCTTCTCAGAATACAAGAAAAATTCTTACCAAGTAGATCACCCGATAGGTTGACAGGCAATATGACACACACAGACAAAATGCTGACAGCAATCAACAAACAGATGATGTGACGCTGGAAGGCAAGGTAATGTATGGCATCTTCACCACATCTCTCATGAATCTCGTCATCGCTGCATCATAGACAGAAAAGCACACGGTCAGTCTACTTAATGTCCTTGGGGTTTTGGAGGGTGGTTTTTGAACATACACTAATTTCTCAGTCTACCCAGTGACATCTCCATCAATCCCTATCTGTTTTCAACATGGTTGTGTTCTTTCATGCATAAATTTAAGTTCCAAAAGTGTCTTTTTCTTGTGCAGTATCAACATACAAAAATTAACATAAGGGAATTTAAGACGGAAACAAGTAATCTGAAAAGCAAATACAAATCCAAGTTCTTTTTTATTAGCCTAAAAGAGAACGAAGTAATTTGCTGTGACCTCCTGCTTTATGACAGTCACAAGGTGTTAAGTCTAGCTCTCAAACTTTAAGATCACACTGTGACAGTGTTCACTTATCTCCATAAAGGCTCCCCATGAGAAAAATGACAACAGAATCACCTTACTTTTACGACATTCAATTGACAGAAGATATTAATAGGCTTTGGAATGAACTCTCATCATCTATCCATTGTCAGCATTGACAAATCATTAAAATAGGAGTTCTTGGAAAAGGAAGGAACTGCACTAGCAAAAATGGAGAAAGACAGGCTCTATCCCCACCCCTTTTTTGTTTCAATGTACCCAAGCTAGAAACTGATTTTTAAAAATCATGATTTACTAAGCCCCAAGAGATGCAAAGAATGAACATCACACATCTAACGCTCAGTTTCTGGGAAACAGCGGGATGGGCTTTTCCTAGTTAGTCAATTCCAGCCCCAACCAAACCATCAGTTCTCCACAGAAATCCTTGCAGGGAAACCCTGTTTCCTGCCCGGGGCCCTACTGGCTTCAAACAGGGGAACGCCCACGCAGAACTCTTTGAAGGGTAAAAGCCTAGAGCCTAGTTATTAGCTCAGAATCCATATAAATGCCATAGATTCACTTAGGTTCACACACCGTCCCAAGATCAGGAAGTCCCTGGGCTGCCAGCAGAAGGATGACTGTATCCTGAAGAAGTATTCCCATAAGCTGACCTTGTTTTCATACTCTTTTTCCACCCCACCAGAGGCACCTCTATCACTATTTGTATTAAATTCTATCTACTCAAGGGAAAAAAGAATTTTGAATGCAACCCCCCTTTTGCAATTAAAAAAAGAGCAAAGCAAACCACAGCTCACTATTTCTGTTTCATACACTTACTGCATCCGAAAAGCAGCTGTCATCCAAGAACAAAACCCCTATAAATAAAGAAGGAAGTTTTTAGGAGCTAACATACAAAAAATGTAGTCTCTAATCTGTACAATTAAGAGAAGTGTTTCTATTAAGCCAATCTCTCAGCTAAAAAGCTGGCAGTTTGTTGCTATGAAATCATCATTTAGAAACATAGAGAAAAATACCTCATACTCTACACACTTTTTACAAGATACTTCATATGTCTGTCTTCAGAGGGTTTTTTTTTTTCACTTGCACGTTTATTGCTTGGGCACACACGTGTGTCCAGATCCCATCTCCAATGAACAGAAGTCAAGATTGAGGCTTCTAAAGAATTTTTTAAAAGAATTGTTTTAGAGCAGAAAAGGTGATTATTTTTTCCAAAACCATTTCCAGAGACTCTCCAATTTCAAGGACAAGTTCCATGAGAGGCTAATGCAAGTTAATCAGTTAAATGGTAGTTAGAAAAAACGCTGTGATAACATTAACAGAAAGGCTTCTTGTATAGGTTTACAAATCTTCCTATGAAACTGTACAGCAGAGATCACATCTCCCTGAATGTTCCAGTATGGTTCAAAAAAAATCTTGTCTCTTGAAAAGCCTCTTCTTTCAAGTGAATAGTATCAAGCTAAAGAGACACATTTTTATTCAACAGTTTTAATTATAAAGTTGCTTTATGGTTTTAAAAAAGATGAAGAAAACTACACAAATAGCAGAGCATCCTGATCAAACACCAGTATGCTTTTGATGCTCACACAATTATTTAGTTGCAAGGTTAGATATTGAGTTGATACATATATAAAATGTCCAATGGTGGCAGCCTACATTTTAACAACTTTCGCATGGATCATTCTGAAGCTCCAACACAAAATGATAGAGATGTGTGAATTCAAAGACTTCAGAGAGACTATGGATGGAACCAATAAAAAGTTTGGCCAAAAAATTATCTTCCACTCCAAATCAGTTTTCATATTAAGAGCACATGGCTTATTACTAGCCTCGCACTTGCACTTGCATCCAGTTTTCTCATCTTTATGAGGAAGAAAATGTACTATAAAGACCAACTATATATTATTTGCAACGTGAACATAATATAACTTTTTCAACTGTTATTTAAGTACAAATTATTTAGTAGTCTTTTTTCTTCCCCGTCTCCCCTCTGAAATGCTAACATATAACCCCCCCCTAATAAAAAAAAAAAAAAAGGTCACTTAAAAATGACGACCCAAGATACTGATTTGCGATATAGCAATAGTTTCTTGGAAATGGAGAGAGATTACGTATGGTTCTATAAAAACACAACACATTACTAATTTTTGCATATAGATGTTCTTCCAGTTTAATGACTGGTTCATTGGGCTAGGTGGAATGGCAAATTACAACAGATTCCATTAAATAGCTTGCATTAAAAAAACCACATCAAAACTCTAGAATACTTACCCTATCATATTCAAGATCTTCAGGTACTGATGAAGATGTTGACAATCGGTTGTATCTTGATTCACTAAAATACATTAAATGACGCTTTTAAGAATCTTTAATAACAGACGATGGAATTCCACAGAATTATTTCAGCTTTAACAATCCTGAAGTAACTAAGGGAAGTAGTACAAAAACACTTTTCCACTTAGGAAAGCTGTGGTTTTCATCTTGTAGCATACGCTTAATTATAGAAACATTTGCTGCGTCTCATGTTGAAAAGGGAGGACGTGAGCTCCTGACGTGCGAGCATTTAACTGAACTAGAAAGAAAACAATGTTTTATTGGGATATTAAACCACAGTAAATAAAAGAATACAACACAGGTTTGGAAGTCCATTGAGGATCAGATTTGCAAGGTAGCTTCCTGTTCAGATACTCCTCATTACAAGACATCAACCCTTTTCCCTCCACCTCCCTTCCATCATCTTACAGCCACTACTGTGTGGCTCAGAATTTCTCTGCATAAGTAAATCCCTACCTGCAGGGCCACCTCCTCACACAAATTCAGTCCTGCAGCAAGGCTAGAAATATTTAGAGACTCTGTGGCCCTCAAATATAGCAAAGTACCTGTTTTTAGTTTGTTGCTAAAAAGAAATGTTGCAATGGTGATGTGCCCATAATTACATTACAATACATGTTAAAATGGAGTGTATTCATCGGTGTATCTATGATAATTTTGACCTAGCTCGCTCAGGTCACAGTCCAGCAGGGACAGTAACATAGGCTCCTAGGTGTCTGACTGCTCAAGGACCTGTTTGTCCCATGCAGCCCTCTACAGCCCACATGGGAGCCTACACCACAGCATCTTCATTCTTGCTGCCTGAGCTAGCTGTCTCAGTTATCGCCCATCTTTTTTTTTTTTTTCACCATCTACTTTTCACAATTGTACATGGATTACACCTAAAACCACATTTTGAGTCCTTTCCTGTTGCTTCGTTGTGAATTTACCACAACTTAGTTATACCAGTAACACCAGGAAGAGGCTCGCTGTTAAAAGTTTACCACTTCGTAAATAGACAGCTAGCTTTTAAACATCCCAAGACATCATCCTGTAGAAATAATATTAAAAAAAAAATAATCATAAGCTCATTTGCAGCATTACTAAAAATCAGTGAAGAATTTCAGAAACCTGCAACGATACATTTCTTTTTGATTTTTAAACCCTTCAGAAATATTATGGCACAGGCTGCATAGGGAGCTCTGGGAAGATACTGGGCTGAGCCAAGATAAACAAAATAGTTAATATCTTTCTTTCACAGAAACACACTGTAAACATCAAGGTGTAGGTATGTGACGTGTTAGCAGACAAGCAGTCTATTTTCTCATCTGCACTTCCTTAACCCACAACTGCAGAATGAAATTCATGACTGCCAAACACACAACTTTATTACTGAAACCGCAAAGAGTAACTCTGTGAGTGGGACGTATTTCACACAAAGCAGCATGAGGACATTTTTAACAAATATGTGCATGTGATTACAAACGCATCTAATTGATACAAACTTAATTTAAGCCCTATTTACTGTACCTACTTCCACATTCCCCAAATGGTTTCAACAAATCAGTCTGATTGCATATCTTTTTTACCTTTCAGCTTCTGACACCAGAGCCACACGACCATAGTCCCAGAATCTCTTTCTTATAATGGAAAACAGTAATATTAAAATCTAGAAAATAAAAACAAAGATCTTTGAATATTTACTTTTCCACTTCAGAATAATTATTCTTAGGTGTATAGGAACTGTCAAAGAATGCTGTCCAAGCTCCTAAACCAACGGCCATATGTTAACCGATCCAATGGTGGCTATGCTACAAACCAACCTGTCTGGAACCAAAGGACAGAACACCTGCCTTCCTGTCCTAATTTATAAAGGAGAAGAACTGCCTGCAAAAATACTTCTAAACTGCAACTGTATGAAGGTTTGTGACAGGAAAAGTAGCAAGTAGTACTTCAGAGGAAGTCAAAATTTTCATAAATACAGCTTTACTATTATTCATTACTTAATGACTAGAACTATGATGGACGACTTGCAATTTTATTTTATTTTATTCTTAAACAGTGATGTAAACAGGCTGTAGGGGGCTCAACTATTTTCTCAGGTATGAGAATTATTTTTATCCTCAGTAAAAGTAATATATTATTATAACTCATAAACCCCAGAAACTTATATTTGATCTCTGCAACGTATTTTTTCTCTCCCCCCTGTATTTTCACTTTTTGAAAGAGGCTAAGAAAACAAGAAAAAAAAAAACCCACTATGTATTTCATAGATGCATTTCTTGTTTCCTTTTTTTTAAATAAACAAGTTGCTCTGTAGGAAGCAATGAAGCAGAAGTAACAAGGCCTGTTTTCTATGCATATGTAGCATATGTCCTCATCTCCTAGCCCCTCCTACATCCCATACCTGTTTGGCTAGAAAGTGGTGCTAGTGATGTAACTTATTTGGATCTATGCAAATACCGACTGACCAGCCAGGATACATGTCAAGATTATCTATGTGTCAAGATTACACAGCTAATTTCCGCATTTCACAATGAATAAAACCTTCTTATAAGAGCCTTCCTTCCAACAGGGAATATTAATTTAGATCTTCCTCCTTCACCTGGCCATTAAACTTCATGCAAGCAGGGAAGTTCTCTCGACTCTTTGAAACTTTGGTTGAAATTGCCTAACGTATTCTACAGTTATTAGGAGGAACTGCCAGACAAAAATGGGAAGACAATGCAATATATAAACCTTACATTCTTAGGAAACCAGCCTAGAAATAATATTCAGAAACCCATCAACTGACAGTTACTAAAGGGATCTGCAGTAAACATGTAATGAACACAGGAATACAGAAGTTGCTAAATAAATTGCAGTACTCGGTACTCGAAGAAGAGAGGAGCCTTCTACATTGCATCTAACTCTCTATCTAATGCTGTTTGAGAGGAGGGTTCAGCAGCAAGGAACTCAAAAGCAGAGACTCAGTATTTTAAAATTCAACCACAGCTTTAAAAAAAAAAAAGTCCCCCCAAACAGTCCAACTAAATCTTATTAAATGCTGTGCCATCAGTCACACAGAGCAGTAAATACTGTACATACTCAGAAAATGGATTTATGGTAGCAAGCTGCGTACACCAAATTAATAGCAAAGAATGCCACTACATAACTTTCAGGAACATCCTCTACGTTCCTACGGAACTACCAGCTCAGACCTTACACAGGTAGTTTTAAGTTTCTCCACAATGGCTTTCTAGAACTCAGGAACTATGTGATCTCTTTAGTCTCATTTTACTATCAGAAACCTCACTCATCAGGCCAATTTCAGATCTACAGCTCTTTTTCTGGTGGCTTAAGACCACCTAGACCAAATTGTAGAAATAACCAGAAGTTTTATTGGAGTCTCAGACCTCCAGATCAGCTCCAGTTTTGGAGTCTCCAGACCAGCAACTAATCCTATTCCTCCTTTGGTCAGGACTGAGCTGATCAGTACATTATCTCCTCAACAGCTTTATGAAATATAATTAAAAAAAAAATATCTGTGAAATGACAGATTTTCCATATTGTATTTCCTTTTGAAAAACAATGAAGTTCGCAATGGTGTTCCCTTCCTGAAAAGGTACCCAGCACTTAAACCCAGAATAAGGAAAAAATGTTCTTGCAGTTAACAAAACACAGAAATTTGAGCTACCACTACAAAGCCTACCACGACTCCACATACAGACCCTATGATATTGCACTCTCTCTACATCTACACAGCCAACATACAGTGACACTGTCATCGCACATGTATGTGCACCTTTATCAATGCTTTAAAAGTGTTTTGATGTTCCCAGGATGGCCTTAGCACATTTCTTATTCTGAAGATTCTCGGAAACAAATCCCTACCTGATAAATAAGAGAATTCTGAACAATATAACTTCTGAGAAGGCCACAAGGATATTCAATACACGAAATAGAAACTGGGCTTACAAAAAAGGAGGTTACATCAAGCAGCAGGACAGTTGGGATTCCACCAAAAGTTACTCCTTGGAGCACCGTGCTGCCTCGGGCAGTGCTGTAGCAGTACGTCTCATTTGTTGAGTTGAAAGGTACACTTCTATTCCAGAAGTAGACTAGATGAGAATGTCCAAAACCCAGAAAAAAGAGAGGGTTCATTTTGTCTTTCCCTTAAAAAAAAGAAAAAAAAAAAGAAAAAAAAGAACAGAAAAAGTGAAACAACCATGTGAAAAGCCTGCCTGGTATTTATGAGATGTACTAACATTACAAGTACAAAAGTACAATCCTGTACAAAAAGTACAGGAAGATTCAACCAGGAAACTACTTCAGAATTGAAGTCATATTTGACAATCTTTCCCTGTAAAATATTTCGCAATAACTGACAGGCTCAGTTAGTAGCAGTGCCCAAGCAAGAATTCCAGACATCTAACCAACCATGTCCTCTACAGACATCCGAGAAAGACTACGGAAGACCCATACAAAACAAACTGCTCTATCTTCTAACCTATAACATTAAACCACTTATTCCAGCCTGGATTCTGACTCCAGGAGGGCATTAGATTTTCCAACAATAGTAGTTTGAAGATTTTGTTCCTAGTTGATGAGCATGTGTGAACATACCGGCTTGTGAACTTTATATTCAAATGTCAAGACCTTGAGATTATTAACAAATTCACCACTAATTCCACAGAAAATAACTGCTACACAAATACACATGCTCCTCTCTGTTCTTGGAATATTGTGTGATTTTCATTTTTTAATAGGAGAATTCAACTGAAAGAACAGCACAGTAATTACAGTATATCATGAACACGAAAGAAAAAAGAGTATTTCTAATTTTCTAAGAGAACAGCCATCTATCTCATTTTAGTCAACTGACCTGCTCAGATAACGTAGCAACATACAAGAATGCACATGATTTGGCTATTGATACAAAGGTCTTTTTATCAGTGCAGGCAATTTCTCACTTATTCTGGGGCTTCCCATTTCAAACATTTCTTTTCTTGTATCTTATTAACTTGATGGTTCCCATGTACTTGGGACAAAAGCATGCTTCATGCAGAACACACCTTCTGACTGATAAATTCATGAAGAAAGCATACCCCAAAAAACTCTACCCTTTGAAAGCAAATATTGTAGATCCTCATCACAGGTCCACGGACACTACTTTTGGGATATCATGCCTCTGTAAGAGGAATGCACATGTCTCTGATGATAGCACTATTCTGGATGCTGAAAACAAAACAAAACCAAAACAAGAATATGAATAACTACAAGTTCTCCCTTTAAACAGCAGAAAAACAGCATGGAGGATACTCCACCCAAAACAGCATTTACTACATGTTGGACTGTGTGACACGGTGGGGAAGAAATTTTGTCCCAACTGACGTGTTTCATCACAAAGGTGGGGGGGAGAACCAAAAAAACCCAACACACACAACATTTGTGCCATGAATCTATACTGGTTTTCTAAGGATTGAAATTTAGTGCTGACAGAAGAGAGAGTATTTTTGAACATACTTTAGAAACCTTCATCCCAACAACTGCAGAGGCTGCATGCTAAATTTTAAGTAACACACTGGTTCTTATCAGACACGGTTTCCAATTCTCGAAAGCTGTTATTTTTAAGTAAGCCAGCCGTCAGTGAGATAAAGAGAAGGGCAAGACCTCCCAGGGGTGGAGCTGCGCTGCTGCAGCAGCCAAAGGAGCACGCAACGAGCGGCACTTCCCGACCTTCCCAGGGAAGGCGAGCACCGGTACGGGCTCTAGGATCGAGAAACCGTTTCCCTTATTTCGGCTGGGACCCCGACAGTGTCGCCGGCCCTGGGAGGGGCGTGACATGGGGGCTGGCAGGGGCAGTGTCCCCAGGCGGCACACCAGAAAACCCCAGGGCAGGGAGTCAGCCCCTTCGTTCCGTGCTTGCCTCTGGGCAAGGAGGACGTACGGGGGCTAGCTCCCCGCCCTGCGCCGCCCCTCCACAGCCCCCAGCGCTGCCCCGGCCGCCCGCTCCCCGCCCCGAGCCCGCGGAGGACCGGGGTCCCGCTGACGGGAGAGCGGGGAGGAGGCCCAGACGAAACAGCTGTTTCCTCCAGAGGGCCGGGCGGAGGGGAGCGGCAGGCAGCCGGCCCCGGCCCCCGCGGGCAGCCCGGCCCCACCCGGCAGCGCAGCCCGAGCACCGGCGGCCGCCCCTCAGGGCTCACCTCTCCCCTCCCCGAGGCCGCCTCACGCACCTGCCCGTCCCCACACAGCGCCGCAGACCGGGGCTGCCGCCGGCAGCGCTGCTCCCGCCCTCCCTTACCTGCACCGGGCCGGCCGCTGCCTCTCTCCTTCTCTCTCGTCTCGTCACCACACGGGGCGCAGCGCGAAGCACCGTCCCAGCCCCGAAGTTACAAGCCCCAGCAACAAGTCCCGGGAGGCGCGCATGCGTGCTGGGGCGGGCCGGGCCGGCGCCGGCGGTTAGAGGCCGGGGCGGCGGCCATTGATCCTCCGCCTGCCTCCTTCCCTCCCTGCCTCCCTCCCTCACGGGGCAGCGCAGCGCCGGAGGCGGCTGGCTTGTCCGTGGGGATATTGGTGCCCCTCGCCTCTCTGGCCTTCTCTTTCAGACCCTGAAGTGCCTTCCCTCAGGGAAAGGACCGCGTAGTAAAATAACCGGGGGGAAGTTGCCGTCATTTTTCATCTGCCGCCAATATGACATGGCGGTCGGGAGGTGCGGTCACCCGGTTTTGTCCAGCGGGGTTTTGTTCTAGCGCAGGAGACAGTCGGAGCTGCGCTGGGAGCTGGTTTTATTCCCACATGGCAGGGTCAGCAAGAGCTGCTGAGTCAGAGGCAAGTGTATGCCTTTAAAGCACCTTGAGCCAAGCTTGCCCTTTACGCAATATCGTTGAAATTATGTCTATAATGGTTTACAACAGTTATTTTAGAAGCTCATAGCTTATCTGCGAAAATTTTATTCTGGATCCTAAAGACAAAATCTCTGGTGAAGAATGAAGGATTTCCTAACTACTCGGTGATTTCTCAATTTTAATGTTACAGCAGCGTGGACTAGAGTGCTCTGGTTTGGAGAAAAACCTTTCGTGCCTCTATGACTCACATTATCCGTTAACATAAAAAAACCCCAGATCTGAACAGAGCTTTTTATAGCAAAAAAAGAAGAAGAAATATGAGATTTCAAGAGATTTCACAATTCCCAATCTGGTAAAGTGGGCAAATGTGCAGGTACAAGTGGAGCAGGCCATACACTAAGATAGGTAACTGAAATAAATCAAGTAATAGTAATATGAATGTTCCATGAAATATTCAAAGCCCCTTGTCTCCACACACCTATAAAGAGAGAAATAACATTCTAATGTTGTAAATTGGAAAATCGAGACCTAGGGAGTTTAACGTAATGTGTCTATGGTAGAGCTGGGATGAGGCTGATTCCCAGTCCTCCGCAAGGACATCCTATCCATTACGGGGGTTAATTGCTTCCAGCCAACAGGCCAGAAACGTGGTATGGCAAGGCCCTGCTGATCACCTCTTCTCTATCCTTTATTTTAGTGTTCCCTCAACAGTCATTTGATACCCAGCATTGGCAACCATCATCATCCTCCTGTATCTTCATCCTTTGCCCCTGATTGGCATGATGGACCTCCATGAGCAGCAGGCGTCTGAGGAAGAAGATTATGATAATGATGAAAATGTAACTGTTCAGAGGGAGGTAGGGAGACCACTTGTCTTCAAAGATTTGCACCATACCTCCAGTCTCGTGAATGAAGCAGCGGTGATGTTTCAGAACAGCGACCCACTCTGAAAACAACGAAAATCATCAGGGCATTGCAAGGTTCAATCTCATGTTACACTGATCAAGATCTCAGTCACCTGTTGACTTTTATGTTTAAAAGAAATGAGCATCCCAGCTGCCAAGAAGCCAGCATCTCTTCCAGTTGACAGTCCTGCTCCTGCCTCTCCATCTTCAACTCCCTGTGTATTCAAGCTGTGTGTATTACTTAGGGCCCTGCATGCATACCCACTATCCTGCTCCCTGCCTTTTTATTAATCCACAATTGCCTCGCTCTGTAAAATCCTTGTTTCATTTTTCAGGAATGCCTGCTCAGTGGAGAGCAGTGTTTGGCCATACATGTGCTATCCCACAAAACTCTATCCCACAAAACAGGAAAAGTCCCAGTTATCTGCAGTAAGTGAGAGACATTTCAAGATAGAATTTCATAATTTATCTAGCAGCTGCATTGTAGGTAATCTGTGATTTTAAATTGGTCGTAACAATTATGTTAGTTAGAAAATGGCATAAAAGTTCTCAGCTCAAAGCAGAGTGGTTCAGATTCACTGCTGGTGCAGATTCACTTTATTCACTGAATAAAGAAATTCCGCTGTTGTTGAATGATGTTAATTACTTCAGCTTTAAAACACACTCTCTTCTACTTAGGGCTATGTTGGTGGGAAAGTTGTTTGGCACGAGTGTAGTAGAGTAATTATTCCATCCTGGCCTTTCTGGAATAACTCTTCCTGTGGACAGTTTATTTCAAAACAGGAATTCAAAGTGGAATAGTTATAATCACTTTCTTTTAAATTAAATTTTACTGATGTAGCTGCAGCACAGTAGACCTACCATGTAGGTGAAGCCTCAGTGTATGCTTGCAGCTCTTACATTTCTAGGACCAAAATTCATTTTGTTGATTTTCTCAGTGATTTCCTAAGATGTTTGTACTTTTGATTCTTGTCTAATTTTTCAAAATTAAGAAAGCCTTGCTCTGGCTAGACTATCTTACTCTGTAGCATAAATAGGTGATATTCAATGATCTTGACATTGAAGTCTTGACATTCTTCGTTCTGAAGACTTTTGCCCAGCTACAAAATCATTTTTCCCTCTCTTTCTCACAAGAATAACATCAAGCTTTTGTCATTTGTTTTTTTTCTTCCTCTGTCTAGACAGGCTCTTTAGCTAAGTGGTGTGATTTTGTTTATCTCTAATTTCAACAGCAGAGTCACATTTCCCTCCTCCCTACCTCCTGTAAATAGGGTTTTGTTTACCACTGTCTGTTCTTTTGGTGACAAAAGCCACATAGTGTCATTAGTTACCAAACGTTTAATTATGTTGCTAGAGCAGATGGAAATCCAGCCTCAGGACCTAGGGAGCAGGTCAACAGAATTTAAAATTCTTCCATCTTTCTTGTATTTTGCATGCTCCATATCCACTTCAACAGCTCCTTAGCACCAAGTTGAACAAGTGTGCGGGGTATTTACACTTACGTGTGTGACTCTTCCCTTACTTTATTAAATGACCTTATGGCTGAAGAACTCCGCTGTCACTTTAGTTTGATTTATCACAGCAGGACTTCCCTTGATGGGTGAACTCCCAACAGGACATCAATAGTCTCTGGATGTGAGTAGCAGGTGGCCTGATGCTTTGCCATGCGTGGCAACTCTCGCCGTGGTTTCTTCTCTCTGAAGAAACTCATCAGCCCAGCTTGCTGTTCCTTACTTATCTACCTATTCAAATATATCTTAATGGTTTTAATTCAGGCTTCTAGCCTGGCAGGCCTTTGCTATCTTTTAATCTTTGCCTTCATCTAGCAATCTGTTTACAAGCCTCAATATACCAAAGGACTTAGTGTGGCCATTATGGAGTCTTCCTTTGAAAGGCCTGAGCATTAATATGTGTATAATAAAAACAAACAAATAGAAAAATCTAGACAGATAGACAGATTTAAATGAACTGTAATCGTAATACAAATAAGCAAGCAGCAAGTGTTGATTTAAATTAACAATTTACACTTCGTTTCTCTCTATACTTCTTAATTATTTTTGTAGTGCTGCTTCTCATTCATAGGTAATATGTTGATTTTCAAGGTAGAAATAGCTTTGCATTAAAGTTGGAATGTATTTCTCTTAATCAAGAGAATTGTCTATTACACAAAATACTTATTATACAAATATATCTAGCGATATATGATAGATTTTTGCCTTGCTTTTCTTTATATTTTGTGTCAGATAGGAAATGGTGAATGGGGCATTGGTATTGATGCTTGAGCGTGATTAATTTTTCTCATTATCTTCGTCAAGTTATATTTGGATGAAAACTGGAATTTTATTAAAATGCACAAGTAACTGCAATCTAAAATAGCAATACTGAAAAGTACAGGAGAAATGTACAGGAGAAAAAAGTAAGCTTATTACAACATGTTTTGCATTTAAACTTGATTTATGAAATGGTGAATTATTGCCCCTACTTTGTGCACTGAGGTCATTGGTTTTGATCATCCTGGTTATGTCTAAAGAGGCGTCCCTGTGAGTGCTCCTAGGCTTCTGTACCGATACCCCAGCTACAAACACTGCCAAACCCAGCCGCAACAACTGCCGAACCTTGCCGTAGGCCTGCCTGGGCTAAGACAGGCCTATGCCTTACCAGGGGGCAATGCACAGACTTCCTCATCACTCACCCGCGCGCAGCATGAGGTTTTAAACCTCTATTTTGCGGATAGTTGCAGCTGTGCAGAATCTTTTGCTGATATATAGGATTTTTAGGTTTATTATTAGCTTGTCGAAATGCAACCGCTGTTGATGTGACACACTTTGGTACAAAACTAGGACAAGGTGACCTGAAACATGGATGACTTCATTGTTTTTTCAATATACATATTATCTTAATGCCTATCCATGCATTAACCCTGTGTGTATAGAAGCTGAAGGGAGTTAATGCATAGGTGGCATAGCACTAACTATAATTAAGGCAGCTCCCTGAGAGAGAGAGGGAGATGGAGAAACCATCTGTCACAATCTGGTCTCTCCCACTGCCCACAGCACCTGGCCACATGACCCATTGGATTTAGATGAATCAGGGAGCAGGTGTATTTGTCACCAGTGTAAAATATCAAACCACTTACAGCTTGTAATGTTTTCCTGTTCTTGGGTGCAATAAACGTTCGTTTTAGCGAAGAACTGTAGTGTCCTCAAGAGCCTCTGTGCTCCATAGCTGTCCTGACGGTACATAGTAACTCTTGTTGCAACAGTACTGGGGTGAGACCTGGACAGATATTAGCATCCTTGCCTTAGGTTCTGCTTTCCCTGGAGCAAAAAGCTGGCTGATTGCTTGTGCAGCCGCCACAAAACGCTCCAGGAGATCTTGCAGTCTAAGCCATTGGAGGGTCAAGTCAGCAGGATTTACTGGAACCTTGGACTGAAAGTAAATTTTTGTCAACCAACCACTCAAATCCTGTTTTTGATCAGAATAGTTCAGAAGAGGAAAACTAGTTTTTCCTTTTTTTTTTTCCTCAAATACTACTCAGTTTGACAACTTTGAGCAAACTAGTCATTCAGCTGGTTGGTCTGCTTTATCCACTTTCTATCTGCAAAGAGTCCAGTGAGATCCCCAGCTTTTAGACTTAAGAACTGGGTTCCAAGGCCTTGGTGATGACCCTTCCTGGTTCACTGGCTTGACTTTCCTTGAAATGTCAGCATCAAACACACTGCTTGAATATTTATAAATTTACAATATTTTTAAAGTGTCAAAAGCTTAAGCCTTAATATAGGTGGTTATACTTTAAATAAGTATATTTTTAAAAGGTAAGAATATATTTGAATAGAAATCTGGATTAAATAATTTTTAAAGGACTTTTAAAATGCGTAATCTTTTTTTCCCTTGGGCAAGAATTCCCACTTCCCATTTCTGGATTTACAGATGAAAAAAATTCAGAGTGCAGACTGTGAGGATTTCAAAGAGCTTTGATTTTATTTTAATCTCAGGTTAACTCAAAGCAAACCTGAAGCAGCAGAACTAAGAGTTACACTTTATTAACTTCTGTATTCCGCCTAGGAGCTTGCACCAATAATTATCTGTGTATATTTGTGTGTCTCAGCCTTTAGAAATAGGCCTGATCTGTTAAATTCAGATTTTGGCTTTGCAAAGAGCTGAAAAGGTCCCTGTTACATTTTCCACTGCAGCAGTGACTTGGCTCCTTTGCAGATACACGCTGCAGCAGGCGAGCGTGGGGGGCCACTAATGACAGCAGGATGATCCTGGTGAGCCTAAGCAGGGGGTCAGGTGCCGGGTATGTGAGGCGCAAGTGTCCGGGTGAATTGGTGACAGGATGCAAAGTGGCTTAAGCAGGAAGCCGTGAAGAGCTATCGCAACGGCAAACAGCCATGACCAAGGGCAGGGTGGCTTTTTCCAGCGAGGAAGATCCTGCACCCAGGGCCTGGCTTCACTACAGCGTGACTGGAAATGGTGGGGTGCAGCAGCATCCAACCAGTTCCAAGTGCATGACTGCCACTCGAGGCACGCTGCAGGCATGTGGGTCCTCACTGGGCACTTTCTGGCACCTCCACTTTAGGGAAGCAGAAGAGTTGCCTAAATACTGGCCGTTCCTTAGCATATGATCACCTGTTGAACATATTATCACCGTACCTTCTGACTTTCCCATTTCATCCCTCCCTATCCACTCTTTCATTCCTCTTTCTGCAGTGGTTTATTTCTTCCTCCTATTCATCCTTTCTCATATTTCCTTTTCTGTGATGATTTTATTTTCTCTGAATCACTTTCTTTTCTTTCTGTTCCATCTTTTTCCTTTCAAATGTATGCAAAGAGTATAAAGGTATTCCCTTGCATCTCTTCCAGCTGTACTCGGCATGTTTGACATTGCCTCATGAGTGTGTGTGTGGCCTGATCTGTGTAAAAAGGGAAAGTAATGTAGTCACTGCAAGCTGAGCTTAAACACATGGGTGATCTATGGATCAATGGAGAACGAACTTCTCTGTAAGTAAGCAGTAACAGATGGCAAGAGGGATATCTCTTGTTTGAATAAAATACTTTATGTACGGTAATTGTTAGAGTCTATTGGTGATTAGGGTTTTGTTGATAGAAGCTGTGGTTGGCTGGTGCCTTTGAAAATCAGGTTATTTATTTTGGTGTCTAAATATGGACTTGAAGATTTTGGCCAAGGCAGTTTGCTCAAGGTCATTGTCCTGACTCAGGGACAGAACTGGAAAGAGAGCCCAAATCTTTTCAGGTTTCCCTTCCTATTGATATTCTGTACAGTTTCAGTAAAGCAGCTGTTTATATATTAGATTCAGTAAAGCAGATGTTTACATATTCAGATTATATACCAGATTATAATGAAGTGTGTGATCAGAATTAATTTGGGAGGAGTTAAAAGCAGGTCCTGTAAAGTGGCACAGCCATTTTGTGGGAGTTTCTGGAGTGAGATGGACTCCAGGGCAGAAGAAAGGGTCCATGTTGCACGGGAGCACCTAGGCAAACTATTCCTGCCTTCACAACACGGTGCACCTTTTCTTTTACACCCTGCCTGGATCAGTTCCTGGGACTGTACGGGCACAGCTGAGAGAGTAGGTGTGAGCTGGCACTGAGATGAGCAGACCTGAGGTTTAAGGCCCCAGACTGCCAACTGCTTTAGGGAACGGCAGGCTAGGTTGACTGTAGTTCCTTTGCACCATAGTTCCTGTGAAGGTTAGAAGGGTTTCATATGTCAATGTAAAACCTTGAACTTACTATTCAGATTATCACAGTGAGAGCGTTTCTCAGAGGACGTGAAATTGTGTTAAGAAACCAGTTCCCATACACTTTCCTTAGGAAACAACAGAACTGTGTTCTGTAATTGCTGCGGTTTCTGGATCAGTTTCAAGGCAAGCCCAGGCAATAGTGTATTTTCATGCTCCATTGTGAATCGGAGCATTTTCTTATTTAGGACAGCATGTATTTAAGAGTTTGCCAGCCTGGGAACATGGTGAAGTCCAGGGGTAAGCTTTTCTACCGCAAGGAACTGAGAACAAATCAAGTGGTGCAGCCTCCGAAGAGTTTTAAGAGCCAGTCTTCCAAGTATACTGCACATCGTGATTTTCAAATCCTTTCCATTGGATTTGCGGAACCTGAACTTCATTGAAAACACCATTTTCCTGTAGTCTGTCTTTGAGGTGTTCTAACAGATCTGGTCAAACTGAGTAAGTATCTCAAATTAATTCCCGGGTCATCTATGTCTCTGCTCTGATTGTAGTAACTTATTTCTAGTTTTGCTGTCACAGAGGTAAAATATTCCTCGCTCTGTTTTAGAATCAAAGCAGAGAAGAAGGACTAGGCACCCAAGTTTTGCTCAAATCAATGAAAAATGGACTCTGAATTCCTTTTTGTGCCTTTGAAAATCTTCTCCATGTGTATGATTTGTCAAAAGACCTTGGATTCTGTACTGGCAACTGCTGAAGCTAACAGCCATGCTGCATAAATAAAACAAATTTTAGTCACTGTGTCTTTACTATAGTTATTCAGCCTGGAAAGCTGACAGATACCAGCTTCAAATGCATGGCATTTTGTGCGGAATCTCGTGTTGAATCCAAAATTAATGTTCAGAAATGCATTTGGTTGCAATGTTGGCCATTCCTGGATTAATGCTTTTGAATAAGCAAATGGCTAGGTAAGAAAAGAAAAAAAACACAACTGAAGTTTGTGTTTCACGCTTCAAGTGACCTGGCCAAGTGTGGCTAGATTCCCTTTTAAAATCAAGTGACCATGATGCATCTCCTAGGGTCCTGTAGTATGAATGCTAAAAGGATTAAAACTAGTCAGGTCCCACAGCTTCATTTTACTCTTTACAAGGGCCATGTTAAATCTGAGACTTTATACCCCTTGTTTACATAGATATGGGTGCATGGCAGGAAATTACATAATTTAACCTGTGCCATAAAGTAAAATACCCCTTTGTGTTCTGTTTTGGAGTCAAATACACACGGAATTGTATTTTCTCCAGTTCTTTCCTACTGAAGTCTTTTTCATTAAAAAGTAATAACATACCAAAAAAGTTACAAAAACAATACAACGATAATATAAATATTTAAGTGAAAACAGATTTGTAGTAACTGCTTGAGTAGAAGCAGTCTATCCACACCCCCTCCTTTCTGAACATTGCAGCATTGTTTGAAGGCAAAAGAAATTAGGGGGCTATTTTGATATTTGTTGTTACGCAATTCTCAAAGGTGTCACAAGGTACCCAATCTAGACAGAAGGGGAATGGAATGAACAGGATAAATAATAAATCAGAATAAATAGTAAACAGCTCACTAGGTTTTCAAAAATGAGTTCATGTTAATGATTTGAAATTTTATTAACAGATCTAAAATATTTTAAAATGCATTTCAAGTACTCTAGTAGCCCTTTAAGACCGTTCTCAGAAGAGATGGCAGAACTCTGAAGACAAAGAAAAGATGCCTGCAAAGTTCAGTGCGACGTTTACAGACAGTTAAGCCTGGCTCTTTCTGTTTAAAAAGAATGAGCATTAAGCATCGGGATGAGGGATTATAGTCTAATCCAGACCGTCATTTCCAAGAAGATTGTTTTGTACCTCTTCAATCTCCTGACCCCCTTGGAAGCCTCTCAGACATCCTCCCCCAGTATCTGGTGAGCCCAGCTCAGCCAGAGCTCAGGCAGGCAGGTCTAGTGTTGTTGCTGGACCCATGCAGAATTCCACTTCATCATCCTTCTGATCATGGCACTAGTGTGCTGTTAACATCAAGGAAAAAAGCCATGTGCAAGTAATTATTTTGAAACTGAATACATCTAGGTTCCATGGTGTAAAACCTACTGACATGCAATAGCCCCAAAGTCACTTTAGCAGCAGATGTTACAGATGGAAAACAACTATATGAGTAGGTTAGCTTATTTTCCTGCTGCTGCAGGTATCGTTTTACCAATCAATATATTTGCTAAGGCACTGCCCAAGTTAATTTTAAATATCTCAGTGAGGACTAATGGAAGCCTTTGGCCAGTTACTCTGCACTCCACCTGATGTACCAAATTAGAGAAGTCTAAAGTATTTATCGATTCTATCTTGTCATCTCTGTGCATGTTATGACTTAATTTTGTCTCCTACAATCTTGCACTGGTTTTTGTCATTTTTCGTGCAAGGAACAGCCCTTTTTCTTTTTTTTTACTACACTAACAAATTACTATTTTGCATGACTGCTCACAAGGCGTAGGAGAAGAGGTTCCTTTTAGATCTCACTCATCCTGGCCTTTCGTCTTTATTTTTGGCATGCAGAAAAAAAAACATCTTCCAGCAAGTTATTCAACTTTCATTAACCTGTAGTTCATAATCTTTCTGCCTTTGCAGCTTCCCCCGGTAATAGAAATAAATTAGAGCTGCTAAAATATAGTGTTATTCTATCTCTATCTATCTGAGTTGGGAAAAAGTGATTCGTTTTCTCTTTTTCTTAGCAAAAGAGGAAAGTCTGCTCAGTGAAGCAAAAGTTATTAGAGTTAAAATTAACTGGAGGAAATAAAATCCATAATTAAGCCAGGCTACTCACTGCCACAGATGCAATATGAATAGTATTCCAAGTGTATTAGCATAACAGGAAAATGGGGGCACTTCTCAATTATTGGAAGGCCACTTGCTACACAAACTTGGCACAGAATTGGTAAGGGGTATGGGACTTAGAATCGTTTAGGTTGGAAAAGACCTTTAAGATCGTCAAGTCCAACTGTTAACCTAACACTGCCAAGTCCACCATTAAACCATGTCCCTAAGCACCACATCTACATATCTTTTAAATACCTCCAGGGATGGTGACTCCACCACTTCCCTGGGCAGCCTGATCCGATGCTGGACAACCCTTTTGGTGAAGAAATTTTTCCTAATATCCAATCTAAACCTCCCGTGGTGCAACCTGAGGCCATTTCCTCTCGTCCTATCGCTAGTTACTTGGCAGAAGAGACCAACACCCACCTCGCTACAACCTCCTTTCAGGTAGTTGTAGAGCGTAATGAGGTCTCCCCTCAACCTCCTCTTCTCCAGACTAAACAACCCCAGTTCCCTCAGCCGCTCCTCACAAGACTTGTGCTCCAGACCCTTCACCAGCTTCGTTGCCCTCCTCTGGACACGCTCCAGCACCTCCATGTCCTTCTTGTAGTGAGGGGCCCAAAACTGAACACAGGATTCGAGGTGCGGCCTCACCAGTGCCGAGTACAGGGGCACGATCACCTCCCTGCTCCTGCTGGCCGCACTAGTTCTGATACAGGCCAGGATGCCGTTGGCCTTCTTGGCCACCTGGGCACACTGCCAGCTTATATTGGTGGACATGCACCAAACTTGCAGAGGTCCATTGAGCCGTTCGGCCCAAAAGCTGCGTCGACGTGGAGACCAGCTCTTTTGATAGCACCATGTGCATTAAAACCTTCAGCTGCCACATTTTGTTTCAGGTTCCCTTCTGCCGGACGGACGTGCGCTGGGGCAGGCAGCTGAGGGGGTCGCACACTGAGCCCTCGCGGTGACATTCGCTGGAGCGCGTTGGTGAAAGCCCAGCTCGGCAGCAAGCACCGCCAAGGGCAGGGAGAGCCTGTGCAGCCTCTCAGAGCCTCGACCGCCCTGCCTGGCCCAGAGGTGGGCTCTCACTTGCATCGCTAGGGCAGGAAAAACATACTCTTAAAAAAAGCTGATAAACTTTTACAGTGTAAACACACAGCTGCGAAGAGGGAAAAAAAAAAAGTAGCATTTTAACTAGGCAGATAAATGGGCTTTTATTAGAAAATTAAGTGGTGCTCCTACAAAATACAGCTATTTCTCAGTAATGGGGACATTCCTTAATGAAGTGGACTGTGGTGTAAAGCAAGCAATTTAGGGCCATATGCTTATTTATCTGATTCAACAGCATTTGCTAAATGTCAGCATTTTTGCTAGCAGCCTTTTCTGAGCCATCAGGGTGGTAACAAATCCCGCTTCCCCAGCTACAAACAAGGCACAGACTAGGGCGGCGGGGAGGAGACTGCTGAGGGGACAGAAAAGGCTGTATTTAAACAGTTGTGTTTGCTTTTCTGTAAAAAAAAAAAACATCTTGGAGATCTCTTTTCTGCCAGAACACTGGCACTTTGCAAATGCTGCCAACACAAACCCTGCAAGCAAGCCAGCTGACATCAGCTGACCAAAGACACGGTGGGACTTTGGACATTTTATCCATTCCTCTTCAAACAGGCGGCCTTTTGTCTGGGCCGTTTGACCAAAACAAGCCCGTGAATAAAAGCAGAAGCCTGCCTATGGAAGGCATGCTGGAGTCCATGCAATCTAAGATACACAGCACCAGAAGTTACATGAACAGAGCTCAAGATCAAACCAGGTTTGCGATATCGCTCTCAAATAAAATGGGGTTTTTACTGTACTGGACACATTGTGGGATAAACGCATAAGGGAGCATTATCCCCATTGCTGCCTGGGGCTTCACCACCAGCATTTGTGAGAGGAACCCAACAGGACATGTGATCTGTGAGATATTTCCATTGGAGATGGCCAGTTCAGTCTGGCCTAGACTGGTGATGAGGAAAAGCAGGCTTACGTCCTTGCCTATATTAAATGAATTGGATGATTTCTGTATAGCTCTGATTGTTTGCACCACAAAACTTGCTACTGATGCTGGCTCCTTGGCTGGCAGGGAGAGTAAGTGTTAGGGACTGAAGCTGTGGTTGCAGTGTCTTTGCTATGAGGTCTGTGCGCGATCGGGTCAGAATAAACATGGTTCAGCTCAGACATGGGACACAAAGTTATGTTTCCCAGAGTTCACAATATGGATGTAAAGTCCATTTAATGATTTTATGCTCACTGTGGGGGGATGCATGGAAATGCATATGTAAGGACAGGTAAGTCGGGCACAAAGCCTTTTGGCACAAAAATTAACACGGCCAAATTTTTGGAACAAATCAGAACCAGCAGAAAGGACTTACTGCAGATTAACACTCTGCATTGAGTGGCTCTGCTGTTTTCAGTCTGGCCCTGGGAGCCAGATAAAAGCTGGTTGTCTTGTATGTGATATCAGGCCATATCTTATGAAACTTTTCCATGCCAGATTCTTGCAGAGCAGACTGAGGCTGTGCGGAGTACACATGCAAACTCCAGTGAGCTATACCTGCCCCACAGAAATCCTGGGTGCTGTTATCCTGGCTCTATACGCTGAGCAAGCTATTCATGCCCTAATGAAAGAGTAGCTGCCTCTAGAGGTAGAGGAGGATGGAAAGCCACCGCCCTGGCAAGATAGTTTCCCAGTATCTTTCAGCAGGCATATGCCATTTTCAAGGAACAAGTATAGTACAAATCCATTTCTAGACCAGGCTGGTGGCTGGTGGTGTTCGGAGCTAAAGTGGCAAACAAATGTGATAAATAACCCTGTGGTCTCTTTGTGCCAGAAGAATTTCTCAAATTTCTCAAAGGTCTTTCCTCTGTGGAATAACAGAGTCTTATTGAGGAATTACCACTACTCATTTTGCATCGTCCCTGGAGCCACACAGGGCGGAGGCAGTGAGGCATACATTGCCCTTCTCTCCTTGCGTAAAGGCAACATCAACATACAGGGCTGCCTCTCTGGCGGGGGGACGGGTGTGGCACCCCCAGCCGTGCTTGCGCCGAGGGCAGGCTAAGCCACGAGCCCGGCAAATGCTGTCCCCTGCTCTTGGTGACACCTCACCCTCGTCCTGTGCTGAAGGTGCTGCACGGCTTGAGAGATGGGAAATGGAAATGCTTTTTGCCTCGGTCACTATTTAAAAATAAGGCATAAACCCAGATTGAGTGAAAGCGAGCTGCTGTCTGCTGGCAATGGGGCGGCTGTCCAGCAGTGGGCTTGGTGAGCTCCACGCTCCCTGTTTGGACTTGCCTGACACAGGGTCGGTCACTGCAGAGGAACAGGGGTCCCACCACCAGCACAGACTGTGCCAGTCAAGAAGGAAACCAAAGATGCCTGTGAAATCCCGTTTAAGGGTGTGTAGCCTGAGTTGAAGATGCTGGTGGGAATATAAAGTTTGAAGCGCTGGCTGGTGGCTTTTGGGGTGTGTTGGTGAGGCAGCGCGAGAAGGGCATGCCTTCATGCATAGCCTGCAGTTTATTTCCACTTTTGAAACCCCTAACCCAGCACTTCACATGACCAGCCTGTTCTGCCGTGTTTTGTTAGCTACGTAAAACTCTGTGTGCTGGAGACTGAAAAAGAATAGGGAACAGAACTTCTACTTGAATTCTTTTTTAACTTGGCAGGTTTATACCTGCATCTAAACCACTACTATTTTTACTTCCACACTCCTAGTTTCAAAAGACCCTGACTTTGGGGAAAAACAGACCAAAATCTACATAGAGGTGTGCTCCCATCTCTGTACGATAAGCCTGTTGCACAAATCAGGGCATTTCTTGGAGCACACAAAAATTGTTGCCTTTCACATCACTGAAGCAAAGGCTGTTCTAATATGGGCCCAACTGTAACACAAAATAATTATGTCCATGGAGATTCAAATCTTGAAAAATTAAATATTCAGATCCTCACTGACATACTGCAAATACATTTGAAACATTCTTGTTTCCTAGGATAATAGCTACATAATCAGGCTAAGCCTTTCACACTTTCTCTTTGAACCCATTGGATTTATTTACCAAAAATCATTGCGTAGATATGCCCAGCAAATGTCTTATAGAACCGTTTGTAACTAAATTAAAAGCTTAAATACAGAGATTCTCTCTTCACTAAGTACTGGCTTTTATTAAAACTGCGTGTTGCTCATACTTCATCCCTTGCAGCCTCTTTAAATCCTCTGTTTGACATTTTGAATGTGCCATGCGGGTTCTAATATACGTTACACAAAAAGAGCTATTATAAAATTCCTGACTTTTTCTTGTTTGCATGACAAAGGAGGAATGACAAATCCTCCAATTGGACCAGATAATCACTCTCCTGTGAAAAGCCTACAATCCACATCCTCTGTTTTCTTCTTAGCTGAGCTTCAACTGTGTTTGGTCAATAATTTTATTTTACGTGTGAAGCCCATAAATCACCTTCCAATACACATTGGACAGTGAAGAGTCCTGGTAGATTAGACATCAGCCACAGGAGAAATCACATCCGGATCCACGAAAGCCAGGTGCTGCTGGAGCAATCAGGCATTTTCATTTCATGTTACCATGGTTTTTTGAAGAGCCCTCATTACACAGCAGGACCACTTTCCAGAGCAAAGACTAATTGAATGGATAAAGGTTTACTGGATCAGGTCTTCTGACGTGAGAGAGAGACCATTACAAACCTGTGAACTGCAGTTTTATCCAGGTGACTGTCACTATATAAACATAACAAATTCACTGCTGGAACTGAGTTAGCCAACACTTACAGAGCTGAAGGAAACTTTGTCGGGATGCGAACATTGCTGAGCTGCGGTTTGCGGCCCAAGCCTCCGAAGCGGTTCATCGTGTGACTGCGTTTGTCCCATCCCATGGGAATCAGTAAGGTGCCATTTAGCTGGGGAGGCAGTCCGAGGGAACAGCCGGCCGTACGGAGCCTTCCTAAGGGGCTGAGAGGGTCACAAAGATTTCAGCAAAAAAAACCCTTCCCTCCTCTTACTTGCAAGAACAGGAGTTTTTGACATGAGTTGAAGTTGAGGTGGTCAAATGAAGTGGATATTTTTCACCATTATTTGTGTCGTGGGAATGAATATAACAGGAAATACTGATTTGTTCAGAGAAAGATGCTACACAAAGGGAAAGATTAAAGAATGTACGCCTTGGGCCGTGCACAAACTGTTAGTTTGTAGTCTACGTTTCCATTTTAGCCTTAAAACGCGATTCAACTAAATAAGGTGCCCCTTTAACATCTAGTGGAGGCTTTGTCATGTTTAAGGAGACAAGTTTCTTAAAAGGTTATAAAGACAAAATGAGCAGTAACAGAAGTGTTTAGTGAGGCTCTTTCAGACGGCTTTGTTGCCTTCCTCTGCGGACACAACAGGCTGCCTCGGCTGACACTTGTTTTAATGAGGGATGAACCGCAACGGGGTGCTTTTGTACAAGTTCATTACATCGGGTCCTCCAGCCAGACTTTTCTCAGGGCACACCATTCAGCCTGGACATTAGATGAAATTGGACCAATTTAAAATCATTTAGAGAGACATATAAAATCCAAAGAACTTTTGATGCTGAAGACATTTGCTCAGGCATGTTACTGCTGGAGAGGATGAGATCTGCCCCAAGTGCCATGCTCCTTCACACTTTTATCGACCACATTTTATTTTTTTCAATTCACTTCTCCTGGGATTGGTTTCAAAAATAGACTTCCGCATCTTATGCCAGCAAAGGCCAGGGAAGCAAAGGATGCGAGCTTCAAGTTTAAAGGTTGACTTCAAGGCAAACATCCAGCCCCCCCCAGCCTCCGGGTCAGCTTCGCTCTCCAGAGACAGCTCTCTATTGTGGTTGTTGATAGTGTTCAAAATACCAATATTCTTCATCCATGTTGTGGAAAAGCAGAGTGGTTTCTCATGTTCACTGAAAGGTGATCTGCCTTTATATAAAGCTGCCTTCTTTTAAGCGCAAGTATTATGAAACCCACAGGAATCCATAAAGAGTGATGGGACATTTTTCTAAAATGTCAGGCCTGTACATTTTCCACCTTCTGTGATTCAGAAGCAGCGTAAAAGGCCATAAACCGTTCAACTGCTGTGATTCACTGCCCTGGTTCATACGCTTGATACAAATATTCAGAGATCAAAGCGATACCTACCCCCCAAAAAAAGATTTTAAATGATTTTTTAATGCCTGCCATAAAGATGGACTTCCAGCTAAAGCATTATTCTCCTGATTGATATTGGCTATTTTAGGTAGCAAGTCCCCTGCGGTAAAGATTGACGCTTCCTTTAAGAATCATATGGTGCGGTACATAAAGCAATGTACTCTGCAGATGTGTTTCCTCCCTGACCCAGGCTGAACATGAAACACTGATCACTCAGGGGTTTTCTGGGCAAAAGTTTACAGGGAATTAAAAAAGGATGGAAACTTCTTCCCCCGTGAAGGAGTCTGGAAGCTCCCCTAAACCTTCCTATATTAACTTTGCAGTAGATGAAGGTGTTAAACTGGCATGTGTCTACCGACGGGGGAGTGATCCTTTTAAGTCCTCTGCTTCGTCCCCACTTGTGGAATTTGTTGTGCCAGTGGGACGAGGCTGGCTATAAAACCCCGGTGCAGGGGACCTCCGTCCCGCTCAGGCAGCCTGCCACCGCATCTCTGCCGAGAGCAGCCCCGGGAGATCCCCCCTTCATCCCTGCCGGGCAGGCGGCTGCTTCGCCGACGGAGGAGGATGGACGCGAGGTTCGCCCGGGTGCTCTGCGCGCTCTGCCTGGTCGTCACGGTCCGAGCGTTTACCCAGGAAGGGTTCAAGGAGGTGTTGCTGAAGCAGCTGGGGCTCTCCGAGGTCCCTAAGCTTCTTAAGAGAGACTTGGTGGATCTGGTTATCCCAGACCACGTAAAGAACAAATACATCTCCATGCTGAAGCGCCACAGGGTGAAGCGCCGAGCTTTGCCGAGCCTGGCCGGCATCCTCAGGGGGATCCCTGGCAACGCAGGTAACGTTTCGACCGTCGCTGTCGGGAACTCACAGAGCACTGTGCCGCTGCCAGGGGAAGCTGCCCACGCTCGCCCGGCCGGCCGCAGGACAGGCAGAGGCAAACCCACGGGGGGAATGAGGTTTGAGTCTGGCTCCAAGCCTGAGCTGGGTAGAAGAAGTGCATGTAACAGCATCTTAAAGATTAACACGCACTAGTAACTCCTTGCACCTGGAGAGGGGGTCCCAAAGTCCTTGCAAAGGGCAGGCTGCTGCTGGAGCTTGGTACCCAGGCAACATTTTGGGCAGGTGGAAAAACGATGTTAAAAAAAAAAAAAGTCAGAAGAAGTGCAGACCTTGCAGATTTGGGGTCAAAACTCCAGAAAGTCCTTTAATAGGAATCACACCTCTTTGAGGATGTTTCACTCTCCCCTGTCTTCTTTTTTTTTTTTGTCTGGGAAAAATATCAAGGAGGAAATCAGCTGTACAGACACAATGGTGCCTGTACAAGGACACTTAGAGCTTGCTTCACTTTCAAAAGACATACGTAGCACCCTGGGCAGCAAATGAAAACACTTTTTCATTGCAAGTGGTGCAGTTTCCTGCTTTCATGCCCAGCGCTGGCACAAAGAGATTGCACCTTTCGGGGCTTGCTCAGTTTGGGGTCAAATTAATATAGGAGATTTCTTTCCTCCAGGTTGCAGAGACTCAGACATAGGAGAAGAATTAGGGCATTTGCAAGACATTGATTCAAGTATGCATTAGAAAAGGTGTGTTTAGGGGCTGCCTCTGCCACAAGGGCTGGATGTGGGAGCATGGAAGGAGTGTGTTGTGATGATAATTGTGGACGAAGTGTGGGGACTTTGCTCACCAGGATGGCAATGACAGCCTGTCTTTTTTGTTCCCAACGGGCACAGGCATGGCAGGAGAAGTCCTCTACTCTGACACCACCACGCGCCAGAACCTCATCTTTGACATGGAGGGCAGAATACCTAAAAACAGTGAAGTGACAATGGCTGAACTGAAACTCTTCAAAAAGCCTCTGGACAGAGCAAACCTACCTGCCAAGCAGCCTCACAGGCCCGTCTCCAACGCCAGAGTCAGCGTGTACTGGGTGCAACGGCAGCACGATGGTACCAATAGGACCTCCCTGATAGACTCCAGGTAAGAAAGGGACCTCTCCTGAAGGCAGGACTCTAGTTACGGGGTATGGGTCCTCTGGGCTGGGTTTGGGTGTCATGTGTTTGTGCCTCTAGTCAGTCTGATGGGGTTACATCTGTAGAATCGGGCTCTATAGCCTCTAAACCCAGAATGAGTTCATAAGAGCAGATATTAGGTTAAGACTGCAATATATGATGATTCATTGAAATAATCTATTTCTGTGTCAAACGATGCTGTGTACTGCTAGGTCTTCCCCTCTAAAACCCTCTACCTGGTTCACTTCTCTCCCACTCTCTAACTCACATGGGTTACTGGCTGCTGGTGTTCTTTCCAGTAGCCATTTCATTAGCTGGTTTAAATAAGTAAATTATGCAAAAAGCATGTGATTCTGTAGCCTTGAGCTCTGTGGAATTTTTACAACCCTTGAAGGCAGAATTAGACATCAAACCAATTTTCTGGGTGGGTAGAAACTTACGGCCCTAATACAGCTAGGACAGGAGCACGTGGGAGTAGTGGTGTTTACCAGGCTGTCGTCACTCATACTGAGGCTGCATGTAATTCTGCACCGCCATATTTCAGTATGAGCATGAATGAATACCTTGACACGAGCATGCACAAAGGGTTTTATTTAGCCCTTCAGTATCTGCTAGATCTGCATGCTTCTTTTTGAGGTGTGAGTTAATTGCCATGGGTGCTTGCCCAGAGTGCTCAGCAAAAATTGTCGTGCAACCAAGGCATGTGACAATCTATGGGAAGCAAATTATTCTGCTGTAATAACAGCGCTGCGAGCCCGGGCTTTATCTGATGGGCTTTTCTCTAATGCCGAGCCCCTGTTGCACAGGCTGGTTCCCATACGCGAGTCGGGCTGGAAGAACTTCGACGTGACGCAGGCCGTGCATTACTGGCTGCGAAACAAGAGGCGGGAGCCGATGTTCCTGGAGGTCTGGATTGAAGGAGAAAGGGTAGGCAGCCATGCCTCAGAAGTGGCCAAAGCTGTGCGTTTCACCTCTCAGGACCCCAAGGATAAAGCCCTAGGCAAACCTGAACTGGTGCTTTACACTCTTGACTTGGAAGACTATGGGTACGTACGAAACCTAAATCTGTACTGTCTCCGGTGTAACTTTGCCCCTGAATTATTGTGCTGTGTGTGCCAACCCAGGGCGTGCAGCTCTTGCCCTAGCGAGTAAACGGCTGTGAACGGTGGAGTTAGAAAGTTGCTGCTGAATCAACCTCTTCTTTTCCCATATTTGTTGCCTGAATATTCTAACGAAACCCGAGCGTGGTCTAAGTTTCACGTCCCAGGGCCTGCCTGTGCTATCAACAGGGGGGTTTATTTCTTCCACCTTCCCGGTTTCCAGTTACGGCATCAGTTCTTGTTTCTCCCTTGGCGCGCAGGGGCCCCGGGGATTGCAAGGAGGAGGCGGTGACGGGGAAATCCACCTGCTGCCGGCAGAAACACTACATCAACTTCCGCGAGCTCGCCTGGACGCAGTACTGGATCATCGAGCCGGCAGGGTACCAGGCTTACCGGTGCTCGGGGGGCTGCCTGCAGCCCCCCAGCCCGCTGCGGCGCTTCGGCTACAGGGAGCGCGCCTGCACCGTGGCGGAGAGCTCCCCGCTCCCCATGATGTACCTCGTCAAGAGGGGCAACCGCACCGAGATCGAAGCAGCCGAGTTTCCCAACATGATCGTTGAGAAATGCAGCTGCGTTACGGACGGCATGGTGCTGGTGTGAGGTGCGGGCGGCCAGCCGGGGACCCGCGGCTCTCACGGGGAGAGTGGGATGTCACCCAGTCCCCCGATTCCCCACAGCCCTGCCCAGAGCCACCCCGGTCCCCAGCCCTGGGACTGGCGATAAAGGTCTGGGGGGACCCCCAGATACCCGCCTGCAAGGGTGGGCAGCGGCTGAGGCTGCGGCTCTCCCATACGCCCCACTACCCTGCAGAGAGGGTGCACTTAAAGGCACTGTCCATATAGATGGGCTCAGAGGAGCATGTGTCTTCACACATACCTATGTGAGGGGTACTTATGGAGCCTAACGCTTCTCGAGGCCCCCTTGATGCTAGCCAAATTTCATTGAATTTGGTGGAGCTGCGTCCAATTTATTTTAGTCCCCACCCCGGGAGTACTGCAAACAGCTACAGGCAAAGGAGGAGCCATCACCGCCAGGTGAAGAAGTAATGCGTGGGTTCAGCTTTCCGTTCTTAGACTCACAGCATTTCATAAGTTTTGGTCCTTGTCTGTCCCAGTCATGTTTGTGGTGAATTGTAGAGCAGAAGCACTTACATGTATATATTGTATACACACACGCACACACACGTACATATGGTATATGAATATATGTATGTATTGTCTACATACCTATTGGATATATACATATTGTCTACATACATACATATATGTGCATAAAATATTGTCTAGAGCTCAAAGGAACATATATATGTGTGTATGTATCGTATGCATATATACATATATATACATGTGCATAAAATACTGTCTGGAACTCAAAGGATTATATTTTTTGGTCCCTGCACCATGGGCTTAGCACAATTTTAGGCAGAATTTAGAGTCCTGAAGTCAAGGGGAATATCAGGGCTTAGGTTTGCTCGCATGAGTAACAGTTCGTAGAATCAGGCCCTTATTTTTCTGGTGGTGTATTACAGTTATTTCAATTTAGGGATATTTTTCAAGTTTTATGTGCTTTCAAACTCAAGGAAACAATAAAATTATTAAAGTAGCCACGTGTTTGCTTATATTTATTCATAGGTCTAAAAGTGGAGGGGAAAAAATCTGTCATATTTCTGAATGTACCGCAGTGCCCAGCTCCCATAAACATACACACCGTAACAGCTCTTCTCAGCTACCTGTGTCATCCTGCCTGCTTCTGGTAAAGCGTATCTACTTGGGCAGGGACTGGGACTGGGCTGAATGGGCAGGTGGAGCAGAGCCCACACCGCCAGCGCTTCTCCCTGAGCTGCTGCGGGGTTTAAGCCAACACTTTCTTAAAGAGAAAACCCAGAAACCTCTCTGACAGGCGAGAGGTGATGCTCTCCGCGTGAGCTGCAGCAGTGCAGTGCAGTGCCAGAACCTGCAGGCAATCAGCTGGAGCTGTAGTGCAGAAAGAGATGAGCTGCCTCCCGCCCCCGCCCCCCCCCTTCCCAGTGAAGCGTTTTAACCCTGACCCTTCCTTATGGACATCTGACCAACACATCCCCTGCAGAACTGCAATGATAACATGGTTTAATCTCTTTTTGAACTGTACTGAACTGTGGGCCAGGGTGTCACTCATGGTAATGATTTCCACACTTTGTGTCACTCCTCTCCTCAGTTCATAACCTATTGAGATGCCGGTGGCTCTGGGGATGAAGTGGTCGCTGCTGTCCATCTCTGTGGGATGTGGTCCCCGAGGCCCTGGCTGAACCTGCTGCTGGTGGGAGGATTCTGAAATGAGTTCGTCTGGCTAGACAGGGTGGCCATGGGCCATGGGCCAGGTGAAAAGAGGGACCCACTGGACTCTGCAGTGGCTTTGGGTCATTCATCAGGAAGGCTGAGATGTCAAGTGTTCCTGCTACCCTGCGGGACCCCAGGTCTGAGGTCACCCAGGCATCCCTGCCGTTGCCGTGGCCCCTGGGTAGGCTGGCACCTTTCACTTGTGTAAACGCCTGTGGCAAAAGAAGAGCTTTAAGGGGAGGAAAAAAAGGCAGAAGCACAGACTCACCAGTCACCAGCGCTGGGCTACAGCACCATGGGTTACTGGAATCAGAATCAGGTGAGCCGGATTGATCTCTGGCCATTTCCTTCTCATGACTATGTAGCATCTATCTCAATGGCATTGGCATTCAGCCCCAGTTCCTCTCCACTCCGGCTCGGGGCAGGGCATAGCCTGAAGGCCATGAGCTCAGCTATCACCATGAAGAACAAAACGGACGATTTACCCACACACTCCTGGGGAAGAAAGTGTTTGAACTGGTTCCTGCCTGAGAATGAAGAGCATTAACCCTGGCTTCCCTCCAGCACTTCGACTCTGGACATCATCCCCCAGGCCGAGGAGAAATCGGGGCCAGGCTGCTGTGGGGAGCAGAGCATTACAGCAGGGATGCGGGGCTGGGACCCACGGGGTGGACGAGGGCTGAGCCCTCTTCTGCTCCCCTCCGCCGGGATCCTGCACCGTGTCCAGCTCCCTTTGCTGTGGATTCCTGCGGACACAGGTACATAACAGCGAGTGATGGGTCTGTGTGGATGCGTGTGACGGGGGAGACGGTGGTCGAGGAGACCCCGCTGTTACTGTGGGGAGAACTGTGGGTATTACGGTGCAGGGACAGGGCACAAATCTGTGAGCGATCAAGCCCGGCCACCAGCATGGATACTTATTGCTAGGGGAGCCACAGAGACATCACGGCATCTCCCTCCTCAGTCCCACCGCCCCTCTCTCTGCACAGCCCTCGAGCCCAGCGCGTGGTGCCGTCCAGGGCCGGGAGGCTGGGGGTAAGCAGAGAGCGGAGACCTGCAGAAGAGAAGATTTATAGAAGGCTATAAGCACAGATAGCCTGGGTGGCTACGCACCAGGCTGGGCAGCACTAACACCCGTGCCTGGCAATTCACGTCCCCATCTCTTTGTGCCCGCGGTCGGTACCCCCGTCCCTTCCCGGCAGCCGCACATGGAGCCTCCGGGGGTCTCCCGGTATTGCCCAGACCCTCCCCACCCTGACTCTGTGCACAGCATCGCCGTCATCTGTTAAAGTGACTGAAAAATTCAGCTTCTTAATTAAAAATTAACCAGCTGTGTTGGTTAATGACAACAGTATGACGGATGCTGTGGCTAGTTTTTAACCCACATTTGGATTGAAACTCCTCGCTTTTGTGGGGACAGGACATTGCTCCTCAAACTCCAGCTGGTTTTGCAGTGAAAAGGCAGCAGACTCGGAGGTCGGGCTGATGTGCGGAAGGCTCCAGAGATTTCTACAGCGCAAACCCCTAGGCAGGAGGCTGTGGATGAAATACTGCCACACCGGGGGCTTCTTCAGACATCAGCCCGTGCTGCGGGAAATTATCTCCCCGCCTGTCATCTTCAATCCAGGCTGCATTGGCTGTGATACCGTCTGTGTGCTACCTCGCTGCTCTCATATGGGTACAACTTGTAACGCATACAAAGGCTGTCAAGCTGTCATGTTATCCTTTCCGTCTGAGCGGCACCACAGTCTCTGAGGAAAGACAGAACAACTTACGTACCTGGCAGCAGCGCGGTTCGGCATTAACGTTTATGCTGTGCTGTAAAAAAACAAAAGGAAGAGCAGTGCAGCCGCGTAATTAATCACATATAAGCAGAAACGATTTCAAAACATGTGAAGGTGTTTTAAGGCAAAACCAGCATTAAAATATGGGGCGTCCTCCCGCACTAGTGAAAGCGCAGAGGAGCCGCGTGGTACTGAAGGAGGAAGAGGTGCGTGCTGTTCATGTTAAGGGCTTCAACAGCCCTGTTAGTCCCACGCTTAAAGTTAAGCTCTCGTGTAAGCATTCAGAGTGGCAGCGTATCTGAGTTAAAGCTTATTGCGAGCGTGAGCTCTGACCTGCCCTCACGGCACTGCTCACAAGATGATCTGTGAGGTCCTGCGATATTTAATGGAGCTGGACATGGGGAAATCTATCGGTCTCATGAAAGCATTACTTATGAGAGGGGCTTGGTCAGGACAGCAGCACTTTCTCTCTCTGTTATCAGTACATTTTAGGAGAGATAACAAAGGTTTCAAGCCATATTAAATGCCACTGCTAGCTGAGTTACGTTGCCCTGGCTGATCCTTCCACGGTTTCATTTGAACCAAGGCTGCTGTCCCTTTTTCTTTCAAAATCTAGGATAAGTTGCAGCTTTACCCTGCTGGTGAGACCTTATTTCCTCTCCCTCTCTTTTTTTTTTCCCCTTTGCATTTCACAAACTCCTACCAAGAGTGTCTGACACTTTGCCTTTCAGGGCAGCCTTCTAATTGCTGGTGTAAGTGGAAAGTCAGAGGCCCAATCCACATCCCGGCAAAGGTGATAATCAGGAGAGCTCCTCCAGCTTTGGCTGGGAGCAGCTGGAGTCTGGGAAAGGGGAACCCGGGGCAAACAGAAAGGGGGAGGCGGAGATCCCGCAGGACACTGATGTTTTTGGAGGAGCCTCTTAACAGTCTCAACATCTCCTAGTTTTTGCCATTAATTTAACGTAAAATTAGCTCCAGGACCTGAACTCCTCTGCCCATTCCTGGAGCAGGCGCAGGAGAGCGGCCTGCACGTCAGCCCGTTTCAGAATAAAACAGAATAAAAAGCTGTTCACAACTGCCGCCTTCTGGCCTGCGCTGCAGGGGCACAAGGGCACTCCAGAGCTGCGTGGGTGCTGGGATTGCCAACAGCTAAACCAGCAGGTACAGAATGACCGTGGCAGGAAATAGTAAGTTATCTGGAGATACTGGGCACTGGAAAGTCATGTCATCAGTCCACAGCTCTCGGTATCCTTTTTGACAATTGCTGAATCAGAGGGTGGTTTTTTTTTTAAAAGCTATTTAGTAATTTTGTTTTAAAGGTACTCCTAATGTTTATTTTTCTGTTTACATTTTTCCTTCTTTTAATTTTCTCAGCCATGATAAATCTGCCCCTTTGAAAGTCCAAGTACCTGTATCCCCTTTAAAAGTTTGTCTTCTGTTTGCTGAAAATGAATGCAATCAGTTCATAATCGCTACTTCCCAGATGACTGCCAACTTCCAGCCCCGCAGTCAATGACTCTGCCACCCTTAGGAGGTCTCAGACAGTTACTGTATGCTGGACACAATATCACACAGGCCGTAAGGTACCATCTATAACCACCAGACATCATGTTTTCACTCAGATGTGTAATAGTTCCAGCAGATGTTTCACAAGCCGGCTGGCTCCTTATAATCACTGCTTTTCTTTCCGTACAGCTAGGTCTTTCAAGAGCTTCTTGCTCCTTTTTGCGCTCCGAGTTTTGTGCAAATTCCTGATTCCTTGTGCCTGGTGAGAGACACACGGCGAACACAGCGGGGAAAGGCAGGACACGCAGCACGTGCATTCGGGCCACCGGGACGCTTCCCAAGCAGGCATGGCTGCTGGGTCTAAATCCAGACTAACCATCCCGGATTAGCCAGCCCCTGCCCAGCCTCCAGCAGCGCTGGAAGGCAGCGGTGCCTGCCCAGCCCTCCTGCCCAGCTGGAGGAGGTCAGAGCAGTTGTCACCTCCCTACCTTCAGGTGCCATTAGGCATGTTAATCTGCAAAGCCACCCTAATTGCTCAGCTATAACCAAAAGCAAAGCCAGCTGAGGTGGCTGTGTTAACTAACTAGGGTGCAGTCTTTAACATCTCCGGTTAAATGTTTTGAAGGAACCTTTCAGATTTAAAAATAGCACCTTCCTGAGAATAGACATGGCTACAAACCAACCTTTAAAATGCCAACATTCTCCAGAAAGCAAAATCTTGAATAAGAATGAATTTCAGGTGGATCAAAATTATTAATGTTGGCTGTTTCTGGAAAAGGCAGAATGACGTAAACGTGACCCAATACCCCCGCTCTGCAGTGGCACCATATGCGTGTGCACCACGGGGCAGAGCCAGGGCCTCCGTTCAGGGATTTTGTTCCAAGGGCTGAGGGTTTCATCAGCGCTGCTGAGACTGGACACATCCTCCGCCATTAGCTCAGTGCCACCTACAGTAGCAAGCGCAGAAGCTGTCAGACGCAGGAAACCAAAGGAAGAAATTCCTGCACACTCGAGCAAAGAGCTGTTTAGGTCAAAACACTGAAGTGGCTTTTTAGTAACTCGCTCATTTGTCCATGTTGCAGAGAACTGCGTAGGCGAGGAAAATGGGAAAGGAGCCTTTTGGCTGAAGGCTGGCACAGCTCTGGCTGTGTCTGCTGGTGATGGTCCTTCTAAACTTCCACAAGTTATTTCTCTGTAGCTCAGTTTAGAAAGCAGGTAATCAGTCCTAATCTTACAGTGCGCTCATGAATATGAACTCTTCAGTACTTCTTACACTGCGGGGAGATCCCAAGATGGAAATCGTTAGTGGAAATCAAAACCACTGTTAAGCCAAGCCAGGTGGGTTTTTGTTATATTTGATTTCTCTAAAGTTTTTTCTTCTGGGCTGGGATGAAAATACCGATTTTCACTGAACAGCAGCAAGTTTCTGTCCTTTGTGTCACAGAAAGAAGCCAGAAAAAAAAATTACTCAGGTTTAGCTATGAATACTCCTGTTTGGCAACACTGGATGGCCGAGAGTGCTGCTTTTTGGCACCAACGCACTGAGCAATCAATAGACCAAAGGCTTGTTAGAAAGCAGCACAGGAGGAAACAGTATGCTCTAATTCTGAATTTGCCAGCCAGAAGCAATTTCTTATAAAATCTGAATATTTTGCCTGTTCCCTGCTATTTTTGTGTATTGTATGTATTTGTATTTCTTTCCAGGGTATAGATGGATCTGTATGAGGCGAGGAAAAGCACTCCCTCAGGTTTGTGACAGTGTTTTCACTAATTAATTTTTTCAGTCAGTAACTCTGAAATGCAGGAGAAACACGAGGCAGCGCTCTGGATCTTCTAGATGTTGGAAATGAATGCATTTAAAATGACACTTCAGAAGAATTCTGTAAGACACGCCACTTGCTTGTTAGGGAAGTGTTTGTGTGGGAGCATGAACCTTTTCTCTGGAAAGATGTTCACAGTTTTGGTGCATTTAGAACCAGAAACACTTTTGAAATCCAAAGCTGCATTAATCCTTGGAAAAAGAAAGATACAGGCAGGGGTCCTGCAAACTCTGCATTATCCTCTGGCCCTGGACTAGAAAGAGCACCTCTATTCTGAGGCCATTCTGTCTCATGGAAATGGCCCATACTACGTTGGAATGGTTTCAGTTTATATTCTTTTGTTTTTTTCCTGGTATTTGTTGACTTCTTTTCTCGCCCAAATTCTTAAGAAAGCTTCAAGCACTACACCTGCTCGTTTCTGTTCTGTTAAAGGATCAGTCCAAGTCCTGTTTGTTATCCAGCTATTTTCTGAAGGATGCCCTACGGACACGTGAAAGTCTAGCCTTGCCAGTGAGTGTCCGTACAGCTCTCCAGACACAGTATTGCTCTAGGCTAATCCTTTATGTGGGCATATCCCAGAGCAAGCGCTTGTTCCTGTTTAGCTCAGCAGGAGCTAAACAATTCCCAAATAAATGTGCCGAAGTTGGAGCTGGTTCAAGGTACACGTAAGCTGTTGTCCTCTAACACAGATTAGGGTATTTCTTTTAATGCAGGCACTACTGAAGACACAGTTTATCAGTAGTGTTTGGCACTACTGCTGGTTTAAAATATTCCAGTTCCCCTTCACCAGCCAGTGTTTACTCCCTACCCTATGTAATGCTACTTCAGTTGTGCTGGCACAAATTTATTAGAGCTGCATCATATGCTCCATGAGGGAACTGATCTGGTTTAACAAGGAATCCATAACAACAAAAAAAGGCAAATAGGTGACGCATGGGGTAGACTTAAAAATGGCTGCGTCACTGCAACTGAAGCAAGAGTGCAATTACAGTGAGGGGAAACAACTTAGGCAAGAGTTGTTGCCAAAACACGTCATTAAACTGGCCTGTTCTCTCTTGGCCCACATTATCCTTGCCGTACTACAGAGGAGCACGAGTGTGTTCACACAGCTGAAGGCTCTCCTGACCCAAACAATGTACATGCCTTTATGAAAGTAGCAGTCAGCAAGCCGAAGGCTTGCCACCCAAGTGGGGGACTGCTGCTGGTGTCATTCCCAGACAATGCATTTATGCCAGCAAAGCCTCATAATGTTGAGGTGACCTCCCAGGTACCCTCCATTCCAGTCTCCTAATGAAACATACTCAGTAAACAAAACCATTTCCTTTCTACCCAGGGTCCACTTGTCCTGTCGCAACCCCCATGAGATGGGATTTGCAGAGACTTAATGTCTCTCTACTCTCCCCCCCCCCTTTTTTTTTTTTTCCAATTTTCCAAGACTCCCTTATAGATTAAAATGTCAGACATGTCAAGTGCTTTACTGCCACCATACATCTTCTTACCTACTATATCATTTGCTGCATTTAAGTCACTGCTCATCATATAAACCAGATTATACTGATGATAAGCTGCAAAATGCTAATTTCATTACTTTTGGACCCCATAAGTAGGTAAACAGAGAACAGTTTAAATGTACTTTAACAATTTAGCCATCAAGTGCCGTGATTATGTTTTCAGAACAGTGTCAAACAGATCCATGAGAGCTGGGTTTGTGTATGACAGTATAGTTACCACCACTGCAAATACCTGCCCATCCTTTTCATAACTCCTTGGGATGCTAACAAAGCTTATCTTGTGGATGTGAATTTGGAAGTTGGGGATACTCAGCTGAAAGGATACCAAGGACTTTTACTTAACCACATCAAATATGCTTGCAAATAGGTAAATAGTCAATCCATCTTGCGGGCAGAAAAACTATAGTATGTGCCTAGACATCAGCTGTTGCATTAGAAATAAATTCTGCACTTCCCAACTCCCACCCCTGTCCTCAGCAGGCCCAAACTCCGTCTCCTACCGACCAGGATCCATGCAGAGCAGCAGCAGAGCTGCCTCCCGGCCGGCTGCCATGCGGGTGGTGGCGGGGGGGCCCGGGACCCCGCAGCCTGGGCCCGCAGCGACACCTGCCGGCACGGGGCCCCGAGGCCCCCGCACTGGGACGGATGGACGGACAGGCGGACACACACACGGACACACTCACAAACCTGCGGGGCAATGAGCCTTCCCACCTCATTTGATAACAAAGCGCGCCTGGGAAGGTCACACTGGTGGGGGAAGGAAAAACTGCCAGGTTAACCAGCATTGTGGAGCAGCTGCACCCACGCGGCTGTGTTAACGGCTTGCCCACAGTTTGTCAAAACGAATCCCTGAGCTTTAACACTCTCTCTCAATCCAAAATTCCCAAGCGTAAACAAAACGGCTTCTGAGGAGAGAGGTCGTAAGATTGCAAAACTGACTGATATATCAGATGCAAACTGCTCGTGTCAGAAACATTAAGCACTACACGAGTGAACTGATTTCCGAGCATTTGAAGTCCATTTCCTACCAGTATTGCAATTCAAAACTTTACTTTATGAGCCAAACTTTAAAACAGATAAACGGATGGTATGATGTCAGAACAAGCATCCCTAGAAGAAAGTCTGACAACTAGATCATAAACATAATATTCTCCAGCATATGGTGGTAAAATTGGAATCCAAGGCACTGAACTAAACATTTTTTAAAAGCCTCTCAAACCAGAGAAGTGGCAGCTGCACCCGCAGTCATGCGAGCATGCTACCCTTGCCACCTCACAGGGTAACTCCCAGCACTGAGATTACAGACATTGCTTCAGGATAAAGCACCACCCCTGCAGATATTTAAGTCCTTGGGAGACAATTCCATTGCTTTTACCACTGAAAAAAAAGTTAAACCCCATCCTACTAAATGTCCCATTCAGCATCAGAGGATCACGCGGTATGTTACTAACCTTCAGCAACCAGCAAGTGTACTTTACTCTTTTTAAATTCTTAAGGATGTGATTCTCTCTTTTCCCTCACTCAGATACTTTTCCAGAGCAAAATAAGTAAATACCCTTATTTAACTTCTAAAAGAAATACTTACGTGCCATAATAATTTATATCATACTGATACCTGACATCCCACAGAAACTCACAGCACAGTGTATTTATTTATACTGACCTCACCCATATAAAAATCTTCTTTTTATATAAAGAAACTTCAGCTTTTAAGCCTGGATCATAAGTTCAATGTTTCTCATTTGACAGTTGTAACTGTGATAACTGGAATACATGTTAAAGGAGATTCAATATAAAGCTAAGAAAGGATTGCTATTTTTCTTAAAATAGGTGATGACAATGTCATACAACCATTTTCCAGAAAACATTCAGGTTATTTCTTTCCATATACAGTGAGTTTGTTCTACCTGTTGCATTAAGACTTGTTACAACTATTTGTAAAGTTTATCAAAAGATAGTAGTTTCACTCCTTTAATATTGAACATGTAACTAACTCACTATCTAGCAACTTACTCTGTGTTACATTAATCGAACTTCCTTAAGAATAGAAACAAAAGACTATCCAGGGATGCCAAAGAATTCTATGTGGCAGTAGAGAATGACAACAGAATAAGAAAAATTTAAAAGCATACAGGTACAAAATGATGTTTTTTAAAAAAAAAAAAAAAATCACTTTTTTTTCCCTTTAGAGGGCTTTGCAAATAAGGCAGGATCGATCTGGTCTCTCGACAGACCTCTCACTGAAAAAAGCCTTGCTGCCCTTTCCTTTAAAGTGCCTCCACATTTCAGTCCTAAAGACATCAATTCCATCTTCAGTTTATCTAAACCCAGGGCTTCCAGTTCAGCAGCAGAGCTGAATGCCAGTAGGTCTATTGGTTCCGCCTCCTGCAAAGACAAAGACAAAGACATCCCATCAGACTATTTTTATTTTCTTCCTGACTCAGGGGGAGGAACAAGTATAGACAGAATGCTTCATTTTACGGAAGACCTTCAATTAGGATTATCTCAAACTCCTAATTACTTATAAGTCGAGCAATGTCTCCATATGTATTATGTTGGATATTGTCATTATTAGCGGTACTCATGCTACCCAGGCAAAGTATTACTTGCATCATGTACAAGCAAGTTAAAGCTAGCTAGCAGCCTCGTCCTAAAACATGCAAATCTCAGTAGAGGTAACACACCCAAGAGCGGGGTGAATGCCCAGGTGAGCTTCGTACCCGGTGTCCAACTGTGCTGCTACAACTCTACTCCTCGCAGTGGCTCTGCTAGCTAGTTAAAGGCTCACTCAACATGTCCAGACAAGCTGCAGGTGTGCTTAGGCTTGCAATGCACACAGCCTCCACGACAGAAGCACTGGTCATGTCAAACGATATGAACACCGCTGAACTTTAAAAATTATTCCACTAGAATTAACACATTCTACTTGTAATAGAGGAACGCCGAAAAAGTAAAATAAAAAAGTAAGTGACAATATTTAATCCTACTTCTCTGGAGACAAAATAGTCAACGCTATTTTTATCCCCAGGGAAGTTAAGTACTCCCAAGAAAACGGAATTAAAAACAACAGCCCACCATCTCACCTAGCAGTTCAGTAGCTTAACCTCAGCTTCCAGAGGCATGGCAAAGCTAACAGCCCCTTTTTAGCCCAATGTAGGATATAACCAATATACCCCCGGCAGTAGCAGGAAGGAGGGATGAATAGTAATTTCTAATGCAGTTACACTGTAATTATAGAAATAACTATAAAAGCACCCTCTTTTTAGTAAGATTAACCAAAAAGCAAGTTCTGAAGTTCACATCTCATCCTGCCACAAGAAAATGGATTAAAATTTCATCTTAAAAGGAAATTAGTATATTTGCAGAATAATCGAGGGTGAAAGGGGACCTCTATAGATTGTCTAGTCCAAGCCCAGGGCCTTGTCCACAAAAGAACATGGACGAAGACTAGATAATTCGAATGCTGGAATTTACTAACACACTAAACACTAACACTAAACACTAACACACGATAAAGGACACACAAATCTAAGCCCATTTCGTTCAATACTTAAAAGCACATATTAGTCTTACGGTACGTATCATGATGGAGTTTCAAAGAGACTTCAGAGCAAGTAATACCATCAGTGGGAATGAGACCACTCCATTATGAACTCAGCAAAACCAATTAATGCTAGCAGAATTAGAACCTGTGTCCTGCTAAGCATACAAAAAAAGACTGGTTGCCTCATTATTCTCATCCTACTTTAAAAAAAAAAAATCCATCAAGGACTATTATAAAAATATTTCCACCTGCAATAACAATCTGCCACAGCATTGGTGGAGTTTCCTGTTCTAGGAATAGACAGTCTCGCAAACACTGAGCAAAAGGTAAACAGTGAAGAATGATAAACATCCTGTTTAAAATTTGCCAGCTCTAATAGTACAGTAGATGACAAAGTTCTAATTTATCAGATTACATCCTTGGTCTTTTTTCCATTTAACTGTATTAAACTTTCACTTAACAGAATTCAGTCATTGGCAGTGGCAGCTGATGGTAGACTTTCTGCTCAAGCCAAAAAAAGGCAGAAAATCCAAGCAACTCCCAGGTTGGAAAAAAAGGCATATTTTGTTTTATTGCTAGAATAAGCCTAGATTCATTACCCCTAAAAATTTTAATAGTAGTATTATGCAAGGAGCAATGAAGCACAAGTATTGGCATCTTCTACTACCAAATATTAGTTGGGCTTTCATCAATTCAGTGGGAAAAGCTACATCCTCTCTTGACTGGAAGACTGATCCGAAGCCTCTTCAGCAGAAGAATCCCAGCCATCCTCCTGTCAATCACCAGAGAAGGAACCTCATGGTCAGCACTGCTCCTGATCTGGCTAAGGGCTGTGACACCAACCCAGACTGCCAGCAGAGATAGTGGTACGGCAACAGTACAGACTTGCTTCCACCGCACATACACTTGATGATCAATTTTAAGACCACTCTTCCACCATCCTTTGCAGTTCAGATGAAACCCATCACTTACACTAACCCTGTCCCTCTAGTGAAGGAGCTGCTGCTTTCAGACTTCTGATGGTCAATGAAGAACTGAAGTTTCACCAGACTACTAGGGTTCTCTATGAACTAGACTCAAGTCTTTTTATAATAAAAACTAAGAAAGATTGATCAGCTGATTGGTTTAGGGGGCATCTACTGGGAACAACTTCTAATTTAAACATTGAGGTCAATTATAAACATTAAGGTCAAATTATGTTATAAATAAGATTAGTCAAATTGGACAGTGTTTGGTAATGTGTCAAAAAGTATTGATAAGAGTCTTTCATCCTACAGAAGGGTTTTATTTTCCTTTTTTCCCCTCAATGAAGAATTTTGGATCCAGAGTGTATCCATTTATGTAGAAGGAGAAAAAAAAAAGCAACAAAAAAACCCCAAGAGAAACATGGATCTCAGGAAAGACAATGCTAGACAGCCAAGGATAACTGCATCTTAGTAGAAACTCTAGACTACTAAAATCTTAATCTTATAAAGTTCTTTCTTGACCCATTCTACTTAGCATCTCTCAAGACAATGCTATCATACTACAATGCAACTTTCTCCATGGAGACACTGTCAACCAAGAGCCTTCTTTGGCTGCAGTTTCCATTAACTTGCTACACTCCATTTTCATAAGTCATACGATGCATCTTCAGTTAAGCCGTTTTTCCTTTTAACCTCAGGATTTTTTGTGCTCTGAATCAAACTTTGGAGATTCTATTAGCTTCTTAGGGAGACTATGATTCTAATTCAAGCACGTACATCTAATGCAGTGAAGTCATAGGATATAAATCCCCTCCCCTTTTCTGCGATCCACAAAGGGAAAAGTGATTGAGTAAAATCAGCTAAAGAAAAAGATATATCACATGTTGTACTGCTTCATACTTACTGTGCTTTGTAACTGCTTCGTTTCCTGTGCCTTGGAAGAAACATCTTCTTGCTCCTCTTCTTTCAGAGCTTGGGTTTCTTCATTCTTTTCTTGGGCCTCAAAGGAAGAGGCCTTTGTCATTTTACTGTTTTCTTCAGCTGGAATTTCAGTTTGCCCACCTGTGTGTGTCCCTCCTTGCAGATCTCTTCCAGTACCTTCTGGCTGCTCCAGGGGTTTCTCAGTTGCACTGGTAGCTGGACTATCCTCTACCGAATCCAGAGAGCTGCTTGAACATTCATTCGAGTTTCCAGCATTTTCATTATATCTGCTGCCTGATGGACAACTTCCGTCAGATGCTTGAGGGGAGTCATCTTCACTGTCATCCTCACAATCCGAACTGTCGTGATCATCCAATCCTTCCAATCCCAGCCTGGCATAAGCAGTACATTACAGATGAGTATTCATCTATCTTCACTTTTTTGTTTTTTTTAATTATTTTTATTATCACACTTCTCTTTGCAAAACTCACTTCAGAGAGCTGCAGTGAACTACTCTAGCAGCTATTTAGGATAGTTTAACTAAATGGAAGAGCTGCTAATATTGAACAGGACCCACCATCCCCTGAAAACAGGTATCTTTTTACGGCATTCCCAATACAGAAATGTGTGCTAGCTATGGCTACTCCAAACACCACTGGAATCATTAAGGCTTCTCTTTCATGTTACATTAGGTGAAAAATGCCAGGATTTTTTTTTTTTTTAAAGTTAATTGTAAATTTACTTCATTAATGACAAGAAGGACAATGGGAAGTAGTAGAATATAACCATATTAGAAGGAGGTGGGGGGAAAGGGTGCCTATTTTTGCAAATAAAGTTCGTCTGCTCCAGCCGGACAGAATTATATAAACACAGCAACATTTACTTTCAGTTCTCTGATTTAATCAGTTCAATTTAATTTTATTATTAAAGTCTACATCTCAGATAAGATGTCGCTTACTTGTATGTACCTAACCTGTCATCCAGTCCAAGGCTTAATACTTGAGTATTAAGTACGAAGAGAGTCATAATCCTTACCAAAAACATCTTCTTTTTCGAGATTTTGTTCCATTCTTTCCAGATTCACCCGGACGCTTCCGACTGTCGCCACTTTCTGGTGACACTATTTTGCTTGAAGTGGCCTGCAATCCTTCAAAACGAAGTTAGAAGTCAACATCATCAGTACACAATTCATGTACTTTGTAAATTCTACTTATCTTTCAATTTCAGATGCAATTTAAAACACCAACTGAAAAGAATCACTATTAGAGCACATTAATGTAGAGTCAAAGCTTCAAAACAAACTGAGTAGCAGCAAAAGCTTTCCCACACTGCTTTACTAAGGCACAGAGACAATTAAAATTGGATTCCTGAACTGAACTCTCAGGTTCTACATCCCATTCAGCCTCAAGTTTCACTATCAAGCTGTCAGCAAAGGAACAATCTGTGGATAAATAAAATAACTACAAAGAACAGTAAGTGAAACAAGGTATTTTGTAGTTGGATTCAATTTCTAGTTTTTACATAAGACCTGTTTATATATTATCATTTCACTGACAATGATTATGTAATTCTTACTGCTGAACTAGAAACACTACCTTCACAGAATTTTGCTTTTCTTATGAGATAAAGCGGTAGCACAGCAAGGTGAAGCATCTGTGTGAAGTATCCGTGTTAATGCAATTTAAAAGAAGCAGTAGCCAAAAAGGAAAAATGAATTCCAACAAATTTTACTGGAATTTAAAATTTGATTCAATTGAAAGAGTTATTGACAGCAATTTTTTTTTTTAGATTTTCATATGGAGTGAGGCTATAGGGGTTTTATTTTGCTTTATTTTTTGAGGAGAGAAAGTGAGGTTAAACTGCAATACCTTTAAGGACTGAGTCTTCTAGTCGCTCAGCCATGTCATGACACTGCTGCTGGTAGTCAGGATTTGTGAAAAAGTGCTTTGGCTCCGCAAGTTTCCGCTGCAGCCTTTCCAAGCGCCTTTGCTCTTTTTCTGCTTCCCGTTCTGCTTGCTGCTTCACCCATTCAGCCATCCTGCAGATGACAGAACTATGAAAATGAGAGTGGTTCCAACATTTAATGTAATATCAGTTTGTTGCTTTGCAATTAATTACTGAATGCTTCTACCACCTGCTAGGATGGGAGACAATAGAAAAAGATGACTAACAGCACCCAGGGGAATTACTGAAGGACTATATAGAGATTCTGCTACAGAGAAAAGTTTGTTTTGAAAGCCAGAAACAGCAGTAAGGTTACATATTCCCCAATACCATGGTCTTGCAGCTTCAGAGAGAAGAACTGTGAGAATTCCAGATGAGAAATCAAAGAGGCGCAGAACACTCTCAGAAGCAGGCTGCAGTACAATCACCTCTATTTTGCAGTAATATAATTATAGTCAGAAGAATCCTGTTGGCTTCCAGTCTACCTTAAGATTATGCTTAAGATTTCACTTTTGCTCTTTTTAGTATTCAAAACAAAATTTCATTGCTACAACAGCCTGTCATTTGAACTCTTTTGTTAACAGCGAACTACATGGTCAGTTTATTTTATAATTCTAGCTTCTAAGAAAATGCCTTACGCTTTTTCGTGATTGACATCTCGAAGTCTCCTTCCACTGAGATCTCGGCAAGCCTCTCTATTTGTTGTCTTTTCAATCTGAGCACCAAGTGCTCGCAGCATAGATCCAAACCCTGAGAAAAAAGTAATCAAGAATTAGCTAAGCAGAAACAAATGGAGATGAGCTAGTACACCGCAAAATAATTAATTATGGAAAAAGAATACAGTCAATTCAACACTTCCCTCTCCCTCCCTGCAACTGAAATAAAGGGTAAGTTAAAAGTTGCAACATGTTGGAGAACTGTCATTGGGTGAAACGCAGACACACTAAGTGAAAAAAGGTATCCAGCGTTTACCACTCATCTTGGTTTTGCACTTCCGATATCACACCAGATGGACTCCAGATTTACTAGAACTTGTGGAACACTTCCAACATGAAAGCCTATTTCTGGACTCCCCCAGCAAAATGGTTTGAAACCTTTCTAATCGCAAGATTTTGGGTCCTTTGTAATTTAGCCAGGATATACCTCCCCCTTAAGCCCCTTTAACCGCCACCAATCTTAAATTCCCTTTTAAAAATCTAACAAAAAATAAAATTACTTTTTCAGGAGATAGCCTTAGCAGCTTCATCAAGATGATCATGATGTACAGTGTTGTGCTGGAGAGTCCCCCCAAATAGATTTCTCTATGCTCCTCAGCCACTAATTACTCATAGGCAAGGCTGCTGATTTCTCTTTATCAGTCCCACCTTATGTTGTCTCCAGTTTGAGAAAGACACTTGTTTAACTACCTCAAAGAAACACAATGTGCATTAATACAATCCTTCAAGCAATTTGAAAGTGCCAAGCACTGTTTTTTAACTAGAAGCTGAACAAATCTATACTTTTTAGTGCCCCAAAAATACCTTTAAGGACTGTTACAACCAATCCAGACAACCTACTATATCATGAAGCAGAAAAAGCATCGTGTTCAGCCAGCAAAACCAATTGCTGCCATTGGCAAGGAGAACTTCTGTAGCACATGAAACACATTCTGAAGAATGCGGACCTAGCTGCTACACCTAGCCAGGCATGCTCCCAAAAATCAACAGCAATGTATTCACTAAGGTCATGGGTGCTAAATTAGGTCTGATAATAAAATGCTCAGTTCTCTTTTAAACTGGTATGATCTGCAATCCCTTGAGATCACACAGTAAGTCTCAATAGTTTTGACCTGTTTGTTTGCCTGTTTTTAATCACTCTTTTAAGTTATAAAGTCACAATAAAAGGAGCACTTCAGAAATCAGACAAAATTGTTAAAGAACAATTTTAAACTGACCCCAATGGCACATCAGTAACAGAGAGTGAATGACAGAACACGTATCCTGTGTCATCCCAGGATAACTGAAGCTGACGGACAATAGGTGAGGAAGAAGCATCCTGTCCTGTGAACTTATACCATATGCACCACTTTTAGGGCACTTAAAAAACCCACAATAGCTCATAACCTACAGCAACAATATTTATTTCCAGTTCTGTCTAAAACTATGAAGCCAAAGCAAGCTGAGCTGCAGCCTGATGCAAGGCTGCATAATTATTCAGCATTTTAACTCAATAGCTGGAACATTCTGAGAACTGGATTCAAAAAGCAAACTCCAATTACACCCAAATGCTCTGCTAAACCTGCTTCACCCATCATGTTCCATTTTAGGGAATGCCCATGTTGTCAGTGGCTACATCATTTTGTATGATTACTACATGTCTTCTGTAATGCAGTTAGAATATTTTGTTAATATAAGGAGTCTGGTTTAGATTAAATTCTTTAGTTCTCAGGCTACTGAGATCTTGGCATTTAAATATTTTTTCAAATAAGAGAAGACAAAATCAGTTAAGTCATGTAACATATTCAAATCACAGACTATTTGTACCTGCCATATTTGTCCTAAGTGACCACAAATAAAACTTAGGAGTCTAAGAAGCCAGGTGCTATTAAACACAATTTCAACTCTGAAGTCACTTTGGTGCATGTTACAGATTTCTACTAGCAGGGCAAAGCTGACCAGGGGTGTGAAGAAGAGCTGTGCCAGCAAAGTTGTTAGCTGAACTACAGCTTCCCTGGTAAATTCTCAGCTTTGCACGTAGACTTTGGTTTCAGCTCACAGATAGTGTATCATAGTCACCCACATTAAAAGAGATGTGCTAATAGATTAGGACTGCTGCTGTCAGTATAGACTACGGTATAATAAAAGTTTTTTAATCTAAGAATCTAATCAATAAGAAGCAGTTGAGCAACACACCTCCTTTTCCACCACAAAGTCTTGGCTCCAGACTATAAACGGCTCCATTCTGCAGTACATCTTCATCATTAACCAGTCGCCCGTTACATTTCACATACAAGCTTTCTTCAGGAATATTCTAAAAAACAGAAAAACTGAGTCATATGATCAACTGAGAATGAAACATTCTGAGAAACTAAATCACTAAGAAATAATGTTTCCTTCCTTCCTACAGGAACAGAGGGAAAGCAAAAATCAGACAATCTTAAAAGCATAAACATTCTCTACAGTGCTTGTTTTAATTCCTGTTTACTCAAGGATTAAACATAGCCTAAATCAGCTTGTAAACATGAAGGGGCAAAAGCCGTGCTATGGGAAAATTTACACCAAGTGTTCAAACACGCTGAATGAAAAAACGAACAAAGAAACAAAACCCACATTTTTTGGGCTGTAAAGAAGTTAAGATCGATATCTTCCATATATATATATAATATATATAAAAGATTACAAGACTCTCCTATAGCAAACCCTCCTGCTTAGCTCAGCGACAGCAACGAGAAGAAGCGTGCCCGCAGTCGCGACGTGCCACAGCCCGTTAGTGGTCCCTCCACCGCGGCGAGGCCTCACGGCGAGCGGGGAAGGGGCGAGGGCAGACATGCGGCCTGCTAGTCGGCACCGGCAGCCCGGCGCCCTCATCCACCCGCTCCCCGAGGCCTGAGGGGACGCCGCATCCCCGCAACCGCCACCGCCTTTCGCTCACCAGCGCCCGAGCGCGATCGCGGAGGAGGCCCCGCACCGACCCGCCGCCGGGGGGCAGCGGCAAGGGCCGCGCCCGTGAGGCCAAGGGATCCCGCACCAGCAGCGCCATTCCGCCCCGGCGCCGCCAACGGCCGCCGCGCCTGCGCCTGTGACGACGGCGCCGCGCGGTCAGGTGACGCGGGGGCGGAGGAGAGGGCTGGCGCGAGCCGATAACGGCCGGCTGCCGGGGGCGGGGGGGCCGGGCCGAAGGCCTCAGCTCCGCTGCTGCCCGGCGGTTCTCGGCCCTTCTCCGGGGCTCCCTGAGGTTTGGCGGTGCGTGCGAGGTCTCTGCCTCTCTCCTCGGGTGGTTTGACTGGGCTGTTAATGGCTGTTAACTGTTTTTCCTTAATTGGCGTTTGGAAAGATTTCCTAGTTGCTGGGGTTTTTTTTTCAGTGCCGGAGGCTCAAACTGGACTTAAGGCAGCCTGTGTTTCTAATATTTTGGAGTCAACTTGATGTTTCAGTCCTTCTAGGGACCAAATTTATCATTTTTACACCTGAAGGGTGTAAGGCGACCTGTATTTCTTACATCCTAAACTTTGGAGTCAGTCCGACATTTCAGTCCTTTAAGGGACTCAATTTATCATTTTTAGACATGTACAGTTAAATGAGAATCCAGGTATTTTTAGCGGTCGGTCTTTGGGAATGAAAACCATGGTACCCTTGCCGAGGAGAGAATAGATCTGATCATACCATACAGGGTCTTACACATGGTGTCCTGGTATCTTGTTTTAGGAAGTGGCCCTGAGCACCATTCGTCTGGAGTGTGCTGCTCGGAGAAATGCCCCATCTCCCAGTGTAAGTGATACCAGAAGCCATCCTGGGAAGCAGTTTCTGTGCTTTACCTTTTCTACATGAGGCAGCCCTATCATTCTAATTCTAGGCTATGTGCAGCCTACTAGGTCGTAAAGGCTTTTTACAACCTGTCACGTCAGCTCTGTGAGGATGTAACAGCAGGCAAAATGGACCATGGCTCCAAACATGCTCGTCTGCGCTGCTCTTTTAGTAGTGGTGGCAGCAGCAGCATGAGAATGGAAATACTCGTACCACCTCAGGCAGCTGGGAAGGGGCAGTACTGCCATTGCGAAGCACTGCAAGTGTAAGAAATGCAATGGAAATGTGGAGCCGTTAATTGTCCAATCAAATATGGTGCAAATTTCATGTAAGGACTTGCAGGATGATGGACTCTGTCCTTTTGGCTTCTTTGTCCTGCTACATGCATTTTAGCATGTGGATGGGGAGAGGCCCTGAACTCTGATATTTGGGCTAGATTTGGTTACGAAGTCGCATAAAATGTTTTTAAATCAGGGTGAAAGTTGAGCTGGAGCAGGAGACCACACTCAGCTCTTCATGACATGTGGTAACCACCCGTAAGCAAGAGACTGAAGAAGTGGTTAGAAGAAAATGCACACCTCTACCTCTCCAGGAAAGGACGCATACAGAGGTATGATGACGATTCAGACGATGTAACCACTGCATTCTTTGGTGGCTTCAAATCTCTTCCATGTCTTCAACATGACTATCCAGCTAGAGGATATTTGAAGGTAGGTCGCTACCAGCTGTCTCTGGTGGGAACTGTTGCAAACACTAGCTAAGGCGTGGTTGGGCTGCCCTGAGATCTGCAGCACAATACACCTGTCACCTTGTTTCCAAATAACGACGTTACCTGCTATGCCTTTTTGTTTAGTAGCAGCATGGGCAAGGACTGTTGCTCACGGCATCATCTGCCCACTTCAGCTCTGCCCCTGCCCGAGGGGGGCTCCCCTGCCAGGGTGCACCTGGCACACTGAAAATCCCCTGTTCGCAAGTGAGATAGGCACCTATGTTGGAGCCTGCGGCTAAATTCAGGCCTCAAGCAACCACGCTGCTTTAAAAAGATGGGGCTTGTGTCTGAGCTGCCTGGCTGTTCCAGAAGGTTTGGTGCTGTGGCTGTCCCACCCTTTTTGCTTGCAGAAGAGCCGTGCTGCTTGGCCGGGCCTGCGTGAGCGTGGTTAGGTAGCTCTCGTGCCTGGCGGTCTTAAGTCAATGTGGTAAAAAAGGAGGAAGCTGGGAAACGGAGAAGCAGAGAGATGTCGTGACCCAGAAGTGGGGACTTCACCCATGAACGTAAACAAATTAGTAATAATTTAATTAAGGGAATCTCTCCATGGGCTTGTCTTGGCCAACTCACGAGTCAAACTTCACCCACCCTTTCTTACGCTATATTAATTTTAGCTAAAATGTTTTGGCAAAGCATTTTGACTCAGTCTAGATGATCCCTTACTGTCTTTCTATAACAAGTTGGTATTTCCAAATTGTGTGTCATGTTGCTGCAGTGCGACCGACCGTTCAAACCTGATGTCTTTGTAGCCTGGAAAAGCTGTGGTTATTTTGTGCTGGATTGGGCCCAAATTCAGTCGACGTATTTTAAGTCACGTGGTACTGCTTGTTTCATTTATAATCACATGCCATATCTTTGCCATGCCACCTAATGTTAAATTCCACTAGATTTGGGGTATTTTTATTCATATGCGATATTTGATTGAAATGTAATTGGCAATATACGAGGTATGCACATATACATATGCAGATGAATAAGTATTTTCTTAGATCTGTGGGATTTCAGTTGCATTCCAAGGGCATGATTCATTTCCTCCTCCGAAACTCCGGCTATTGGTGCTGAGGGTGTGGAGCTTGCCAGTACAGGCCAAATAGGTGGAGTTGTCCAGGAAAGACTTGGGCCACAGCACTGTCCAGTAGATATGCTGAATCCGTGTAATTCACAGGTCGTTTGATCCATGCCTTTTCTGAATGTTTCGAACTACTCTTATATCTGTGCTGAATTCGGGGCCCTAGGGAGCACCTACTGAATTACAATTTCCCTGCGAGGAGTACCTTAGCTAACACAGCTGACATCATAGGGAAAAGAGGACCAAAAAAGAGGGCCCACTGCACCCTGAGAGGAGGTGTGCGTCAATGACAGCTGTCATTCATAACTGACACCTGGATTCTGCCTGCAGATACATGCTATAGCTGTGATACACCTGTGAGCATGAGAGCTGACAGCAGTAGAATCATACTGACATAAATCAGGCCCTTTGTAGATCATACATTGCCACCTTACAGGTAGTTTTGGGCTACTAATGCCATACTTGGTTCGGGGTGGCTATACTGAGGTGACTCACACAGATCCTTGCACATAGTCAGACTACAAGCAAGTGACATCTAATAGGTAGAGGAATAGTTTTCTTTCAGCTTGGTCCTACAGCAGTGCTAGGTATATAGTCCCCGTTCTCATGATTTATGCAATGCCGTTTAACTAGAGCCACATTAATGTCAGCGGGCGAGTGTTCCTGTACCTGTTGTTCTTGATTACACTTCTATTTGTAGAACTCATCAAAAGTCTATTGCCTTGCTCCTCACAAAAAAATCAAAATGAGTCAAAAAGGCTGTTGTTAGAATTTCCCATTTGAAATGTGTTTTATTAGAAATGTTATTCTCTTGATAAAACAATGATCAGTCTCTGATTCTGCAGTGGTGTTTTAGACTTAATTAATAAATCATGCTTGCCACTTTTCATTTAGAAAGGATTTTACAGACATAATTAATTAAACCTGACAGTGTCCTTGTGGGATAAGTACTCCAACTTTTTAAATAGTGATACTCAGGCAAACTGATTATACTACTTTCTCAAGTCAGTGGAAGGACCGAGACTAGAATTTAAAACTTCCTGCTATCTTGACATAATTTAAGAGATGAGACTACCCATCCTTTTCTTATTTCATTCTGATATCCATGCGTGTGATGCCTGAGTTATTGGGTGTGGTTCTGTGGCCTATAATATGCTGTGCGTTAGACTAGACTATTTTCTGCTTAAAATCTATTACTTGATTTAACGTGGAACAGAGCTTTTACAATATCTCTATCTGGAACCATCAGGTGTGTAACCGTCATAATGCTGCTATTCATTCATTCATTCATCCTTATTGTTTCCTCCACTATATTCCATTTTAATAGTAGTAGCAGTGCTTTATAGTGCTTAATAACGGTCTGTCAAGACCAAGATCACATTATGCAAGACTCTGTACTGAGAGAAGATGTAAGGTACTCATTGGCCCTTGACTTCTAATCTGCACATGGAAGCTGCTGCCTGTGGGAGTGAAGAATACAAAAACAGTTGTTCACAAGGTACCCAGATTAACAAGGGATGGGTCAAAAGTTGCTCTGATAAGAATTCAATGTTTCTCACTTCTAAAAATGTTCCTAGATATAGGCGAGAGAAAGGATGAAAGATATCACTTAAAATATGAAACAAATGTGTATGTTCCTTTTAGAATATTCTAAGTGTGCAGAGATATTAACAAAGGTAAATTTTGTCCAATGAAGTCACTTCAAGAATTTGAAAACATGTCTTTTTAAGAGTGCGTTTTCCATCTGCTAGACAGTCAGTCATGTACTGTTGATATATGGAGACTGGCTCATCTGGATATATTTTCTATTATATTTTAATGGTATCCCAAAGTGTGAGTTGCAGATAATGTATTTACAAGACTTAAATGTGTTACACGCTTTCATATTATTTTTGCATGGAGGATCAGGACAGAATGAAAAAAACCCTTTGTGTGCATGTTCTTAGGACAATAATTAAGATGCTGTATGCCAGGAGGGAACATTTTTTACTTCAGATACTATGACATCATATTCTTTGACAAAAATGTAATTAACTGTAATGAATCTAAGTTGATATTTGCAAGTGCAGCTTCCTGCCAAATGTCAGTAGTCTGCTTCAGTTTCTGTGTCATCAGCACAATGGGTAGAGACAGTGTGTTAAGATACCTGATACTGGGTTGGGAGCAGGGGGGGAGAAATACAAATATTACGTTACTTATATTACCCTTGTATTAATACAATAGCTACCGTTAAATATACTTATTGTCTCACAATGAATGCGTAGATATCAATCTCCTAACAAGTCTGTGGTGAATAACTGTATTTATTCTTCTTATGCCCACAATTGGTAATAGTGCAGATACTTAGACATCAGCAAGATTTTAAAATAGCTGTAAAACTGGTTTTGGCCTCACATTAGTCCCTTTGTTGTATTTAGTATCTTTGTCTCCACCCTGTGCAAGGATGTTTAAACTGAGTCCTTTCAGGGAAGGAACATGTACTGCTCTGTGCATATACATGTAACGAACCTGAGAAACTAAGGTCCCTTTTTGTTTGGCTGTAAGTATCATCAGCACAGTCGGCCTTGTTAGTGTTGTTAATAATAATTTTAAATTTGGCAGCAATAATTTGAAATGAATTGCTAATTAGACATCCAGGTAATATTGTAGAAGTTAATACTTCAGATTCTAGGATTTCCTTAACCTCGTGTTTCCTCTGATTCGCTAGCTTTAATGCTTAGATTTGGTTTGTTCTGATTAATTTTAACTGAATACAGCTGGAGAGCACTGAATGGGTTAGTTGTAGAGTACAGTATATTTTATAGAAAACAATACCAAAAATAGGTCTCAGCCTCTTTACTTTTGCTCTCCCTGTAATGAAGCTAACTGCTTTTAATTATAGCTTGCGGAGACACAGTGCTGAATTACTTAATCTCTGTGTAAGGACTCGATTCTAGTTTCTTAATTGGCATCTGAATGTTTGGCAACTTTGCAAAAATCCAAAGCTAAGAGTGAGCATATGGTATGAGGTGTGTATTATGTACATGGTAGATCTCTATGATCTGTCAGACCCCTATACCTTAAAGTTTTTAAGAAACAGGAGAGGGCGAATGTTGCATGCCCTTCCCATGTGAGCTTTTCATCCAGTTGTGGCACTGTTTGAAATAATTTGAAGCTGCTAGACCAAAGTAAGTTATATTCTTCTTGAAATGATCAGCTGAAGGAAAAAAAAAAAAAGATCAGGTATCCTCATTTGTTTTTCAACTGAGATGAAAGTTGATTTGGAAATGTTCCTTGCTACAGCTGAAGTTGCATTTCCAGTAGTTGGGAGGAGCTCCCAAATTACATTACCCCACCCACATCTGCTTGCTTTTGGTTTACCTGGGGAGATTGTACAAGGAAACTAAAGGAGAAAAGGAGGACAGCAACAAAAGGGAGAGCACACAGGACAGGTCTAAAAAGACAGAAATTTAAAGCAGAGTGCCTCAAGCAGGTAAACCCTCATTTTGAATTACACTCAGCAGAGGTAACACGTGGTTACACTGGGCATGGAACGTTGTGGGTGTTCATAAGTCCTGTTTAAAACAGATCATGTCACTGATTTGTTCGTCCCTTGATAAAATGTTATGAGTCAGATCCTCAGTTAGTGTAAATTTTCAAAGCTCCATTGGCTTGAGGGATAAATGTCTTAAGGATCCAGTGTGTAGTGTAGAGAGGCCTCATTCTTTGGGTGCTGAGTTTGATGTGGCTTCCTTTTGACTGGATCATTATAAGCCCCACTTACATTCAGCCAACATTCTTGTAATAGTAATATTTAGCGCCTTGAGTAGAGAATGTTCTGCTAGCTTAAAGAGGACCTACAAATGAATAATAATGGATGCAGGGTTTTATTTGTTTCTCTTTAAAAGAAACCATACAAACAATTTTTAGGGAAAATGGTTGGATTGTTTTGGTTTTATACAGTAAGTTCAAGTTGGAGAATACTGACTTTATAACGTTACAGATGTGCATAGCTTCTTGTTGGCTCGATATTGGAATAGCTTGCCATTTTGTTTATACAACATCTTTTCGCACCCATGCAATTGAATTTAAATTGTTAGTATGATGTTTAAGGAATGTCACTGGTGTATTTTGGACTCCCCTCCAGTGTTTCTTCTAATCCTTTCTAAAATAGAGGTAATTATGTGTCATTTATGAGGAATTTGTAATAGAGCGTACTGTGCCCCTTGAGGATCTTTCTTAAGTCATATGTATGTGAGGCCTGGAAAAATCATGTCCTCACATGGTTATATTTGAATATTAGCAACATGACAATGATACAGCTGTGCATTTGTTCCTTCGTGTTCCTGTCTGACTTGGGCTCTGGCCTAGAAGTGATGTCGGTGTCAGAATATGTCAGATTTGTTTCTCAAAGCAGGACTATGAAAAAGTCTTGCCAGTGTGTGAAAGTCACAGTTGGAAAATCTTGTTGATGATAGTTGTTTTTTTTTTTTTTTTCTTTCCCCTGTTGTTCTTTTGTAGCAGGAAGTTACAGGAACAGTTTGTCAGGAGAAGCCTTCATGCCACTCGAACCGTGTCTCACGTCTGCAGAACTGGGCATGGCACTAAAGTGTGTTCACTGCATGGTTTGTGCGGGCAGCCCTTTACCTGTAAAGGCTCTACAAGTGATCTTGTGGTTCTCATAACCAAGAATCTTAAATATTGCAGATGTGGTGTGACCAATCTTCCTGGCCCTCTGAGCCACATACTAGAATTTGGGACTGCCAGACAGCCAGCTCGTTCTTCAGTGAACGAAAGGAGAAGGGCACTGTGTGCTTTTTCCAGGTGGGAAATGACAGTGGCTCCCAGGAATGCTAGCTGTCCATTGTGGGTCAGGGCTAGGCTGAAGGGTGTAACTTCAAGATGTAATGAAGTGTATAATGTCACCTTCAGTAGCATCTGATAAATTACTCCCTCTCACAGTGGGGATTTATCCTACATAAGCGCAGCCCCTCTGTTGCATGTGGGACAGAGTGCCAGCATGCGAGCTGTGCGTGAAAACCTTGTAGCCCAGGGTAAACAGGCTGGCAACCTCTCCTGTAGTTCTTCGTTGCTGAGGTTTCAAGTGGTGCTTCTTCTCTGCCTTGAGATCTGTGCTCCGCAGTCCTTTGTTAAACCCAACTGATGTTCTTCACTTTAGTTGTGTAGATTGTGGCTTCTACTTTAACATCACTCGTACGCTTTAAGTAGTAGTGCCCAGGACTTAGCATACAAAAGTTGTCGTGAGTCTCCACAGAACATAAGATTTGCCAGAATCATGCAATGTTAACACATGCTAAATTTGTGCATTCTCATATACCTTCCACTGCTTGCTTGTTTGTTTTGGTGGGTTTTGAGCCGCTGGGGGATCAAGCTTGCCTCTGCAAGCACAACTGCCTGAGCTTTCTTTAGAATTCAAAAACAAAAGATGAGATTTTGATGTTATCACCTATCTGCAGGGATTTGGGGCTTTTGCTAAAGTTCCCAAGACTTACTGTAAAACTGAAGAGGAAATTTTATCAGCAACTGGCTGAGACATACAAATCATGTATGAAGAACTGGTGCTGCCTGACAAATTCTTCTCGTACACCAAGGATCAGTGGACTCCTTTAAAGCAGCTGGGCCCCATGAAAGCAGCTTTGCAGTACTCGCAAAGAGAGCGAGGCTTGGCAGGCACTGTTTGATCAGAAGGAACTACCTATTGCCACATCATTCCTTTGCACCCTCGCTTCCGGCTCTCTTCTCTATCACAAGAGATGTGTGGTCAGAGCGTGATTGGGAGCCAGGAACTTCTAATTCTGGCTCTAACACCATCTTCTTTCTGATGCAAAAGCAGGTATATGGGCATTTTTAAAGGATTTTTTTAAAAATAGCCTCTAATTAGGGTACCCACGTCTGGGTATGTAGTCAAAGGCATACTAGGCCTGATTTTCAGAAATGGTAAATACCTGTGAATCCTTTTGTTCTCAGCTGGGATTGTAGATACTCAACAATGAGTAGTCAGGGCAAATTAGTTATTCTTTAGAAGGCTTGATCATGAATTGTGTTACATAAGTTTCTAAGCATTGGGAAACTAATGAGCAGCACATATATTAAGCACTATTCTTAATAGCAACTGCAGTTTTCACATTGAGATGCTTTATGAGATGCGAATTTGACAAGAGGAGGAGGAGAAATGAAGAAAAATGATCTAAAAATGTGATACAGTAAAGTATAGTCTACAGAGTGTGTGACTTACAAAGAATGTTGGGAAAATAGGAAGCTTTTGTTTCTTTAAAAAAAAACAAAATTCTGTAGTCTTGTAAGACTGAAAATAACTTAATTAATGTTCTTTGCTATCACTTTAAAATGTACTGTCTGCCACTCCATCTTCTCTTTCCCTTTTCTGCTCTCAGGAGTCTAGTTCTCCAGAAAGTGGGTTTTGAGATTTGGGTGTGCTTGGTAAGAAAGACAGGATATGGCAGAACACTTCACAACTGTGTTAGGGTCAGACCTCAGAATAATATTTTCATTTCTGAGACTCTTCCTCAGCTGACTTTCACAAGTGAGGCTTGTGAAGCATCAATGCCATTTCAAGACAATCTTACTCTTGTGCTTTTACAAAGAAGAAGCAGATCTATTTTGAAAGTAACCAGTCTACAGAATAGTGTTCCAACTAAATTATGGTATTAGGCATCATACCTGATATTTTGGTCTGCTCTTTGCTGTTGGAGCCCGAGTACTGTGGTCTGTGCTGTTTGCATTGTACTAAAGTATGGCTGAGTTTCACTGACTGCTATCCCCAGGGCCCTCATGAAGAAGAGATTCATATCTCATGAGATTACCCCACTGAGCAAAGAAATGAAATAAATAATATTACTCTCTCAGTTCTGTCAAGTATAGTAGCTCATAGAGCCTTTCAAGGCAGTGTCAGCATGGGCTAGATACTGCATCAGTGCATAAAAAGACATCCTTTACAAGAACAGCGCTGCAAAATGAGGCCAATGTGAGCCTAATGGGTGGTGGAAAACAGTGAGCCTTTTTTTTTTCCCCTCCCTAATGCAAGCCTGCAGGGGTTTATTTTCCAGTGTGTGTGAGTCTTGGGGCAAATCAGCCTGCTGAAATTCTTCTACAACAGGAGCTCCAAGTAAATCACTGTAGTAGTAGGGATCTTATTTGGGAACCAATTAGAGCTTGTGCTGGTTGTTTCTCCTTGGCAGCTTTAATGAATCTATCAACACAGAAGGAAACACTAGGAAATAAAATATTTTACAGTAGTCTCCGTTAGGATGAAGCCCACGGGCTATCCAGTTCCTTCCACAGTACAATACAATGCTTCAAGAAGACGGAAAAGGTTGTATGATAACTTAGTCATGTGTGAAGAATCAGGAGAGCTAAAATGAGTTTAATAATTTTATCGTACTGTAACTTTAGGAAGAAATATTCCCCAGAACAATTGCTTTTCCCTATACTGCAGAGAATCTTGCAAAAGCCCACTTGAAATGTGTCTGTCAATGCAAACTAACTCAAGCAGGTACGGTAAATTTCAAAAACTTGTATTATCATTATAGAGAATAAACTCCCTTTTCTTTTTACTTGTCAACCAGTCCTTTCACCCAATGCCTTAGACATATTTTAATAATTAAATTTCACAGCATATCTCTGAAATACATGATGACATTTGATCATATTTTATCTAAAAATCACAGATACTCCTTCTATCATGTAATTTCTAGTGTTTGGCAAGGCTGTACAATAACCTCACAATTATCTGTTGTACCCTATTCCCTATCTGGTGCTAGGACTCAGTTTCTGTTTCAGTTAACCCTTTAGTGCACTCCAAACTGATAGTGTCTGTTTAAGAACAATAGCATAATACTGTCCTGAGAAATGGAAGAAGAAAAGGCATAAGCTTAGAGAAGTCAATAAGAAGCTGAAGTTCCCTTGGCAAGAGGATGTCCATGACTCTGTAAACATGTAGTGCTATTTTTAATGTTATTGTCCTTTATCATTCCATACATCGAAACAAATGAGAATATAATTATTCAATATTAAGCACGTGAGTCATGCAAAATGAAAACATAATATAAAGTAGAGTACGGCTGTCTAAAAAGCTACCTATGTTTCTGTTTAGGATTTTTATGGTGTCGGTATAATAGGAATACTGCTTTTTTGGTGTAGTATTTCAAGTCCTGTTTCCACCTTAAGATGATGAACTGTGGTATACAAGCCCTTCAAAGCTGGTAACAAAAAATTGAGACTGTGGTTACAGCTACAATGCATCTTATGTACCTGGAATGTTCTTAATTGTGTATCAGGAAATTAAAGAGATTTTTAACTTCCAGTCTTTAAAAGGCAATGGACTTGATTTTTTTTTTAATATATATAAAATGATATTAAAATATTAAGCATATTTAAAAAGCTATTATAAATAAAACAAATAAGCAAACAAGATAGGAATAGGAGTGGAGCTTTGGGATGTCATTATAGGGTGCTCTTACTGTTTTTTTGTGTAGCACTCTTTCCACCAGAAGAAACTCACTAGACCATGGAAGAGAAAGAATTAGCGCTATTTTATGTAATGTTACTTACTCTTTCATGTTCTGTAGGACCTCATTAGAAGGATAAGAGATGAGTTCCAGCAGTGCATGTATGTTAATAATAGGCAGTACAAATGAGATTATAATAAGAGAATCCTGGATGATACATAGGGAATTAGAGCCAGGAGTCCATATATAAAAGCAGGCATGTACTCAGTGAAGCTAAGTGCTTGGTAAGTCTTTGCAGGAGAGGAACCACAAAGGTAGAGGCTGAGTCAAAAGCCTCCTAAAGAGGCCTCCTAAAAATTAGTGGTAATCCAAAATGAGAAGCAAAATCCAGGAGTCCTGAATCTTATTCTCTGAGCTATTGCAAGTTTATTTTCACTCTCTTAGAACTTTGTCCTTGAAATTCCTTTTGGGAGAAACTTTTCATTGAAACAGTGTAAATTAAAAAAAAAAAAAATAGGTTGGAGACATTAGAAAAATGCAGTTTGTCTCCGAAATAGTTTGTTCTGAATCCCCTGCACGTATGTGATGCTCAAAGTGTGAAAAGAAGTACCTTTGACAGGACTGATAATTTTGCATTTTAAAGTAGCGCTCTCTTTTAAGCTTTGCTAAAGAACCCAGGAATTCCAAGATTTTTTCATGTGGCACATGTACTCTTTCCTTATTATTTAAACAGGAGGACTTTCCTTAGGGATCGATCTTCACGGAGACACTGTAGCACACGTGTAAATTTAAGAGTATGTATCTTCCATTGAAGTCCATGGAGCTTGAGAGGTGCTTAAAAGTAAACAAGTGTTTTGAGAGTTTTCTTTAAACAGGGGGACCATAATGTCTAATATATTTTATAGAACTGCAAAAGGCAAAATACATGATTAAAAGACCCAATGAAAGTAGATGAAAGAGAGGAAAAAGCTGTGTCTACTACTATTACACAACTTCTTATCTGTATTTCCAGTAGGTGCCAATGTCTAAAGATTAGTGTACTCTGCAGCTGCTAGTTTTGGATGGTGTATTTTTTGCCTATACATTGACAAAGAGTACAAATAATACAAATGATAGATATGTGCGCTGTGTGGTGCAATAGGCAATCCAGCATATCAAACAACTGTGCATTACAGTGGCTGCTATTACAATGCTGTAACTTCTGTGGTATACAAATTCATGACATAGAAAACTTCAAAACAAATAATAATAGAAAACTATTTACACAGAGGCAAAATTATTGTGAATCATTTTGAGGTTTTAAATGACTTGTACTTTCCTTCCTAAGTGCCAATGATTCCTACCCCAGTAACTTCCTAGTAAAAACACTGGAAATAGTGTATTTTCATCTTTTATGTAGATGATTATTTAGGAGTACATTTAAATCTGCACCAAAATGTACTGTTAATACAAAGGTAAGGTTACAAATGTTTTCATTCTGCTGAAATACATCTTAAGAGGAAGATAGTTTAAAAACTTGCGAGCCTTGTGTACTGACATTTTACTTTAATTTCCAGGAGAAGTTGTAACTGTATAGCAGCCGCAGCCAGAAACTGGGTGCAACACTGGACTTTTAAGGATGGAGATTGGAAATGGCTAGGAAAGGCTGTCAAGCCTGGGAGCTACAGAAAGAGATACAGCAGGTATGGGACTGGCTGAAAAACTAGGGGAAGGTGGGAACAGCTTGGCGTGAAAATCAAGACGATGAAAGATGGGGATAGGGTCAAGAAGAAAGGTGGTGAAAAATGAAACTGCCTGAGCAAATACATTGAATCAAGGAGGGTGTGTAGGGAATATGAAATCATAAAATGGCTGGCAGGCTGGGAGCTGGGACAGGGAATAGGAGTGAGGACGCAGAGCTTGAGTGCAAAAGGTGATTGGAGGTTCGATGAGTGAGAGAAGAGAGGTGGATCTGAAGGACAACAGGAAGGGAGAATTGGGTCTGGGAGGAGATACGTGGAAGTAGCAGTCAAGTGAGTGTTGTAGATAAAGCAAGCTAGTCTTTTATATGCCTTCCCTCACTGGAATGTCTGAGTAGCTTTTTGCGTAAAATGAATAACAACCCCAACTTTCCCTGGGTAATAGAAGGGGACCTTTCTCTATTTTTGAGTTGGAACTAGACTAAGTCATTTGGATTTTTAGTTTGTGCTTTTTGTGGGGGATAGGAGAGAAATATTTCTTCTTTGATCAGTGTTGTGGTTTAACCTGGCAGGCAGCTAAACACCACACAGCCGTTCGCTCACTCCCCACAGTGGGATGGGGCAAAGAATCAAAAAAAAAACCAAACCAAAAAATGTACTCATGGGTTGAAATAAAGACAATTTAATAGGACAGAAAAGAAAGGGAAAATAATAATATGATAAAAGAACATACAAAACAAGTGATGCACGATGCAATTGCTCACCCGTTGACTGATGCCCAGACAGTTCCCAAGCAGCAGACCCCCGGCTAGCTTTTCCCCTAGTTTATATACTGAGCATGATGTCATATGGTATGGAATATCCCTTTGGTCAGCTGTCCCAGCTGTGTCCCCTCCCAACTGCTTGTGCACCCCCAGCCTGCTCGCTGGTGCGGAAGTCTGAGGAGCAGGAAAGGGCCTTGACTTAGTGTAAGCACTGCTCAGCAACGACTAAAACATCAGTGTGTTATCAACATTATTCTCATCCTAAATCTAAAACACAGCACTATACCAGCTACTAGGAAGAAAATTAACTCTATCCCAGCCAAAACCAGGACAATCAGAGACTGTTTGGAGTTTGGTGATAAAACAAACTGTCGATGTCTCTTGTAACGGAAAATCTTTTTCAAATGTTTCTGAAAGATACCTGAAAATGTTGCTTAAAAACCATCATACTCTGAACTCGCTTATTCTCCTTTGTCCAGATAACCTCAAAAAAGGCACAATTCATCTCCACTGTGTTTTGTTTTGGGGCTTGTAATCTGTGCTGTTGCAAAGGGAAGCAGCTGCTGCAGTTGTTTGTAGATCTTCATGCAGTCTGTGATGTTACTGGGATTGATCTGTTAGCTCTTTGGCCAACAGGGCCAGCGCCTTATACCAGCAGTTGAAGCTGACTAGGAGCTATCTGAAGGGCTTGAGCTTGAAGCTTTTGCTCCAAAGCAACAATTTTTTTTTCAGGAACAATTTTGAAACAGTATTTTCAGCTTGATACAGTGAGTTGCAACTAATCAAGTCTGATATGAAACATGCCTGCCTTTCTCTGTCCAGAACCTCCTGGGCAAGATGGAGTTTCCCAACAAGGTGAAGGGTAAAGAGAGTATTTTGGAAAATATATGCTACTCAGACAGCCAAAATGAGTATGGGCTGTGGAAGTCTGCCTCTCTTTGCTGGATGAGGGCTGTGCACCTCCTGTGAAAGGTGCTAAAAACATCTCGGACAACTTCTGATTTGAATGTTCCTCTTGAGTCGTCTTTGGCTCCGATCTGGACCAGCTGTTTTCCATCCTAATCTTATTTCCCGTAGCAATCTGGACACGTTCGGCGGTTATGCTGGGTGAGGATGGAGCACTGCAGTTGTCCTTGGCGTGTTATTGTCAGTTAAACCGGTGGAATCTCATTAGGTTAGATTTCTCCATGGTCGCTTACAGACGCTGAAGGGTGGAAGGTCCCTGTGGTCTGCAGAGATAAAGGCCTCCAGAAAGGAGGAGCGAACGCTTATCAGCGCTGCCGGTGAGGGAAGAACGTCTGGAGTCTTTTTAGCGTTGGGCCAGCTCTTTCTGCAGTGTCCTGTTGGCACACAAAGAACATTTCTGGTAGAGCTTAAAGGGCTGTCCCAGGGTCGTACCTGTGCCCATAGCCCTGGAAAAGCAGGTTTTTAACGGCGTTAATCAGCAAGGATTAAACGAGGGTGCAAAAGTTGATAATACCGAAATAGTTTTTCCTTAGCTGGGCTTTTCGTCGGGTTCAGTGCAGGCAGTCGACAGACGGCGCACCTCAGTCCTGCCTGCGGGGTTTCTTAAGCGTTGTAAATCAGCCAGAATGACTGGTGGTAGGGCAGGCGGCAGCCCTAGAGGAGAGGTACAGACTCGCTCGGTCCCCTGTCTCCCGGAGAAAAATACTCCGCTTGGCTGTGAGCTCCGCGGCCGGGCGGGCTCTTCGCGGGGGAAGGGGCCGAGCGGGCGGCACCGGGGCGGGGACAGCCCCCCGCGCCCCGCCCCCGCGGTACGTCATGGAATTCCAGGGCGCTTCCGCCAATGGCGGCGGCGGGCCGGCGGCAGAGGGCGCCGCGCCAGCGGGCCGGGCGCTGGAGCGGGGCTCGTTTGGGCGCCACCCGCGCGTGTCAGCGTCAGCCCCGGGGCGGGGGGGGGGGGGAGCAGAGCGCAGCGCAGCGCTCCGCCGGTTCGCCGCAGGTAACCTCAGGGCTCGGACCCGCCTTGACCCGCCAGGGAAGCCTTGGTCCCGCCAGGGAAGCTGCGCGGCGGCGGCAGCTCCTCGCTGCGGAGGAAAGACGTGGGGAGTAGCCGGGGAGCGATGAAAGCACGGCTACTTCCCCTTCACGTCCGAGCGTGTTCAGAGTTAAGGCTAGCAGGGATAATCTATGAATTATTAATCTCTGGGCAGCTTCTGCAGCTGGGAACTAGTGCTGCCGGCTTTTAACTTTTCCAGCTGTTCATTATGGGGTGCGTGTGTTATGTTGGGAATTGATGCCAATTTCGGTGCCTAGCTTTTAGAGTTTACAGAGTATTTGCAAATGCTCCATTGTATAATACTGTACAGCTTTGAGTTCTCTTTCTGGCTGTCCAGTAAGGTGCTGTTCTCTCGTAAAATACTATCAGTAGATAAATTACTCCACTAATTCTTCTGTAAGTACAACTAAAATCCTTTGTAGTTTCTTTTTCCTGACAGTCACCTCTCATAAACTCACTGTAGGGTCAGAGGTGTATGTCTGGTATGTCTACACCAGTCTGTGTAGTCCAGCCTGTTGTGTTTGAGTACCAAAGCAGCCTATATCTATTTTAGCAGGGTGTTCTGCCCACGATAACACTCTTTTCCTCATCAGGTTTGATTAGCCCCAAGCGAATTGCTCTACTCACATGGCTAAACTGCTGCTGGAGGTAGCTTGGATCTCACTATACAGAATTGCATTGCATCATCATCCGTAATAAAGATTTTGCAAATCAAATACAACTCCTTCTTGTACCTAAATGACAGACAAGATGGTGGCACCAGTTTGCGTGAGTACAGAATTTGACTCTCTATTTGAAATGTAGTTAAGAAAATTGCAAGTGACTGTTCAATCATATTAGAGGTTGCTTTCCCATAGGGCATTTCATTTCTGATGCTAACAGAAAATAAAGTAAGAGTGAATTTTCTCATTAAACAGCACGGCAGCTGATACAACTGGATGGGATCCGTTGGCAATGCAGTGCTAAATTTACGGTCCCTTTTCTAATAGCTGCATTTCAAACTTGAAATAGTTTGACAGCACTGCTACAGGGGCTGAGACTCCTCTTCCTTCCCAAACCTCAGGTTTTCCTTATGACCCATTGTGTCTGCAGTTTGCTTCCGAGTCGGAAGTGACCCTGGCTGTCCGCTCCTGCCGCCCGGCTCTTACTTTGCAGAACGAGGAAAAGGGCGCTTCCACGGCAGACCCTCGCCGGGTTGGCTCTGACGGGCCTGCTTACAGGGAGAATTTTGGCGTTGCTTCTATGTAAAAAAAAAAAAACAAAACAAAACCAAAACAAAACCAAAAAACCCACCAAACCCAGTCAGACGGACTCTGGGGGATGACAATGTGCTTGTGCTTGGGTGGGTAAGAGCTCGGGCTAGCTGGCTCCGCAGCGCTGGCCCGCTTCCCAGCCGGGGCTGGCAGCCCCGCGCCCTGCTCGCCTAGGGCGTGCTTTCCGGGTGCGCTGTACCTGGCGGGCGGGGGGCCGGACGCGCCAGCGGCTGGGGGCTGCCGGGGCGGGAGGGCGAGGGCTGGGGGGCCGGGCCCGGGGCCGGCGGCGTGGAGCGGCCGTTGGCTCCGCCGTGGCCTCGCGCGCCCCCGGCCCGGCCCGCCGGGGGGTGCGGTGGGGGGGGGCGGGGGAGGGAATCCCCCTCGCGCGCGCGGCGTGTCTTTTGTGTTTGTACACACGGCGCCGAGGGAGGGGGCGGGGCCGCGGGCGGGGCCGCGCCTTCCCTCCATTGTGCTCCATTGGCGGGCGGGCGGGGCCGGGGCGGGGCGCGGCGGGCGGGGGCGGGGCCGAGCGGGGGGCCGGCCCTCCCGAGTCAGCCATCTTTCAATTGTGCTCCGAGCCGCCGCCGCCGCCAGCAGCAGCAGCTCCGGCTCCTCCTCGCGCCCGCCCTCCCTCCCTCCCGCACGCCCGCCCTCCCGCACGGCAGCCGCGCTCGCCCAGCGGACGGGGTAAGTCTGGCGCCGCGCCCGCCGCCCCCCGCGCCCCGCCACCCCCCGGGGGCGCCCCGCCGCCCTCCCCCGACCCTCCCCAAAAACTTTTGGGGGGCTCGGGAGGCGGCGGCAGCCTGGGTCCCCTTCCCCGCGCCGCCTTCCCGGCGCAGCCGGAGCGGCTCCCTCCGCCGGCACCCCCGGCCCCGCTTCGCGCGGTCGTTGCCCCCCTCTGCTCCCCTCGCCCCCGCTCCAAACCCCCACCAGCAGCCTCCCCAGCCCCTTAGCTGGCTCCTCAGCCCGACATCCCCCGGATCGGGGCTGGGAAGCGGCCGCAAAGAGGAGCCACTCGCCAGCCCAGGGTAACTCTCCTGCCTTCCTTCCCCTGCTCCCCACAGTTGTTGCTCAGCTTCACCATCTTGTCTCTTTTCTCTGGTCACCGACCATATTTTTTTTCCTATTGCATAAAAAACAATAAAAAGGGAAAGAAATTCGCCGAGGGAACGACCCAAACCCAACGCAATTTTTTGGTTTTCGAGTGCAAACTTTTCCGCTGCCTCCCCCTTCATCTGCACCCACATGGTTTGGAGTTTCTTGCGATTTTTTGGCGTTATTTTTTGCAATTTATTTTTTCCTCCTTTGCGAAAGGACTAGGGCTGCATTTCGTGATTGTTTCCATTTTGTTCTGGGTCTGGGAGATGAGTTTGCCTGTGAGAGGCGCTTGGGAGCGAGGCGGCTTTGGGGAAGCAGTTGCACAGAAAGAGAAAGACGGCACCCAAAACCACCCCCCTCCCCCCAAAAAAAAGTTTGTTGCTTTCTCGCACTTTATCCGGACCCTTTCCTTTTTGCACGATAAACGCCGGTTTGCCTGCGGTTGCCGGTGGGTCGGGGAGCGCAGGCGGGCGGCGGCGAGGGCCGGGCTGCCCGGCGGACGGCCGGCGGGGGCTGCTTCTCCGCTTTCACCCGCTCCGCAGTTTCGGAGGAGATTTTCGCCGGGTGGAAGCGGCGGGTCGGGTGCCAGCCCCCCGATGTTTGCCGGGCGGGGTTTGCAAACACTTCGCAGGTGACGGGCGGCCGACGGGGGGAGGCGGCAGCCGCCTCTCCGCGCCTGCTGCCGGGCGACTCGCTCGACTTCAGCCGCCGCCGCCTCGCTATTGAATTCGTGGGCAAAAAAACCGTATTTTAATATTCCGCCATCGGCAGACGTCTAATTTCTATTTTTTTTGCCCCCCCTTTTTTTTTTTTTCCTTTCCTCCCTTGGCGAACGTAGGCGTTGGGCGGCCGCGGGCTCCGGGGCTAACGGCTCGCCCCGCCGTTCAGCGGCCGCGGGCAGGGGCGCCTTGCGCGGGGCGGCGGGGTCGGGAAGGCGGGCCGCCCACCCGGCCGTTGGGGGGCAGGTGCCGGCGGGGCGTGCGCTGAGCGGGGCGGCCGCCCCCCCCCCCCCCCCTCCCGCCGGCAGGTGTAAGGCAGCGACGTCGGCAGGAGCATGGCCCGCACCAAGCAGACGGCCCGCAAGTCCACCGGCGGCAAGGCGCCCCGCAAGCAGCTCGCCACCAAAGCCGCCCGCAAGAGCGCGCCCTCTACTGGCGGGGTGAAGAAGCCGCACCGCTACAGGTACGCAGCGCCGCGCAGAGGCGGCGCCGGGCCGGCACCGGTCGCACCCCCCCCCCCCCCCAACCCCCCCCCCCCTCCACCGCGGGGCCGGCGGGCGGGGCGGGGCGCCGGGGGGGGGGGGGCTTTTCCCCGCCGCCGCGCTGCGCTCCCTCCGCGCCCGCCCGCCCGCTCCCCGGGGCCGCTTCGCCGCGGCGGGGCGCGGATCCCCGCTTGCCGCAAAAAAAATAAACGCCCAACGCGGGCCCGGTATTTACCATTAGCCCCTTTCCGGGCGTTTCGGTACTGGTGCCGGAAAAACGAACACCCTCCCCTACGGTGGACGCGGCTCTGCGGTGTTTTTTTACTTCTGATTATTTAAATGCTACAGCAGGGTTGTGCCGCCGCGAAGTTTATTGTTACCGGCGTATCGTGATTTACTTGTGGGGTTCGATCCGTCCTCGGCGCTGTTCGGGCTCCGGTGGCCGTGCAGGGGAGGTGATCTGCCGCGAGAGGGCGCGGCACGTCCACGGGTGCGCGGGGCCTCCCTCAATAGGCGTGCGCTCCGTCGTCCCGAATAGGGACGTTTGTGCGCGGGAGAATGTAGGCTAGAAGGGGCAGTGGATCTTTTTGACCATCTTCTAATAATAATGTTTTCCACCCGCTCGGAAGCTTTTGCTCGGTCCAGAATGGTAACAGTCGTGCTTCAGCTTGGAGGATGATCTTGGGCTAGCTGTACGTATTCCTTGGGGAAAAAGTGAATTCGGAAGGAGAAGCGGCTTTGAAATAGTGAACTTAATCTAAAAGTCTGTTGCTGTAGGTGTGAGGCGGAATTAATAGTCCAGGAGAAAGGTAGTAAAACTGGAGTAGGAAAATACAGAGTTTCCACAGGAATAAATGTGGTATAATTTCATGGATGGACTTTGTGGCTGCAAACGTACATCGTTAATCCGAATTTGCTGTTCAGACACCAGAACTAACACAAGGAAATACTCTAGATACCTTGTACTGATAATATCACACAGAATATAAATTCTGTTAGTTCTGTGAATGTTGATAGTGTCTTATGTCAGCAGGGAAGAAGAACCAGATTCCCCTTAAAATTGTGCTAGCTGTCAGGCTGATGGCTAGGAGGGTACCTACGGAACAGCTGCACCAGCGAACTCACTGCAGTGTTGCGGTTTGCCACGTCTGCGCTGAGACGCGTTAGTGTCAGTTAGCTAACGCGTGCCGTCCGCCTCTTCTCTTGGCGAAGTCAGGGCCTCGCCCGAGGGGTCCCTGTTGAGGCCGGCGGAAGCTCGCGCAGACCGATGGTGAGAAAAGAGCGACCCTTTGCCGGTGAAACTGGGTGTGTGTTGTAAACCCTGGGACTCTTCTAGTGAAAACAGAACGCGTATGGTGCCTGATTTAGATGATGAACCCGTGTTTTTAAGGTGATGTAGAATATGTTTTAAATACTAATTCTTTATTTCTTTTTATTATTATTTAATTTTAAAAGGCCGGGTACCGTGGCTCTCCGTGAAATCAGGCGCTATCAAAAGTCTACCGAACTTTTGATCCGCAAACTTCCCTTCCAGCGCCTGGTGCGTGAAATTGCTCAGGACTTCAAAACAGACCTGCGCTTCCAGAGCGCTGCCATCGGTGCTTTGCAGGTGAGCCTCACCCAGGGGAGCACCCTGCCCGGGCGGCAGGCGGGGGGAGGGCTGCCTGTCAGTCAGTGCTGTCACAGCGAGACACCCCCCCCCAAAACCTGGAGACTGAAGGTAAGGGAGGGCTCCGCCTCCCGCACCCATTGGCCAGCCTGTTTCTAGGGTTAGCCCCAGCGCTGCCTGATTGGTGGGCTGCCGCGGTGGGCGTGGCCCCTGCTGGGAGCGGGGCTGATATGGGGGGATGCGCCCCTCCGCCTTGCCTTGCTCAGAGTGGACCTGGTGATGCCCTACAGATACCATAGGCCAAAATAACGCAGTGACAGGTCCGCAGCTCCTTACAAAGGCTGTAATGTGGAGGTTTTTTTGGGGGGTTGCTTATTTGGTTTGGTTTTTTTTAGTGGTTTTTTTTTTTTTACCCCCCCCAAGTAGTTGCACTTGACAGAAGAGTGCATCTTATTAAAACACTTAACATAAACCTGTTTCCTCTGTCCTCGAGCTTTGTTAGAGGTTTTGCCTTTGAAAGCTGTGCAGTCTGAGAGGAAAGCGTTGTCGTGTAAGGCTTGTTCTAGTGTGTCCAAATGGAGGTCTTGATACCCTCAGTTGCTCTAACAGTTTGATAAGCCACATCTAAACATGGTTAGGGAAATAAGTGCTTTTGTATGATGTAGTTGATGCTAAACACATTTTTTTTTTTAAACATATTAGTTAAATCACTTTGAGGGTGAAATATTGATTGCTCTTTCTGCCTCAAATTCCTGCATTGAAGTTAGATCCCCTCCAAGACTGTGGCCTTGTCACAGGAACGTTTCCCTCTCGAGATAGAAATACACTCCTGATTAAAGATAGGTCTTTAGTGTTCTTCTAGCTGTTGAAAGACTGTTCCAGAACCTATCTGTAACTGTAGAATATCTGATACCCAGGCAAAATTGTCTTTTTCTGGTTAATGACTTCCACTTTATAAGGGCCAAAATGTGTGCCGTGAGATGCTATAAACTTGAGCACATGCTTGGCTGGCTTCAAAAGGTGGCTGTGTGCATTTGCAAAGTTGCTGCTTTTGCTTTTAGTTGTTGTTCTGTCTTCACTGCTGTGAGTGAATGTGGTAGTTCTTAAATCCTGAGGTTTACCTATGTGTCTGTTTATCAGGAACTGCTTATTAAAACTTAGTCAGTAGTTAATACATTTTCAGAAAGCCGGTTTTGCATTAAGGAGTTGTTGCTATAGAACTTGTTCATTTACTATTCCTAGTGCTTCCTGTTTGCATATTTGCAAAAAAAACTTTTAACCCCTTTAGTACCATGTTGTTTGTGCCAGCATGGCTTATTTGGTGCAGTGTCTTAACTTTTCATGTAGTGATTTAGCAAAACTGTGTTAGGAGAACTTACGGTAGCCATATCCTACTGGGTATGAAATGACTTACTAATACTGCAGTCCTCATCTGCTGTAGCAAATATTTTTCCTTCTTTGTATTAAATGGTCTGTGTTTTTAAACAGGAACTTCAAACTTAGTTGATTTTGTGGTTCCTGGTAACGCAGTGGTTCACACAAGCTGTTCTCTTACATGTATTCTAGAAAGGTGGACCTCAACCTGCTTTCTGTAAGCGAGCCCCATCATTCCTGCCTTCTCACCCCAACCACGTGCTGTGTCCTGGTCCGCATGCTGATCTGATGTTGGCGTGCAGAGATGCTTTCTAGGAGATTGTTAAGTGTTACGATTCTTGTATCAACCCAAAAATGTGTAAACGGTTACCATTGCTGTGCAGGGCTTAATAGCAGCTGACTTAACATGAGCCAGACCATAATTAGGTCCAGCGGAGCATCTGTCTAACCCAGAATCCTGTCTGCAGTGGTTCAATAACAGAGAAAACACTGCGGTCAGGGTTGTGGTTTTCCCAGGATAGGGCTTGTCCTTGCTCTCCCAAGTGCTGACCCCATGATTCTCACAGATGTGAGGTGAGAACCTTCTGTGATCATGGGGGGGCTGTGGTGTGTGCCCCAAAAAGACAGGGGGTGCTTAGGCAGGAAGAAAGTATAGGAATAGGACGAGTGTCTGATGGTAATTCTCAGATTGCTGCTCCGTTTTTGGTGATTCAAGATGTTCCTGAGTCAAAGGTGTTGTCGTCTTCTATCTAATAATTCTCAGGACGCTTTTTCTGCTAATTTTTGACTTTTGAATTAAGCTACCTCTTCAATATCCTATGGCAAGGAGCTGTGTGCCCAAACCGTGTGTTGTGAAGGAATACCTCTCTTTTTTTCCCTAGAACCTGCCAATTTCACTTGATGCTCAATAGCTCTTACTCTGGAAGAGGCAGCAGACAAGTCATTCAAATAGCGTAACCCAGCCTTTAAAAAGAGAAGTTCCTAAACAAACTAACCTTTTGATAAGATAATCCCTTACCTTGTGAGAGTCCTGTCAGAACATTGGTTCAGTTGTGTTCTGGAGGATGTCACCGAATGGCAATAGTATGGAACTTTGACATAGAATATTATTTGGTGGTTTGTGAGAAAATGGAGGCTTTTATTTTTTGAGAATCTAAAACTTTTGATGTTTGCAAATAATAAAGATAGAAGCCTAAACTTAATGCCATGTTACATTGTACTTTGAATTATTATTATTTTTTTCCTAGTGCTCAGAGACTGAAAGTGCTCTTAACTCTTTTCTTCTTCACTAGGAGGCAAGTGAAGCCTACTTGGTTGGCCTGTTTGAAGATACCAACCTGTGTGCTATCCATGCCAAACGTGTCACAATCATGCCAAAAGATATCCAGCTAGCACGCCGCATACGTGGAGAGCGTGCCTAAACTTCACTATGATGGGTTTGTCATTCTCGAAGCAAAATCTTCTTCCTGTTATTGGTAGTAATGAACGTTAGATATTTTTTCCATGGGGTTAAAAGGTACCTAAGTATATGGTTGCAAATGGAAAAATAGGGGACAGAATTGGGTATTGGCAAGTTTTTTTCCATTTTCATTTGTGTGTGGATTTTTAATATAAACGAGGGGACATAAAACATCAATGCGGTCAAAAAATGTTTCAGTGAACAAGTTTCAACAATTCAACTTTATAAAAAAAATTATAAATAAACCTGTCAAATTTTTCTGGACAATGCCAGCATTTGGATTTTTTTAAACAAGTAAATTTCTTATCAATGGCAACTAAATGGTGTTTGTAGCATTTTTATCATACAGTAGACTCCATCCATTCACTATACTTTTCTAACTGAGTTGTCCTACATGCAAGTACATGTTTTTAATGTTGTCTGTCTTCTGTGCTGTTCCTGTAAGTTTGCTATTAAAATACATTAAATGATGCCTGCTTTTAGTCTTGATTTTTAAATATTACATGTGGGTTATATTTGATTAAAAAATAATCAGCCTTCCCTTCCGTTTTTCTCTTCAATATGTGACCTAAATACTTAGAGCAGATCTAGGAAACAAACACTGGGGATACTACCTTGGCTGAAGTAGTGTATATGTGAGGGTTTTTTAAGAGTGTAAAATTTCTGTCCATTCCACGTGAAAGCAAATTTGGTGAGTATATTACTGGGTAGAGTCTAGAGCTGGACCGGGCTCTCTAACTAAGCTGTAGTGCTAAGAAAAAGCAGTTTTGTTGCTGTTCAGGTTCCTTTCTTACTCGACTTAATGCTGAATGTGGAAGCACTTCTGATTTTCATGGTTTGTTAGTACGGTGTAAGTGGTGGAGTGTAGTGGTTTGGGGGTTTTTTGGTGTTTTTTGGGGTTTGGGTTTTGGTTTTTTTTTTTTTTTAGCTTGGTGGTTTTTTTTTAAACCCTTTTGCACTCTACTATCTTGGTTTGTAGGTGTTCACTTTTTGGTTGACTACCTTTCTGTTTTCAGTCACACCCGCTAGCATGTTTGAGAGCTTAGTCCACGTATGATTAGTTTCAATTTGTACACTCCAGTCAAAAAGACACTCTTCTACCATTTTTGTTAGTTACAGTACTTCATGGAAGCAGTACTTAGACGGGAGCACACATTTGAAACTTACTATTTTTTTTATATTCCCCACTCAACTGATGATGAAAGTTCCTGTGAAGAAATTTACTGCTGAAATTATGTTCTATAAAAACTTTGTTTTAATTTTTCACCTGAAACTTGGTTAAGGATTCTGATGGACGAGTCTGGAAGTGCGTTATGTGGCATGCTTTTTGATAGCTCTTGCAGATAATGAAACGAGTTACAGGGAAGAAAATACGTAGGCAGTGAACAGACTTCACCTCTATGCTAAGACCCCTACAGAGCTTATTTGCTGCTAACTTCTTTCAAGAGGTACTGAGTGAGCTCTAAACACATGAGTGAATTTGTCTGAAGATTTCCAAAGAGGATTAACAGAGATGTATTATCTGCGTTGGTATCTTGAACAGAGAGCCAAAAATTACAGAATAAATCACATTATTCATAACTTGCTCGGCTCTAATAATGAATGCTGTCTGCCAAGGTTGTGCAGAGTAAAGTCTATTTAAATGGAGTAGCTTGTCACAGGGAAAACTAATGCTAGACAAAACGTGATCACATCCTTTTGATGCCAAGCAGTTCATAGCTATCGACTAAAAATTAAGGAAGGCTTGTCTTGGAGCATCCAGAACAACAGAGATTTAAAAGGGGAGCAGCTGAGACTTAGCTGATTTGAAATGTCCCTTCTGTCTACTTGGTCACAACCCTGTTAAACTTGCTACAAATGCATTTCAATATAATTAACTACTTGTTTTTCCCTGTACTTCAGAATTCTGTTTCATGCATCAGTCAGCAATGCTGCAACCACCTACACAAAAAGGTAATTAGGCTGATTTTTTTTTTAATAACTTGGACCTGAAGGTACTGATAAAGGAACTTAGTTTTTTCTTTCTTAGGCATATTAGAAAACCAAATCTAGAGATTTTGTTACTCAAATGAAATACCAAGTTCCTTCTCTTGAAAGAATTGGGGTGAGGAATACCATAACAATGCAGTTAAACTGTTCAAGGCAGAAGAATTCGTAATGGAAGACGAAGGGATCGGAGCCCTATGCAGTTGGCAACACTTACGTGTGCAGTGCTACACCTACAGCTCAGGGATAAACTTTTGCCCCTTTGAGAGTGTTGGTTATGATGGTTGTGGTCCTAGAGACGGCATGTGAATCCTGTTAGTGGTTAGCTGTCTATGTCTGTATTGATACAGAGTGCTGTCTTGTTTTTATTCTTGAGGAATCTTGGGGCACTACCTCTCTGCTCCTCATTTGTTTTATCAAGTATGATGGATTTTCATTAACAGCTATTTCCACTGTATTGCTGAACAAATTGCTTTATCTCTAGCTTTCTCACCCCCTGCCCCGAGTACACTATATTTCTGTCTTTGAGCATGAAAATAAAAGCAATTAAATCATCAGCTTTCAATAAGAACTGCTTTTTAAAAATTAATATTTTGCCGAATGGTCAGGTCTAATTTTGGATGGATCTTCTGGTTGATGCTGTTTAACTTAATGGAGGAAGGGGAGTACAAAAGGTGACGTCGTTGCTTTTTTTTTTTTTTAAAAAATGCTGAGAGTGTAGTTATTTGGGATTATATGTTTCCAGCAGATTTTAGAAGCTATCTGTCTAAATATTGTTGGCATAACTCATCCAGAGTTGACAGTTCACTTGTACCTGGGAATCTCTCAAGGACATGCTCTGCAGTACAGAAAGAGTAAAACAAAAAGGTGGGGATTGGTGTTAATACAAGAGCTGCGGAGGAGGAGGAACAAGACCGTCTGCAGTTCCTGTTTAATCAACTTTTTTCCTTGTGTAGTAGCATTCCTACAAAAGTGTTTTTGGAAAGTGGTGGAGGGACAGGAGGACTACATAGCACTGGAGATCCACAGTTAGGGCAGGCATGGATCGTTGGAGAAGGTAGGATACAGCATGTTATTCAGAGTTAAGTTTTAAGCTGCTGATGTGGTGATGTTGGCACTCCCTTCCTTCGGTCACTTTGGGATTACAGGTTCCTGCTCTCTGGGGTGAAGAAGAGGGGCGGACAAAATGGTTCTGATCCAGTTACATGCAGTGGAGTGGTTTAAAAATAACTGAAGAATTGTTTTGATCAATGCAATTTCCCCACTTCACGTGTTGCCACACGTCCGTTGTGCTGTTTGGAGTGAGCGATACCTGCTGGTGGCCCCGTTAGCTGTCTGCGTATGCAGGTTTGGGCATCACCTAAAAAGAAATAGTCCAAAATCTGCAGGCCTTTACCAAATAGGTATTGCAGCTTGTCGTCTTGCTCTCCATTGCCTGGGCTGCTTCCTCCGGAGCTGACAGGTGGGAAATGAGTCACGCTGGGGAGTTCGCTGACCTACAGGATGATAATCTGCTAAAACGTTTTATTGCTCGTGGGTGTCCTAAATGTTCTTTGGATAAAACAAGGGGTGGTCCTCTCGGAACCGTATATGCCTGCTTCTTGGGTGAGGTGATGTTTGAGGAAACTATTGACAAACAAATATTAATGGATTTAAAATAACTTAAGGGTTCGTTTGGGTTTTTTTTTCAGAGAAGCACACTTTTCCTCAGCCAGTTTTGCAAGCACCGTTTAAAGTTTTACAAGATTCTTGGTATCTGCCATTGCCGTGTGTTGAAGAAGTTGTAATATTTAAAAATGTAAATTCCTATTAACTTGTGGTGTTCGGGAGTTGTGGGGAAAGGGAATGCCATCAAACTTGAATGTGGGCTAATTTAACAGTGACAGAAAATCTGCTTAAGTCACACGTGCTGCATTATCAGTTTACATGCAAGAGAGATGTAATACTGATTTAAAGCATTCTCATTCTGTGGAAGAAGTGGCTTCAGGTTCCTCTTTCATGTTAAAAAAAAAAATATTCTGCTATTTCCTGGGCAATTCAGTTGCAGCTGAGATTTGGAATACAAGAAGAATACTTTTAGAAACAAGTTGTGGGCACGTGGACATCCTCCTGGGGAGGAGTTTAACTGTATTGGGTGGAGGGATGGACATGACGTGGCTCCTTACTTGTTAGTGACAAACGTATTCAAAGGTTGAACATCTGTTTAAGGCATATGGTTGCATGTATGTCCACATTCCAATTTCTGAATTATTTTGTGAAGTCCTTTATAACATGTATGTGATAAGCTGGTTTTTAGGTCTTTGTTTTAGATTTGTGTGTTAACAGCTGTATTTACTTGCTATTTTCTCAAGAGTAAATACAAAACCTTATTTTTTCTTAAGTTGAATGCTTTGTAAGCAAAAAAAAAAAAGCAAGCTTGCCTACCAGAGCCAAAACTGAAACGTACTGGGAAATAACCTCAGACTTGAGATCACTTGCTCTTGTGTGGCTGTATCAAATTTAACTGGTACTTCTTGAGAGCTTGATAAACATGGAGCTTAAACCCAGCATTTCAGATTTTGTTTAGAAAAGTAACTCGTTGAACATAAAATAACTAACATTAATGTACCTATGTTGAAGTGCTGCATTTCTGAGTTGGGTTCATCCAGCCCTTTATCCCATCTGGCAGTAGCTATTAGGTGATGCCGCTGTCCAGGGACCAGGGTCATTAATGCCTGCTCTATGACAGGTTGTAGCACCTGCTTGAAATTAGTAATGCCATCTTGTTCAGGAAGGAGAGTAAGTGCAACTATTTCTGTTAAAATAACTGCTCGCTAACTGTCTCTTACACTGGTGAATTTTTGGAGTGCATTTTGTAATTTGGGATTGCTGTCCAGGACATGCATTCTTGCCTTCTGACTTTCATGGGGTTTTGTGACCACGTGGTGATTTGAATCCACTTTTTGATGTGACTGAAACCAGTGTGTCTCACACACATACTTCCTCTGCCACCGTTTTTGGTCAATTAGCCAAATAATTTGACTCGGCATATCTGCTTGATCTGAAGCGATAGGGCAGTCAGGAGAGTAGGACTTTCCATTTTCCTAGCAGTATACAGGTTAGGTTCAGTTACACAATGTGCTTAATCCAAACTTGTGCCGGTGCTACCACTCTAATACCAGCTTTTCCTGCCACACTTGCCTCTCTTGAGACTGCGTGATGGGTTACTTCAGTTTATCTCCCAGAGCTTAATTTTAAGTTCAAGGTTTAATGAAGTACAGGCAGTGTTCAGATCAAAGATGTTGATTGCGTTGCTTACTGCAATTTTGTTTCTTACTGTAGCAAACAAACACATGCAACTTTTCTTGGTCATCATAACAAGTAAGGAATTAAAAACACTTTTCATATAACTTGGCTTCAAAGGCTTGAATTCAGAGGAAGAATTCTAGTGTCAGGACAGTTTTTCCCTGGTCCAGATCACCCTGTTGATATTGGGGAGCTGTTTGCTCAGCTTTTACTTGTGTATTATTCCCATCACCGTGTATAATGAGTCATCCTCAGTGATGAGATTTTTTTGCACTGAGTGGATGTTGCAGACTTGTTTATGGCAGGTTTGCCTACAAACAGACAAGTATTTTGCTGAACAAAAAGCCACTGTTTGGTTTTGGTTTTGTTTTTTTTTAATCTGAGGAGACTTTGTTATCTTTTGACCTGGATAATACAATGTGAAAAAAACTAGCTCAGTGTGTGAAAAATACTACATCTATCAATAGTAGAACTAAAAAGGGACCATTATGACTGCATGTGCTGATCTGCTTAATGAAAGCTACTGAACTTCATCAGATGGTACCTAATCCAGTTCATATTGTCTTTTTGAATTTCAAACATACGATGCTTAGCAGCGCACGTTGCAGAGGCTAAAGACTTGCTATAAAAGACAATGTGTGCACCAAGAACATCTCTAGGGAATGCGAAGGGATTGTCTGGTTTCTGTTCAGGAGACCTACTGTCACATAGTTGATTAAGGCAAGAAATCACTCTCAAAAAAACCCCACAAACTGTAAGAATTTATTACTTTTTACATGTGTTTTGGAAGGGTGCCTCAACATAGCATGAGCCCTCTTTTGAGGGTTATATTTCAAGCAGTGATTGCCTGGCTGGGGGAGCAGACCCCCCTTATTGTCTGATCTCACAATGTGGGACACACATTACTCAAAATGCATCCTTCTCCTCCTCCCTTGTTACCCGAATGAGAATAAAGTAAGTTGGGCCAGGAGGGTTGTGGTGTATGGCCAAGTATCTACTCCGGATTAGAGGGGTTGGTGACATTTTGGGGGCTACAAATGAAGAAGTAGGATTGAGGAGGGATACATACAGGTAAGGATGCGTCTTTTTCTTCTTTTGCCCTTGTAGCTGACTTTCTCACTTCTCACTGGGCAGAAGCTGTGGACTCTATCAGGAGGACTTTCTGCATAGAGTGTTGTCCCAGAGGCAGCTGTTATATCTGTTTTTTTTCTGATTCATACCACCCCTTCCCTTGCTCCTGGTCCATGCATGGGGATTTTAATTAAAAAAAAAAAACAACCCCAACCACAACAACAAAAAATCAGATCCTTGTAGGAGATAGGTACCACCTTTTCTGTATTTGAGAATCCTCTGTGTATGCCTGGCAGTGATGGGATACTTCTGAATAAACAGGGAAGGATGGCATGAATTGTAGCTGTAAGTCTGAGGGAGTTTTTTGGTTGCTTCCTGCCTGTCATCCCTGGGAATATTACCTGTTAGATGATCACAACTAAATAAATATACAAGAAACAATTTTTTCAAAATGCAGAGTATTGTCTAATTGTGAGGAAATGGATGCAAAATGCTGAGGCTTAGGAATGCTCCCAGTTGCAGCGTGCCTGGACAGCAGCTTTCTGCTTTTTCCTTGATGGTGATGCTTACTGTCCCCTTGCAGCGGTAACACTGAAGACCCAGGCACTTGGGTAAAATCCCACAAAAGATGAGGTTGGGGTCAAAGGCAGGTACGGTGTGTGCTCTCCAAGTCAGCATTGCAGTCGCTTTTGAGTGGGAAATAAGCACAGATGTCTGTCCATCTCTCTTGATAACACATTTGTAGGCTTCTACGTAGCTTGCGGTTTGAGACGTGCGCACGTATTCTCTGCTGTATCGTCCCCTGCCAACAGCATCCCCCTCATCCTCGTGTAGGCACGCCATTACACACAGCAGGATCTCTAACAGCAGGAGCGCTTTATGTTACTAGAAGCTCCTGTGAAGTCAGAAAGATTTAAGGAAAAAAAAAAAAAGCCTGAAAAAGAAAAAAAACATCCCTACGGCTCTGGAAACCACTTGTGTCTCCTGCCGGTGTTAGGACTGAGCGTTCTTGTCCCCTTACCTTGACAAGAGCCTATCGTCACCTCCTCCTGCGTTATGTTTGCCTTTATGTAGATGCTGTTTCATGGAAGTGTCCCAAGTAAAACCCAACAGGAAAACATCGATTGCATGTACATCCTTCCCTGACTGCGAGCTAATTCCATATGCCTCAGTGATAAATGTTAACCCTTGGTTTTGCCCCCACCACCCTTTGCTCATGAATGATTCGTCTAGTTGATCCCCTCTCCCGCCAACCTAGATTTGCGAGAGATTTTGCAAGTTCAACCGCTTTTGAGTTTTCCTTAGCATATGTTGAAGTTGGTGAGGAGTGTAATTATCTCTTCCGCCTTTACCTTGAGGACTGCTTTGAGGAGAGGACAGGCTGAGATGATGTAGCAGTCATCAGGTGAGAGACACTCCGTTCTTTCTCCTGTACTGGAGGAGGGGGAAGGCCAAAGAAATGATATTTACAGCCCTGCTCAGGCCTCCTGTCTAAATGCATCATTGCCTGGCAGCTGAGACCCTGCCAAGCAGCCCGTGGGTGGGAAGGCTGCCAGGTGAACACATGGGCATGGATGCCGGCCGCGAGGAGGACGAGCAGGAATTGTGGATGGCAGGATGGGCATCCCAGCTGGGCGCATCCCTGGGACCGGTTACCGCTGTGGAGCTGTGTCCCCCTACATCTAAAGGCTGGAGCGACTTCAAACGGTCTCTGTGCCTGCTAATTCAGGGAGAGTTGCCAGGCTGAGGCGTGCATAGCCCTGAGACCTCAGGCTTCGGCTTAGCCGCGGAGCGGGCAGGGACTTGGCAGCAGCGACGTGAGCTTCCGTGTGCCGGCTTGCCAGTGTGCTTTGCCTGGAGGGGCTGTCTCCACGGGCGAGTGGATGATGGCTTTTTCTTTGTGCCTCCTTTCATCTGTGAACGTGGGCCAGAGAAGATGCACAGAGGCGTACGGAGCACAGGGGTTGCCAGGCTAATCCCTGTGCTACTCTCCCAGGAGGGCAGGGTGAAGCCAGGACTTCACCAGCCGGCCATGAGTAACGGGGGAAGTCCGGGGTGTTGGTTTGAGAGATACTGCCGTGGATGCACACCCTCTCTTGCCGTAACTGGCACAGCCGAAGCCGGTTGTGTCAGCAGGGCTTTGCCGTGTTCCCGATGTGAGCTGTGGTTAGCGGTGCTAACTCTCGTGGTAGTCGCTGAGCTGACACCAGGGAGTTGTGCCTTGCTGCTGGCTTGGCCTGGGACTGGGCTGGGTGGGGAGCTCAGGGGTTTGCTGAGACACGTGGCACCGACCCAGGGAAAGCGGTACGTGATGTGTGGACCTGCAATAATTGTTGTTGGCTCCCTCCGGCCCCGCTCTTCAGGTCTATGTGTGCAAAACATGAACAAAAGCATTTTTCTTTGCCTCAGTTGTTGAGGAAGAGGGACTAATTTTCTTTTAATGACTTAGGGGCAGGTTTTTTTGGTGGAACCACCACCATCCCCACGACAAAGGCATCCTTCCTCCCTTCCATTCCCTGGAAATGGATGGGTACTTGCCCTTGTTTTGAAGTTATGGAGCCAGTTCTTTGATGCAACCGCCAGCTACCCTGCGCAGCTCAGACCTAGCGAAGTTAGGAGATGTTTTCTGTCTGATGTCAGCTTGAAGCCTCACAGACACCGAATCCCTCTAGAGGAGGGCACATCTGTTCAGGAATCTGATCTCATTTCTGCCTTATAGATTCTCCAACTAAATGGACCATTTGCTTTCATGAAAGTAATTGCTTTGAATGCTGTGGAAAAAAGAAGCCAAAGGCACAGACAGTATCTAACCTCGCTAGTGTTTATTCAATAAATTAATAAAATAAACACTAATAGGGTAGCATTCAAGTTCGCAACAGTACAGTAATCTGTTTTGAAGCCGTGGTATTGCTAGCAGAGCACACCACACAGCAGCCGCTATCTGTAATGTAAAAAATCTGGCTACGGGTGCAGATAGCGGTTATAGTGTACCCACGAGCATCGTGGAGCCGGGGTGTAACAGCTCCATAGAAACACATCTGTTCCCTGCCACGCCGAGGAGGGGCTGCTCTGGTTCCACCGCCTGCTGCTGCCGGCACTGAATTCGTCCCCCTGGTCTCAGTTACCTGATCTACAGGAGATCCTGTAAAATACGGTGCTAATACCGGGGGGCTGTTGACCTTGTTGCTGAAGCTGCTCTGACCTCCCTCCTGCCCGGCTGTTGTGCAGGCAGGGCACCCGCTCCTGGCATGGAAAGCAGCGATCTTGTGTCCCCGAATCTGGGGAAACCTGGGGCACTCAAACCCTGTCCTAGGCTCTGTCTCAATACTTGTGTGCTCTTTCTACAAATAAGAAAGGCATAATTACATTCTTGCTATAAAGCTTCTTCCCTTCCCAGCTACATCACCTTGGCCCTCTCTGCCACATCTGCAGCCTTACTGCTCCCTCCCACCGTCGCACAGAAATGCTGCTGCACGCCCTGTCCGCGCGGAGCCGCGGGTGCACCTCTCCCTGTGCACAGACTCCCTCACCCCCCTCTCCTGCCACCGCATCCACCCGGCGCCGGGCCTTTCGTGTGGCAGGGAGGCACAGCTTATTGCTGCAGGTACCACAGCTGCTGCAGCCACTTGGCTGGCTAAGCCATGTCCTCTAACGCTGACAGCATCCTTCCCGCACAGGACTCGATTCCCCTCACCTTCTGACTTTGGTATGAGGCTGGGCAGATGCTTCTTTATACGCTTAAATAATAATATGCATTATTTACTATAAGTATATTATAATAAATAAGATATTATTAATAATATATATTTTAAGCATATGTTTATTGTAAATATATTATTATGAATAATGTATTATTTTATATAATTATATATGCATGCATATAAAAATATAATAATATGTTATTATTTAAGCATATGAGGTTGGGCAGATGCTTTTTATATGCTTAAATAATAATATATTATTTATTATAAATATATATATAAGCATATTAAAAAGCATCTCCTCAACCTCATACCAAAGTCACAAGGTAAGAGGAATCGAGTACTGTGACGGAAGGCTGCTGCTAGCTTTATATATCTATATATCTTCCATTTTTTTTTCTGGAGGGCTGGTAAAGGTAGGTTGCCTTAGGTTTACTTGTTAATGTTGCCTTTTCTGTATTTTTTTTTTAAGAAGAAGCAAAAGTTAAGTGGATTCTTCAGAAAGAAGAGACATTTTTACAGACGTACAGCTATTAAAATGGCACTAACAAAACCGTGGAGCTCATCACTATCACCCAGGCCACAGCCACCAGAGGCCACCCCAGGCAGTTTCTTTAGGGGGTGTGACGTGCTGCAAGGCAGAGAACTGTGATTTCTCTCCCTCTCCTGCATGTACCTGCTCCCTCCTGCCCTCTCCTCACCTCCTCCTGGAGCTGCCTTGGCAGTTTTGAGGCAGGTGCAACACAGTCCTAACGATCACCTCTTTCTTGGATCTTTCATTAGATACTAGAAGGCTCGTTCCGATTCTCTAACGGCCTGACATCCTATGGAGATTCCAGTGCGTGCTCTGCAGACCAGTTCAGAGTCAAGGTGTGTCCCTCAGGTTCCAGCTTGCGGAGACGGTGTGCAAGTGAGGTGGGGAATGGGCTACAGTAAAGCTGGTGACAGAGCAAGCGTCCAATTTCAGCAGGCTCCTGGGTTGATTTGCTGTCACGCAAAGATGTGGTTTCTCCTCATACCAGCAAAGGTTTTGTTGGGTGGTTGTGGTTTTCACTGCCAGATGGATGAAGATGGCTCCGGTTGGGAAGCAGGAGAACTACCTGCGCTTTCCTCTTCTAGCTTGAGGAATATGCGTATCCATCCCCAGGCTGGAGCCTGTGCAAGCAGATGTCATTTCTCCCTCTGCCTCCATGTCCCTGCCCCATACACGAGGGGAAGGCAGTGCTATTTGTTAGTTTAAACTGTTAACCTTGCGCAAAGGGTCTTTGTCACGTGAAAAATAGTTAAAATTGGTAGGAAAAGTGTTTTAGTTCTGGACTTCCAGAAAAGTACAATACCAAGCTAAAATGACCTTCTCAATGCTTGACCAGCAGAAGAGCCTCACCCCCAGCCAGCCTGGCCAAGGTGAGTTGAGGTGGTACCAGCAAAAACTAGAGGTCACCCTCGATGTGAGATGCGTGTGCTGGCTGTGAGGTCCAGCTGAACGTGGTCCTGCCGCCGTTCCTGCCTTGCTGAGAGCCTGTCTGCAGTCAGCCTTGCCCCAGGGCTCCAGGGTCACAGCAAATGGTCCCTCTAACCCTCCCAGCGCCCACCCCAGCACCCTCTTGCCAAGCGCCTGGGTGATGGCTGCTCCTGCGGGCTGGCTGAGGGAACGGCCCGTGGAGGTCTCATGCCTGCAATAACTGCAGGTGACCAAGGCCAGCCCACCCGCAGCTTGCCACGGTATCAAAACGTCACCTACCGGGTATTGTGAAATAGCGTGGGAGGGACAGTGCAGACCATGTTTGTGATTCCTGAGCTCCGAAATCCTGATTTACATCAGTGTTTCTCCACTCATTTTTCTTTATACCTCTCTCCTCGCTGCATCCGTACTGCTCTTCTTCCCGAGAACAGCTTAGGCAGGCTCTGCCAGGAAGGAGAAATACTGGATGCTGTCTGGAGCTTGCTTTAAGCAAGGTAAAGAGGGAGCAGACAAGGTCCACAGTACGCTTTTGGCACCGCGTAGAGCTGCCTTTATTTAGCACCACGGTGCTACTGTCATCCGCAGGATGTAGCCTGGCACTGATCGCTTCTCCAGTCGGTTTAATTACGATATGTTGGTCCTGAGACGCTGCTGCTTTTAATATTGTGAAGATTCACGCGGTACCTGCTGCTAGATCCCATGGGTGCTGGGAGCCGCTGGACCACGGTGCCAAACCTCAGCTCCTGAGTGAAACTTAGTAAGATGCTGAGATATAGCTTTGGTGTGAAGACAGCCAAAATAAAATTAAGCAAGCCTCTATCCATCGGTACTTATACAATGGCACAGTTGTGACTGGTGCTTGACGGGTTGAGGAAGGGCGTGTTGGAAGCGTTTCTGTACCAAATAAACCCAGAACCAAGTACAATAAACCACGGGGTGGAGCAGAAGTGTGGGGAGATGCAAACAAGCAGAAGATGAGGACCGGGGAAGAGCTGCCCTGAGGTGCGGTGAGCGGCAGGGAGGCAGACACCCAAACTCGCCCTGTGAGCCCAGGAGCAGGCTTTCCCTTCCCGGTCTTGCCCAGAGAATGACTTTCTCAACAGCTTTGGGCAAGTTATATCACTTCTGGACTTCCCTTTTCTCTCCTAAAAATCCAGGTTGCTGCTTTTATGCCTTTGCAGCAGTGCTGGGAGGACGGTTACTGTTTGCAACACGCTCCAAAGAGCCACCAACCGCCATTTATCCTGGAGATGAGGGGGTTCGCCCCCAAAACACACCCTCCTCCTATTACAGGTCCTGGGAAAGCTGGAATAGATGCTCCGCTGTTTGCAGAGCAGGAATCCAGGTGGGACCGTAGGGGAGGTCTCTCCTGGGCAGCTCAGAGAGGAGCGTACTCTTGCTGATGGAAATCTGCTTTCAGCAACGTCGCTGAACTCCCTGCTGCTTTAAATGCTAGCCTAGATTTTAATAACGATATTATTACATTGCTGAACAGATTCAAACAGCGGGAAATACATCCACCTTATTTAAAGGCAGGTAAATAAGCATATTTTATTTAATAAAGTGTCACTGGTAGGAAGGCTCTGCAGAGGGACCTGGACAGGCTGGATCGATGGGCCGAGGCCAACTGTATGAGGTTCAACAAGGCCAAGTGCCGGGTCCTGCACTTGGGCCACAACAACCCCAGGCAACGCTACAGGCTTGGGGAAGAGTGGCTGGAAAGCTGCCCAGAGGAAAAGGACCTGGGGGTGCTGGTTGACAGCCGGCTGAACATGAGCCGGCAGTGTGCCCAGGTGGCCAAGAAGGCCAACGGCATCCTGGCCTGTATCAGAAATAGTGTGGCCAGCAGGAGCAGGGAGGTGATCGTGCCCCTGTACTCAGCACTAGTGAGGCCGCACCTCGAATACTGTGTTCAGTTTTGGGCCCCTCACTACAAGAACGACATGGAGGTGCTGGAGCGTGTCCAGAGAAGGGCAACGAAGCTGGTGAAGGGCCTGGAGCACAAGTCTTGTGAGGAGCGGCTGAGGGAACTGGGGGTGTTTAGCCTGGAGAAGAGGAGGCTGAGGGGAGACCTCATCGCGCTCTACAACTGCCTGAAAGGAGGTTGTAGCGAGGTGGGGGTTGGTCTCTTCTCCCAAGTAACTAGCGATAGGACGAGAGGAAATGGCCTCAAGTTGCGCCAAGGGAGGTTTAGATTGGACATTAGGAGAAATTTCGTTACTGAAAGAGTGGTCAGGCCTTGGAACAGGCTGCCCAGGGAAGTGGTGGAGTCACCATCCCTGGAAGTATTTAAAAGACGTGTAGATGAGGCGCTTAGGGACATGGTGTAGTGGGCATGGTGTGTTGGGTTGACGGTTGGACATGATGATCTTAGAGGTCTTTTCCAACCTTAATGATTCTATGATTCTATGATTCTGTGAGTCTATGATAATGTTCTTTTGGCACTAGACCTGTCCTCGGTGTCACCTGTGACAGTTCCTGTGTCTCTGTTGGGTACAGGGCTGCATGGTGCCGACATCGGCAGCTGAAAGGTTTTTTTTGATGAGGAACCAACATCTTTGGCTGAGGATTTTGGCTCCACTTTGTGACTGCAATCAGCCAGCGACACTTGAAGATTATGACATTAAAAATATATTTTTTAACTACAGTTAATTGATTCTCATGGGAAATTAGCATGCAATGGGCCGATTACTCTCTATTTATCACTACACTTTGCTAAACGGCATCAGCAGTGCTGTCTGTTACCGTGTCTCTGCTGTGACCGGTGAATCTCCTTGTACCTCGGTGGTGCCGAGCTTTGATTTCGGAAGACAGAGGCTAACCCCAGCTGGGGCAGGCAGCAGCCACCCGGCTCTGTGGATGCGACTGGAAGACAAACGCTGCCGGATGGTTTCAGTTATTCTGTGGATGCCGTGCCGTACCCTGCATCCCCATATTTCTTACTGCTTCTTTCCTTTTCCTGCCCCACTGCGGCTCCGTCTGGGAAGCCAGAGCCACGTGCGTGTCTCCAGGCTGTACATCAAAACCAGGCTTCCTGCGCCCGTGGCTCTGCAATAAACAACGAGGAGAGCGTGTCCCTGCGTGGCTGGTACGTTAAGCAGATGTTCAGTATCTAGACCTCATTTCAGGCAGGCGGAAAAGAAAAGGAGGGAGAAGAGGATGATTTTCTCTCCTCCCTAACAGCCAATGATGCCCTTGCAAACCTTCTGCGTTTGCGACGCCAGCCTGCAAATTCGCCGTTAACAGCTGTTCTTGAGCTGCTGGCTGGATTGCAGGGATGCTACCTCCCAGGATATTTGAGCGTGCGTGGAGCTGGCTCCAGCTGCAGAGATGGAAAGGGCTAAAAGGATGCTTTAGAGCCGCTGAAGCAATGCTGAAAGAAGATGCTGGAAGCTTGGGGATTATCGGGCTGTGTCACACCTGAGCTGACCGCTTTAACTCTCCTTTGAGCTAGTCTCCTTTATACTTATTTCTTACAGAAGAAGCTCAATTTTTCATAACTTCCCTGTGTGAAAGGCTTATTATTATCTGTCGTTGTTATTATTCTCCAAGGTTACACAGCGTCTCTGTGGTAGAAATGCAGCCCTAAGAATGAGCTCAGCCGTCTTGGCTCTTGGTCCTGTTTTGCATCCATCCAGACCCCTTTGCCCTCACCCATGGGCATCAGCAGGGAAATGTCCCATTGACAGAGGGATTTCGTAAGCGTTATTAATATAACAGGGTTTTCTAGGCACAAAGCGAGAGCTAATTAGTGTGTAAGTGTGCTCTAGTTAATTGGGGAGACTATAAATACCGCTCTACCTGGGCTGGACACAGTTAAGATGAGGTGGCTTGTTCTGTTTCATCTGAGGGGTGAGGAGCAGAGCAGGAAAGTCCCAGCCGCGTGCTCCAGCTAAGAGGTCAGCCTTCCCCTTGCCAGGTTAATCACCCCCCCGCCTTCGTCTATGCAAACAGTTGTTAAAATAACCCCTCATGTCCCTATTTAAGCTGCTTTAACTGCACAAATGACATCTATGTAGGTACAAGAAAGACAGCGGTCAAAATTATAGCCGATGGCTATCTGGAGAGCAGAGCATCCGTGCAACAGCGCTGTTAAATTCTGAGTATTTCGTGGAGGAAAATGGAAGGGCAGTGGTGCCCTTTTCAAGCTGTTCCAGAATAAATCCATCACTGAGCATAACGGCTTCAATCTGTGTGCTTCATAAGGAAAAATTCCCTTTCAGCAGCAGCACAATGGTCACCACGATGGGATGCTTGTAGCAGAAACCTTCTCAGGGCTGCGCCAGGCAGAGCCTGCGTTTCACGGGATGCCGCAGGAGTGACAGTCACCGGGCTGGTTTCCTCCGCTTGGCTGCTGAAAAAATCAAAGAGCATCAGTTGTGGTGACAACAGTGGAATCTGCTGTGGGTAAATGCTTCAACTTCCCATCATAATAAAAGGTTTCTCCCAGACTCAGGTTTCTCCTTAGTCCTATATCCACGTGAAAGGGGGCCACTGGAGACACACTGAGGCACAGCTGTGGTGAGAAAAAAATCTCTGCCAGCTAATACAGCCGCTACTCCTCTTACCAGCGGGGCAAGGATGCGGGCAGCACGCCGGTGGGGACCTAGCCAAGTCCTGCCCTCCAGCCAGCCCTCACTTTGCCTTGAGTTCAGCGGAACTTGCAAGAAAATAAAAGATTAAAATCATCTGGGGAGGGAAGGGCAGGTATTGAAGGGCCGTACGTTTTACATGTGATTGACGGCTCGCAGTCAATGAGGCTGTGCAGCTTCACTGGCTGTAAGGGACTGAATTCGGACCCCATCGAAGGAGGCAACGGCTCTCTCAGCTTCAATTTGTTCCTGCAAATCTCTGCATTTCAGAAAATAATAAACATTTTACAAGTTGAGGAAGAAGGAAAAGAAAAAAAATCCTCTTTGATTGATTACTTTGCTAAAGTAGTCAAAAATTGCTCCTGCCTGTTATGCATCTATTCTGGGAGCAGTGATACCGAGGAATTTAGCGAGGAGTTGAGATTGGCTATTTGGTGTGCACGGGGCATTTTGGACAGTTTTCTGTTCTTTTAGCAATAAGACAAAAAGAATTGGGGGTAAAGGACTTATCTGGGAGGAAGGCTGCCTGGGGTGCAGAGTCAGTTCAGAGAGGTAATAGTGTGCCTGTGCACAGGAAAAAAAGTGATTTAACAGAACTCAGGGCTCCATTTCCAAAAGTGTGGAATACCTCGAGCCCGGGGGGAGGTTTCTGCAGGAGCTCGCCCCTTTGGCAGTGCTCCTGAGGGCAGCGGCCATCCCAGCACCCACCTGGCTGGGCTCCAGCCACTGTGATACCGGGCACCGTGCGACGGCGGAGGCCATTGCAGCTTTACCAGAGCACCCAGCGCTGGTCGCTCACCCGGAGAAACCAGCGACCAGGGCTGCAAAAGAGGAGGTGATGGGATGGGGAGGTGATTTTGGGTAGCGGGGGGGAGAAACCGAGGGTGTTTGCTCAGCAGACGTGGGGGGCTGCCTAGCACCGTGGAAGCTGGATCCCTTCCTTCCTCTGAGTCGGTCTCATCGAATGAAAACAAGAGGCCAGAGGCTGAGGTTTATGGCTGGTATGTCTGAAACAAATCAAAGGAAGGAATATTTGGCTTGCCTCAGTGTGGCAGGGAGCGTGCCCAGCCCTCCGTGTGGGAGCACAGCTGAGGGGCTGCTGCGCGCTGGGTCGGGGGTGGTGGGTCCTGATGGGTGGGGATTGATGGGGGCTGCAAGGGACGGGCCGGGAATCACAGATATTGCACTGGAGTTTAAAAAAACCCATACAGTAAACTATATAGCTCAGTGAGACAAGGAAAGGAAAGCTGGTCTGCAGTCCCCCTTAGGGACCTCCAGTTGCACTGTGCTGCTTATCTCCTGCCTTCCCAGCCCCTTCCCCGTCCCACCTCCCTCCTGCCGCAGAAGTTAGCTATATAAAAGGACAGCATTTTGGAGACAAGATGAAAATGGTCTTTCATTTTCTTCCATCTGTGTTTGCTCACTCGGTTATCTACCTGACTTTCTATGTCAGACTTTAGCAGCTACCACCTCCCCGCCGCCGCCCCTAATTTCCCTGCCTTGCGATTTGGGTTTTCCCTGGGCATTTTCCTACCCTTTGGGCTGTGAAATTTCCTGTTATGGTCATCCCTTGAATTTACACATGCAATGCAAAGACTGACGAGGGGAGAGGAGAAGCATGGCAGCCGTGTGAGGGGGATATTGTATGTATAAAGCTTCCAGAAATGACAGAAAAGCGCTGAGCTGGACAGCAGGGATGGCTCTGCAGCCTGATCCCACAGCGCTGGGCCAGCTTTGGGATGGAGACGGGTACGGGGCTGGAGGAAAACGTCTCTCCTTGGGCAGGTTGCTAGAGGAGCAACAGAAACTCCTGTGTGAGCTAAGCCAGACAGAAAGAAGCATTGTCGTGTCTATTTTAGGATTTTGTGCTGCTGCTCCTCACCATCCCATCCAAATACATCCCTTTAATGGATGTCGCTGGAGAGGAAGCACATACATTCTCCTGCGAGAGGGTGCCTTGTGCCTGTAAGCCTGTTTTCCCAACACTATAAATTGGTCCTATAAAAGATGTTACCTCTCCCTGCCTCTCCTTAATAACTAGGTGTTGTGGCTATAACAACACTTTGCCGCCGTCATATTTTTCACCGGGACTCAGTCCCCCCTCTTTTTTCCTTCTGGGTACTGAACAGCTCGCAGCAAAACCAGGCAGTCAATCATCCCAGCATCCCAGCACCCCGCAGTCAATCATCCCAGCATCCCAGCATCCTGCAGTCAATCATCCCAGCATCCCGCATCCCAGCATCCCAGCATCCCAGCGCCGACAGCAGCCACTAGGTAGGGCAGGCGTGGTTGGGCACATGGATGTGAACAGAGGGAGCTGGTGAGGATGCTCTGGGAGGAGGTGGGATGTGGGCACAGAGAGGACAGTGGCAATAGAGCCACGTGAGAATTCAGGAGATGAGTGGAGGTGGCTTGGGTGCATATGGTGTGGTCCTGGACAGCCCTCCTGGGACCCGGCTCTGCAGCCATGCAGATAAAACCACTGTTTGTTCAGGTTTGCCCTCCTGGGACGACCACTCTGTCACCACATTGCAGTGCCTTGTGGGGAGCCCAGCCCCGAGACGTGAGCTGCGGTGCAGGCTACGGGTTCACCCTTGGAGACTCAGCGCTGCTTCTGTGTGAGGAGCATTTTTGCTGCTCTCGTCAAGCAAAGGCAATCGGTGCCTGCCTGGTGGCAGGCGCTGCCCTCTGCCAGACCCTCCTGACAACGCGGATTTTGAGGAGAGACGCAGCAGCAAGGGTGCCCAGCTGACGCTGGGGCAACCTGTCTCCTCCCCATCCCAGCCCCAGTGCGCCTGTGGAGAGCACCAGAGACCCTGCTGGTGGCCCTGGCCACTCAGAAGGGGCGTGAAAAGGGCGCCTTTCAGTTTCACTTAAAAAGAGTAAATGCCCAACTCGCCCCTCAAGTGACCAAGCAGGGAAGTGCTTAACTGCACCCAGTTTCCTCCCATCCAGCGCCACTGGGACCAGTAGTAGAGTTAGGTCCTCTCTGCATGACAGGCGCCCAAGTCGCAGCACCTGCTGAGTCTTCACGTAGCTGCTATGTCGGGCTGCTCCTCTTCCTCGTGTGCGTGCACAGGGAATGTAGCAGAGCAAATCGTGTCTGAAAGTTCACGTTTCCGGATTTCATAGAATCATAGAATCATAGAATCATTAAGGTTGGAAAAGACCTCTAAGATCATCGAGTCCAACCGTCAACCCAACACCACCATGCCCACTAAACCATGTCCCTAAGCGCCTCATCTACACGTCTTTTAAATACTTCCAGGGATGGTGACTCAACCACTTCCCTGGGCAGCCTGTTCCAAGGCCTGACCACTCTTTCAGTAGAGAAATTTCTCCTAATGTCCAGTCTAAACCTCCCTTGGCGCAACTTGAGGCCATTTCCTCCCGTCCTATCGCTAGTTACTTGGGAGAAGAGACCAACCCCCACCTCGCTACAACCTCCTTTCAGGTAGTTGTAGAGCGCGATGAGGTCTCCCCTCAGCCTCCTCTTCTCCAGACTAAACAACCCCAGTTCCCTCAGCCGCTCCTCACAAGACTTGTGCTCCAAGCCCTTCACCAGCTTCGTTGCCCTCCTCTGGACACGCTCCAGCACCTCCACGTCCTTCTTGTAGTGAGGGGCCCAAAACTGAACACAGGATTCGAGGTGCGGCCTCACCAGTGCCGAGTACAGGGGCACGATCACCTCCCTGCTCCTGCTGGCCACACTATTTCTGATACTGGCCAGGATGCCATTGGCCTTCTTTTCCCTGAGGACCTTGGAGCCCTTCCACTGAACACTAAAGATGCAGCGTGTGCTTCTTCAAAAATAAATGTATTCCTTGGGTGCACAGTGTGTAAGCAGAGCGCAACAGGGTTGCTGAAAAATCTGTGCAAACCCAGTATCAGGACATTATATATTACAATAATAAAGGTTTAAAATAAACCCTTAGAGGTTACTCTTAGAGCTGAAACTTTGAGGTATCCTTTGGTCACTGGGTAAAGCCTTGGGGGGCACTTTCAGTCGTGGTTCACCTCTTCTTGTCTCACTCATATGCATGGCCGGCTGCCTTGGGGTAATGTGGGAGGGGTATAGGCTAGCGAGGATTCATGCGTCTGGGATCAATCGCATCTTTATACTTAGAAACGGGACTTAAACATGTTGATCCTCTTTGCCGTTCATTGCATGACGGAAAAGGGGAACATTTAAAAGGCAACAAATCTTGTCAGCTCACAGTTGGCACGTCCCGGCCAATAGGTTGAGCAAAACCAAGCAGCTGAAATGTCGTCTCTCTCTCACTTGAGCCTAGATTTTTTATACAAGATTCCCACCCTCTTGCCATACATTCATTCCCTCTCAACTAAGCTGCAAATGTGAGACCCTCCTGCTGCAACGCTGCAGTAAGTTGCCGTCAAGAGCAGTCTCCTTGCTTTATGCTATTACAGTAAAGCATGGCCAAGTATTTGCATGATGGCAGTTTTAATGAGCTAGTTTTCTGATGGTGTATATAATCTTGTCATCTTCCTGACAAATTAATGCTTAAAAAACCCCCACTTTTTTAACTAGCTAAAACGTTAACCATTATTGCCCTAGAGCTTATTAATATTTTGGTGTACAGTAGCGACACTGGAATAATGCCAGGAAGTTGTAGGTATTAACGCTTCTTTGCCTGTCAGGAGAGTTAAGTCTTAGGTGTGGGATGTGGCTGATTTAAATAATTCCCATAGATTCATCAGCTTCCCTTGTCACATGTATGGGAACAGGAGAAATCACACGTACGAGCATGCTTAATAAATGAGCTGTCTAACGAAGCGCTTTCGTCTACAGGCTTTAACCATCTACTGTCAAACAGATCAGTGGAAAAAAAAAGGCATAATCTCATGTCAAAGTTTCGTTCTGTGTCCCGCCGTCTTTGACGACGGCAGCACGTCAGAGATGCTCCCAACGTCACATCAGTGTTGGATGCATTCGGCCACCAGTGAAACATAAGGGCCCCGAGTAAACAAATCTGGGTAACGGGAAGCTGGTGAATAACAGGAATAAACTAAAAAAAAAATATTAGAGAGTCTGATAGGAAGAGGTTTATTTAACAAACCCCAATGAAATCTTTAATTAGGCAGCCTTGAGCAGAGGGTCGCCAGCCACACAAAACAGAAGAAACACAAAACGAATAGCCCATAAAATGAGCATAAATTTAATATTAAAAAAAAAAAAGTCACAATTTTTCCTACGTGCATGTACTAAACAGAGGCTTTCAAAAAGATGCTCTGACAACACACCTTTCCAACGCGGAAGGGTCAGATGTTTGTAATGCCAGGCCCTGCCTCTGCAGCAGGGCTCGCCAGCCACAGGCACTGCCCGCAGCAAACGGGGGCTGCAGGGCCAGGAGACCAATGTGCCGGGCAGCGCTGCATCCTAACAGCGCAGGTAAATCCCAAAATTTCCATGGAAGCAGGAAAAACGCTACCTACGATTTGCCCGAAACATGTGCATCGGTCAGCAGCGCTTTTGGGGCATGCGAAATGTCACCTGGTGCTGTTGGGTGCGGGGAACCGCACCGGGCAGCCACCAGCTCCTCCCGGCTTGCTGCAAGCAATTAAAAAGCATCTCCTGGGGCTCCAGCCTTTCTGCCCCTTGGGTTGGGACCGAGTTATTTACCTGTGCGTGGTATTTCTGAACCCAGAAGTAACCCACCTCTCTGCTTTCCTCCTGGAGCAAAGGGGGGTGTTGAAATGAGGGTCCCCACGGGCTCAGGGCGGATGGGCGGCGTTGCTGGTGGCTGACTCCTCACTGGGCTGTTGGGAGGGGTTTTGCTGCTGGGGGTGGGATGTAGATATGGGTCCTGGAGAGCTTGGTCCACCTGTTTTCTAGGGTGTAGCACATATGTGTTTGTCATCCCCAAATCCAGAGCTCTTCACACGTCAGGTGGGATTTTTACTGTGGATGTGGGCTGTGAGTTTCCATCTATTTCTCTGTGCTTTAATCTATTTCCCCAGAGGCTGCCTGGGGCCCCGGCCCTGCTCAGCCCGGGCTGGGCATCTCTCCCGTAAATGTTTCCTGGCTCCCCACGTGCGGGAAGTGGTTTTGGGGGACGTTGCGGAAATTCTTTGTCTCCGCTTCCTATTTCTTTTCCTGCTCGCCCCTCTCAGCTGGGCGCAGGCGCTGCCGGCTCGGACAGCCTTGTGCTTCCTTGGTTTAGTCCATTTATACTTTATAAAAGATGGAAAGGGCTGGTTTTTTTAATAGCTGGTGTTAGCCTGGGTGATACCCCATGCGCTCGGGTACGCCCAGCGCTGGTGCGGCTGTCCCCGGCGAAGCACGTCGGCTTTCGGCCAGGCTGCTCCCTCCTTCCTGGAGAGCTGGGTGGGCCTTGCTCTGCAAAATGTCCTCCCCTTGGGGTGGGTTTGGGTGCAGGCTGAGGGCCCGACTCCTTTCTCCTCTCAGCCCGGCTAAACGGTTTTATTCCCACAAATAACGGGAGGTGGCACGCTGCGAGCCCTGCCAAAATCCTGTCCCTTTCTGACAGCGCTGTGGCTTTTCCTCTGGTTTCCTTTGTTTGGGATTAAACGGTCAATTGTAAAAAAAAGAAATAAAGTCTTAAAATAACTTTCTGGACTAGCTGGTGCTCTAGAAACGCCTCCCCCAAGTGCCTGGGGTTGTGTGGCGAGTCCGGAGCCACAAAGAAAAGGCTGTGGCCAATGTTTTCCCACCGTGACCTGTTTTTGGCAGTGGCCTGCCCTGCTCGACCTGACTTGCATGATAAGCGCTATGCCTTAGTGAGCCAAAAAAATAGCAAGCCTTGAAAAGTGGGATCCCTCCGTGTCTTAAATTAACCTTTAAGACCACTGGGCGCTTCTCCTTGGGCTGTTGACTTGTGCACGGTGGGCGCAAGGTCCAGGTCCCTGCACGCCCCCCCCAAGGGAAGATGCTCACCCCGCAGCCCCGGGCCCCCCTAGAGCTGAGGTTGCTCCTGGTTTCCTTCTCCTGCTGTAAAAAGAAATGAATGTTCAGCCCCGGTTTTAGGGTTGGGATTTTTTAAGTGCGAAATTCCTGGGGAAATGTGAGGTTTGTTTCCATGGGCTGGAGCTGCTGGGAGGGCAGCAGCTTCCCGAGACTGTTCCATAGTCACTTAAAGAGAGTAAGAGCAAGTTCCCCTGCTGGTGAGGCAGCCTTTAAAGAAAATTTCTTTCTTGTTGCTTAAGGTAAGGGAAGGATTTAATTTTCCTCCTGCAGATGCCCCCCCTTGCCTGCGCCCTGGGCCCCAGGCAGCGCGCTCGCCATGTGCCCCTATTGCCTTTGCAGGGGCTGCTGCCGCCAGCCCGGGCTCAGGGATGGGGTGGGATGGGATGGGGTGGGTGGGACAAATATATCTGAAATCTATGGCTTGCTCTTATCAATTTTAATGAAAGAAAGGTATTTATTTGAGAAGGGCAACGAAGCTGGTGAAGGGCCTGGAGCACAAGTCTTAGGAGGAGCGGCTGAGGGAACTGGGGTTGTTTAGCCTGGAGAAGAGGAGGCTGAGGGGAGACCTCATCGCGCTCTACAACTACCTGAAAGGAGGTTGTAGCAAGGTGGGGGTTGGTCTCTTCTGCCAAGTAACAAAGTGATAGGACGAGATGAAATGGCCTCAAGTTGCGCCAAGGGAGGTTTAGATTGGATATTAGGAGAAATTTCGTTACTGCAAGAGTGGTCAGGCCTTGGAACAGGCTGCCCAGGGAAGTGGTGGAGTCACCATCCCTGGAGGTATTTAAAAGACGTGTAGATGAGGCCCTTAGGGACATGGTGTAGTGGGCATGGCGGTGTTGGGTTGACGGTTGGACTCGATGATCTTAGAGGTCTTTTCCAACCTTAATGATTCTATGATTCTATGATTTTTCTTTTGCCCAGAAGAAGCAGCTGTGGGAGCAGAAAGCCAGCAGCTATTCCTGGGCACTCGTGTCCTCAAAGAGGAAAAGGGCTGGAACTAAACCGCTTGTTAGGCAGTAATTTGCAGTGCTAGAAGTGGATTTGTGTTACGCAGAGTGAGTCTGTGCAGGGAGGAGGCTGGCGGCCGTGCTTGCCCTGGTGGCGATCAGGTAAGTGCGACTCTGGGCTGGGGAAAGATGGGTGCGTACATCGGTCCCATCCCGTGAGTCCGGGAGCGTGGCACCAAGCTGCGGCCTCGGCGCAGTCCATTGGGTGCGACCTGCCTGCTTCCTCGTGAGCAAGATGTTACAATTCACTGGGACCCTGCTTGGGAATAAAATAAAATATTTATGGAAAGTAGGGAATATCAAGAAGGATGTGTTTGGCAGCCTGATGGCATGGAGCAGTTTGGTTTTATGGCTTATAATCCAGCAGTTACCATACCGTGGTAAGAGAGATGCCAATGCTGCTGCTGTGGCGAGGGCCAGCCCAGCTCCTCCACCTCCAGCGCCGCTTCGTGCACTGTGAAGCCACCTGAGCTTGTGTGGAAATGGGGACGGGATGGCCTCGTGGCAAAGGGGTCTCGCTGTGGCTTGGCAAACCCTGGGCAAGCTCCGCTCCGTGTCTCATCCCCCCCACCAGCGCCGCAGCCGTGCTGATGACCCCAGGCATTGCTAGGCTTGGTATCATTTTGGAGCTTCAAAGTCTTCAGCTGGATGATTTTTTTTTTCTAAGCATTTAGCCTGTACCTGCAGCTTTGACGGTTAGCTGGTTTAGGTCAGAAATCGGTGAGGCTGACTCTTTCCTAAGCCAAAAGGAGCCCACGGGAGACTGAGCACCAGGCATCTGCCTTTGCCAGGGGTCTTTCCCATTTCTGTGCTCTATATGTATTGCACCATGCAAAAATGGAGGGTATTACAGGGGAATTAAGATGGATAAATTTTGGAACAACAGGAATGAACACAGGCAATTTGGTAACTTCTCCCACCTACAACTTCCCACGGGCTCTGTGGGACTCCCGTCCCTCCTGCCATGCCTCCGCATCCCAGAAGCATTCACCCCCCCGCAGCAAACGGGGAGACCGAGGCAGGGATGGCCAATACTTACCTGCTGCTCCTGAACAAGTCCCGACTGGAGTCCAAAATATAATTTACAAATCCTAATTCTTTAACTATAGCCCCATCTAATGGTACGATCCCAGCCGCTCCCTGTACAACACCGGTGTCTGGCTGGATGCGAAGCCTCCTCCGGGGCTGGGGGCTTCTTGCCCCACCAACGGCGCCGCTGGGCCGGATCCAGCCCGCCAAATGTTTCTGGTCCTGGACACAGCAGCGGCGGGTGCCGCTGTCACCACGCTTGGGCGCACCAGTGGCTCTGGCCGTGCCCCAGCCTGCTCCTTGCAGTGCTGGCATGGTTTTTCCCTCTTCTTTCCCCCCCACCCCTTTTTACTGGTGTAAAAAAGCAGCAGCGCCTGCGGCTGCTTTGACGAGGCATGCTGGGCTCCGGCCGTGCCAGGCGGGATGCGGGCTGCTGGGCTCGGCTCGGGAGCCAACACGCGCGGCTGTTGGGAGCAGCAGGATTTGTGCTGCGGGAGCCCTGAGCCGTCTGTCCCCGAAGGCTCCTCCGAGGTCCTCTTCTGTGCCCAGGCTGGCGTCTGGCACATCTTCCGACGAGCGCCTGTGCCAGAGCGATGCAGAGCCGAGGGCACGAGCAGCTGGATGCTGCCAGTGCTCCCGCACAGGCCGTGGGGAAGGAGTAGGGTGCCCGGCATGGCGGGCGTTAGGTGCTCCTGTGTGCATGTAAGCGGCGCCGCGATTAATGGAAAGCATTTAATGGAAAGCCTTGCGATCGCTTGTCTGGAGGGTCCCCTGCACGCAGGCAGGTGCACGGCGGCAGCAGCTCCGTGGCACACACCGTCCTGTCCCCCCACCCACGCCCCGGCTGCTGTGGGGGCCAAGGCACTGCCTGCCTCCCAGCCCTTTCCAGCAAGGAGAATGGGCAGCAAACCCACGGAGCGGGCCCCAGGGCATACAGCTCTTACAGCCGTCTGCTTCCTCGGGGTTGTCTGCTCCTGGGCTGAAATCCCCCAGCCATGTGGAGCGACGCACTAGTGTCCTAACGGTAACAGAAAGTGATTTTAATTGAATTTAAGCTCTATCTAGGGTTAAGGTGTGAAAGGCCATGAGAACCAAGGGCCGTGGGGTTTGTTTTGCAAGGACGACTCGGTCCAGCAGCTGCCTGGAGGATGGGGGCTTGCATCTGCTTTCTGCCTTGCTGGCTGAAGCATCCCTCTCCCCACTTCCGCAGGCAGGGATACAGGTGGTGGTAGTACTGGTGCTGGGTATGGGGGTGCTGGTAGGGGCTGCCCTGAGCCCGTGGCGGGTGTTGCTGCTGCCTTTGGAGGACAGTGTCATGCCAGGCAGGTTACTTGCTGGTTTAGGGTGTTTTTTTTTATTTTTGGAGCTGCATTTGCACATATCTTCAAATGTCGGTGGTGGCTGAAACCCAACCCCCGGAGCCAGAGGCAGCTGACCTTGCCATCCGGAGCCAAACGGTGGTGTTGCGATGATCCGAAATCCCGGGGGCTCTGCTGCATTGGCCCAGGGCGAAGAGAGGCAGGCGGGCGGGAGGTGTCCCGCTGCCCTCCGTGACGCTGCAGGGACACTTTAGCCTTGTCCCTCAAGGGGTGTGCTGGCACGGGGCGTGCATCCACAGCCCCGTGTGCATTACCTGGCCTGCCTGGGTAAGTTCATTAAGGAGTTGGGCTGCTAACGATGTGGAGATGGCAAATACCGGTGATGGATGCCCAGCAGGCACCCAGCCGCTGGGCTGCAGCTCCCCTCCCTAAAAACAACTGCAGGATTTCAGCCAGGAGCGAGGTTTTTCCAAGCCTTGCTGAGAGAAATGCTCCTACCGATGGGCAAAGCAGCAAGAGGAGGTTTTCTACACCACTTCGAGTTGTGGTGGGTTTTTCCCTTCCCCCCTCGGCCCTTCTGCATGCGTGAGGTTGTGCCCTAACCTGCCGTGTGACGTGGGCCCCGAGACCCTCACGCTGGCTGAGTCTGAGCGGGGATGGTGGCGTTGGGGGTCTCGAAGAGCCCTGGGGGCACGCAGACACTGAGAGGGAGGCGGCATCATCAGGCATCATCCCTTTGGCTCCGGACCATGTATCATGGCGAGAACGAGCCCCATCTCTCCTGCAGCACGACCCCAGCTCTGAGTTACACGCTAGCCCACAAAAGCACAGAAATCCAGCAAGCCAAGAGCCAGAGCCTTCTGCTATTTCTCTTTTTTCCACTCTTTTTAGTCTTTGCCCTTCCCTTGGCACTGGCTCCTACAGCCGGGGCCGGACCGGCTGTTCTGGTGTGGCTGTGGCTTGCTGGGCTGGCACCCACCGAGCCAGCCAGCCCTGGCCGGGCTGGGCATGCAGGCGGCTCCCCACTCCCCCGCGGTTTTCATTTGCTTCGTGGCCGCTGCAAGCCCCACCGGCGAGGCAGGGGAGGGAAACCCGGCCCATCTCCCGGCAGGCTGGCTGGTTTCGGAGGGAGCAGAAAGCGGCTCTTTGTGGGGTCCCTTCTGCTGGGAGGGGGAGCTCGCCGCCCCAGCCCCCTGTTTATCCAGCACCGGCGGGCTGGCTACAAAAGACTACCTGTAAAAATTAGTTTTGGCACAAGCATGCCAGGGAGAGCCTTTGCCAAGGAAAAATATTGTCGACAGGCTCTAGGAAAACAGTGTTACTCATCTGGGGGAAAATAACCAAGCCAGGTTGAGCAACCTGCACGGATTTATTTGGCACAGCTTTATCTCCGAGTGGCAGCAGGATGCCTGCGGAAGGATGGGGCTTTTCCTCGGTGTTACCCCATGCCGCCCAGCTTGCCTCGCCTCAGCTTGCTGCAGGCTTGAGGGTCCCCACTCCCCGCCAAGGGACGCACCGGGCCCAAGGGGGCGTTTGTGGGGTGTAGCTGGCTGGGGCAGGGGGTGGTTTCTGTGCCGGGGCTGTGCTGGGGTGCTGGAGGTGCTCCTGGTGCTCTGCTGTGCCAGGGCGAAGCTGAGCTGGGGGCAGCTGAGCTTGGCAATGGGCACAGCTGAAACCAGCATTAAAACATTTCCTGCCTTGTTCTTCCCATCACCGGGCATGCACTGAAGTCACTTCCCCGAGTATATGAAGCAAGCCAAGGCTTAATGACATTTTTTTTTAGAGAGGAAAAACCTCTGTTCTCTGCAAGCCAGAACCAAATTTTACAAGCATCACGTAAAGCTCTGCTAGTTGCCCTGCGCTCGCTCTGCAATCTCGTTTGACTATCCCGACGCAGGCTGCAAATAACTTTCCGGTGTTTTACAGCACATGTCAAAGATAAGAGCCTCAGAAATCAGATTTGAGTCAGTAAGTGACTGTTGAAGCCCCGCAATGCAAACTACAGCTGCACCGCAAAGGGCATAAAGTCCTCGTGTGGCTTATATGAGCTTGGAAACCCCTTTTTCTTCCCCGGTGTGGAGCCGCCCTTCGGCTCTGAGCACCCGCAAGGCGCTGGCCGAGACATGAGGTCGAGCCCACGGCTGGCCTGGGTGGCCTGGTTTGCTTCATCGGGTACAAAAACCTGGAGATGAGGAGGAAGAGGGTTTGTGTCCTGTAAAGCTGAACTGCCCCTGCCTCGGGGGGGATCAGGGCAGGGCAGGGGCCACACGTCCAGCGGGGACCGAGCCCTCGCTGCCCCTCGCCTGGTCAGGGGGTGTAGCGAGTTGCACGGTCTCAGCCCCACGGCTCGGAGGCCGGGCTCGCAGGAAGGGGCAGGAGCAGAGGCTTTTCTCAGTGTGATGCTGCAAGATGCAATAAATATCAGAGTTTGTGTTAATTTTAATTTTTGTTTCTGGTAATTTGGGGATTTACTTTTCCCTAGCAAGGCTGTGCATGAGGTCTATCCGGGCAGGTCTAGAAAGTAAGCCTGGGTCACAGGTGACTGCTCATGGGGTGCAGGAAGGGTGTGAAGGCCACGGCTAAGCCAGTCTCATGAGCAGCCGCAGCCAAACGGGCCTGTGCCCGGCCCCGGGGCAGAGGAGGGTTTTGCTGGGGTCCCTGTGGCTGCGGGGGCAGAGCTGCCCCTCAGTCCATGCTGCAGAGCCTGTTCCCACATGCCCTAAACTCTGTCCCCTGCATCCTGTGCCGTAGCTTAATGGCTGTACAGGCCTTTTACTAACGAAATGGTGGCAGAAGGCCAAGCATCTGTTTCGCTGGGTGAGCGGCGGCAGCCCTCCTGCCCACAGTTCGTCAAGAGTGCCGGGGTAGAGCCCGCGTTTGAGCTTCCCTGGGGAAATGAGACACCAGCAACCCCGGTCACTGGCCCCACGGCGCATCCCTGCTGCGGCGGGGCCGCGGCCGCAGCGGGAGAGGACCCACGAGCCGGCCTGGCGGGGTGGCACAAATAGCCCTGGGGAAGGAGAGCGGGGAACTGGCCGGGCCAAGGGAATCAGCCCAGCTACTCCGTCAGGGGAGCACAGCCGAGGGGTATTTTTGCTCAAACACGCTGCGAGGGATAACACCAAACCTCCTCCCGGGCCCTGGCACGCACCAGCCGCCAGGTCGGGCGAGAACAGCGACCGTCACCAAGAAGCTGCTCCCTTAAAACAAAAGAGGGGGTACAACACCCGAAATCCAACACCGAGGAAAACACTAAACTCAAGAGGAGAAGTGTAGGCTGAAATAAGGGATTACTTCCCCAAATCTGACCACCAGCTAAGCCTGCCGGCGTTGAGCCCCCTGATTAAAAGCAGCAGGTTTCTCACCAACTTCATCCTGACTCTGTATGATGAAGGCAGTACGAGATGAAAATGGTGAAGGCCAGGAGCAGAACTTGGTACAGAGAACACGTCACCTCCTTTTTCCTCATTCCTTGCAATTTTCTTATTTTTAGGATACCAAATGATAACTTCACATATGCAGTATCCATATTGCATTGCAATATCTATATTTCATGCAACGTCTATATCAGTACTAATCCAAATGTTTTCATATACTTCTTTAAGCCACTATGACACTGTACCAATGAAACCCACACCTTTGAAAGGCAACTGGCAGGTCTCAGACAAGTGCTATTTGGGGAAAGATTTGGGATACCGTTTCATGCTTTGCTTAATCTTCCAGCACGTGGTGCTGGATGTAGCTGCGGTGTGAGGTTTGAAGTTTTATTTTTTAAGCAATGGACCCAAAATCATGTAGCTCCCATTTGTAACCTGCCCTATCAAACCGGCTGTCGGTGTAAACACCGCTGGCACACCTGAGCCCAACGCGAGCAAGCTGCTGTCGCAGAGCATGGGACAAACGTTACCGCAGGGACTTGCGCACCTCTATGACAATTCTCTTCCCACCAGCACGTGGTGAAGCAGAGACCCAACCCCAAAAGCCTTCCCTTTGGTACGCTGCTTCCTCCTGCAGCGAGCAGGAACGAAAGCACAGACAAGCTGAAAGCTCCTGCCACAGAGCTTGGTCTGCAAATGAACTAACAGCAGAAGCTGGGCTTATTAATTTGAACTGTGTTTTTTGGAGGGAAGTGGAATGAGGGGATCAGAGCAGAAATAGCTAGGAAGTAGCAGCTTGTAGGAGGGAAACTAATTTCCACGAATCCTGGATGTACATGCATTTTAGCTGGGCTCTTGCTCTAGCCGGCACCTTTGCGCAGCGCCACATGTATGGAAGGTGCCGGCTCGGTCCCCGTAGCGTGCGGATGTGGCAGTCAAATGTGGCAGAGGAGCCAAAGGAAGGGCAGGAGCTACAGGACGTGAACTCAGAGGTCAGGGACAGGAGTCAAACAGGCTGGGAGGGATTAGAGGTCTTGAGCTGGCTTTTTCCAGCTTCCCCTTGCAGTCTTTTCACTGCAAATATACCAGGGGATGGAAAGGACAGGGACTGCAGAACCTGGTGCTATAAAGAAGACAGCATTGAGCTGTCAGAAAGCAGCCTTCACATCACTCTCTGAGATTAATAAGGCTAACTTCTGCCCTGAGCTGTTAGTCTGGGGAAGCGGCTAGCACTTGGGTGCTATGTTGCTATGGATGGCTATGTTCCTTCTTTGTACTTCAACGGGTCTGTGCAGCCCTCTTACAATTTCTAGAGCAACTGCATAAATAGGAGGAGGTTAAATGGCTGAACTACCCCTTAGACCTCCTCTGACAGCAGACTACTGATTTTATGACCCTGCCCATTAGTTACCTCAAAGGTTGCATCCATCTGCTCTAAATCACATGGCATTTAATCTGTGACTTACAAAGCAAAGTACAAAGCAGAAAGTGCTAAAAGCCAAGGGGTGGGGAAGGACAGCAAAGAGGATAGGCAAGGATAATACCATACAGCAGCCCAGTGGCTTAATTAGCAAGTTGTTTCAATTGCGCTGCTTATCCTTCTGGGACAGCAGTCAAGGAAGGCCTTGCCTTGGTATCTCCCACGCAACTGCCTCGAAGAAGAGGCTGCACAAGCAACATCCATGTCGACAGTGCTTCTGGAAACGACGTCGTTTCTAGCACTGGTTTGTCCCTCAGATCATTTAGCTTTTCTCAAAGGACCAGTATATTTGGAGCCGAGCTTTGTGAACCTGTTTATGTTGCATCACCTGGATTTATTGCCAGTGACTCAGTTCATTTCAGAAAGTGTTTACGATAACTCTCTTGTGGAAGAGAGCTGCCTTAAGTGAGCTGCGAGGAGTACAATGCTTCACTTTTAATTGGAAAAAGGGGAATTTATACATGCGTGAGACAGGTAAAATAGGTCCAGTTGGGGCAGGCTTGCTGCTGCAATTACTTTGGTTTTCAATGCACTTGCACATTTCATGTGAAACTAGTTTGTAACATACCCAGACCATATGGTACATTGAACTTCTCAGCATCTTGCTTCTAACAGCACAGCACTTGTTTTGTTCTCACTGAAGAGACTTCTGCTCCCCAGACGAGATCTGGAAGCACCAGCTTGAGAGGCTGCTGTCTGTGGGGGCAGATGGGGCCAACGGGACCTGGACCACAGATCAAACTAGTGCAAAACCTGCTTCTGGCCTCAGCTCCAGGACAAGCTACTTACTAGTAGTGGGTAAGCAGCAAAGGGTGATTTTGGCCAACAGAAACCTTAGCATAACTTGCCTTTTTGCCTCTAGGTTCTTGCTTTTTTCTTCTTCAGTCTGAACTGTGCATCGTCCTGCCTGTCTGGGCCAAGGGCTTTTCAGGACAACGCAGCCAGCCCCTGCTGCCCCTTCGGGCTGGGTTCATTAAGCCTCAGGGCGAAAGGTAGGCACTTTTCTCCCAGGCAGAAAATAGCTTACAAGTTTTAGCTGCCCACATCCAACCCTTTCTGCTACCCTTTCAAACCAAAGCGATGATGCTGTTCAAGCTGGGCTCTTCTAACAGTGACAGATGGCCTCATCCAGCGAGCCAGTGACGCTTGCCGTGCAGAGCCTTTGGCCCAAGTGATTTGGCTGCTAAGACCACAGTGTTAGCATGGTACTGAGTTTTTTAAAAACGAGAGGGAAGATGACAAGCTTATCTTAGCTGAATAGCCATACACAGCAATGCCAAGGTTTCCAAGTTAATAAAAAGCCAACAGCATTACAGATAAATGTATTTTAATTAGGATTAAATACTATCTCAAGGTATCTTGAAATCGCACTTGTACTGTACTAATCAACAGCCAGAGGCAATAAAAAAAGTCTGAAAACGTAAAAGTTCTAACATCCAACACATGACAGTAAGTGCTGCCATATAAAGCGACAAACACTGCTCCCAAGAACAGATATTCTTAGAGGAAAAAGTCATAACATTTTTGTATGGACAAAAAAATTTAAGTTGAAGATCGGAAGAAATATATTAGTGCCTGCCTTTTTAAAAGTTTTTTTTACATTAAATACAGTTTTCTGTAAAAGCAAGGTACTTTCTAAATTCATGGTTTATATACTGTATGTACACAAAAGCAGAACATTGTACAGTGTTTTTGGATAAAGCAGCACTAACTAGCTATAAGCTGGTACGGTGTTGCTGAACCAAACGCAAGATGACAAGTTAAGCACTCTAGGAGAAGTATCTCCATGGTTGGTATGAGAAAAGTAAAGTATTGTGTATGTACAAACTGATTATTCAAACAAATCCCGCAAACTCAACATCATTTGCCACGGAACTGTACATGCTGCAGCTAATCAATGGAAGTCTTACTGCAAGAACTGATCTGAGACCCAAAGTAACCATTTTCTTTCAGTAACAAAGTGCATTACCCATGCAGAGGGCACTTACGCAAGTCGTCATTGCAACACATCACCCCTGGCGTGCAGGGCTCCAAGGAGCGCAGATTCTTACCGCAGCCTCAAGTCAAGTAGCGACCTGCATTTTTCCACTATACAAAATATGAAATGCCCCAACCAAACTATATGAAATTGAGATTAAAGCTACATTATTAAGTATCTGTATGTGCACTCTGCCTTTCTGCAGATAGTTACAGATTAAAGCAGAAAGCTTACACCAAAGTATCACCAGTTCAGACTAAAATAGACTGGCAGTGATTTCCATAATTAGTGCAACATCAACTCCTATACTTTATCAAAGTGACTTACTGTTCTTCAGATGCACAACGTGCTTATTTAGATTTTAGAAAAACAGACAAACCAGAACATTGTGCAGAAAACTGGTTTCAGGTTTGTAAATTTTTTTTAAAGTCTACCCCATTAAAAACCCACCAAAGTTAGAAATAGTTTGTGCCCTGGTTCAAAGTCAATTGCCTCAAAAAATGACTTCTTTTATTCTAGGGTTAGCAGCGGGGCAGAGAGATTAAGGTGGTTCTTGTTACATATACTTTTAATTGTCATTCAGTTTACATCTTCAGAAGAGGTTATTTGCTGTACTTCCAGGATGCTGTTCATCCTTGTCTTAGCCACTACACTGGTTTAAGGAACTGAATGTTTCTTCTTTGATGAGGACAGAAGCGAGACAACTTGTTTCTAAACTGCATCAACTTAAAGTTTCAAGTTTTAATGGTGTAAAAATCTGACATTCAATTACAGTTAAGAGAAACTTGCTACACAGCAAACTGCATCCAAATCTACCAGTTATTGATGGGACCTTTAAATTAACCGTTAACAAGTTATTCAAAGCATCCAGACCTGGAAACATCAGATCACCCAGCCAGTGAGCCAGCAGCTCCCTCCCCCTTTTTCATGAGGCTTTAACAAATGCAACTGATGTGACCTTAGCACTGGAGCCAATGACTTCCATTGGTTAACTCCAATACCCAAAAAGGCTAGGGAGATCCTGTGTTAAGCCCAATGCAATATGCATTAGTGTCATGGAGCAGGAAGATCCCAGTGTCTACTTGTTAAAGTTCACACAAACCATACAGATACAGACAGGATAAAACACAGACTCAAAAGGATCCATTATGCTTGAAGAAAATTCCAAATAAAATGACATCTTCTGCACAGCCCAGCCTCAGACACAGCCACACCTTTATCTAGTATAATAAACTCTGTAGTAAACTGTTTTTGACCTCCATAGAGAGTAGGAGTTGTCAAATTTAAGGAGATAAACTCCTCTCCCTGGGTACTGGTGGCTGCCAGCATACACTTCTTCGTGACAGTCTCGTCTGTACACAGGCACTATTTCATCTAGCTGAGGCTTGTTGGCATTCTTTTTGGCTTTTTCTTCACTGCTAGTATTTTCTGCAAGGGGAAAAAAAAAAGGTGTCAGTTAACATGGGTGGATGCTTTACAAGAGAAAGTTAGACTGATCTGTAGTGGACAAGGCACTCTTTGTTAGTTTAAAAATTGAAGGGGTTCATACCAAGGCTAAAGCATTCAAAAGCAGGAGGAACAGTAAGCATGCTCACTTTATCATGAATTTTACAGTTCTATATTAAAACCCACCATACCCATCTCCCCAGCACAGCTGCGTCAGTTTGTAAGAGATGCAAAGCTCAAGTTTTCATTAAGACATTACCCCACATTGACTGCTGCTGATCTGACATACTTACTACTACTGATTACTTAGTAGTAATATCCAGAAGGCCACTGCTTCCTATGTCAGAGCAGTTCCTTCTAAGCAAATCACATGCTCATTTCAAAACATTTTTTTCTGATGGTATGTTAAACTTCCCTGTAGGTAAAGGCTGTGATCTGTGCCCTGGCCGCTATCAGGAATTGCTCTTTTAAGCTGTTTTGTTGAAGCCTCAAGGAAACTTCCTCCCTAGAAGAAGTTCGTGAACAGCAGGGCAGGATTTTTCTTAAGGTTTTCAGTGTGCTGAAAGATCCACTATGCTCTATTATGGCACGGGTTTCAGTCTAGCTTACTGAATAGATGAATTGGACAAGAGGGCACACTAAGGAGTAAGTAAAACTTAGGAATAGTATTTCCCCACCCTCAACTGCTTTAACCTATCTGTGACCAAATGAGGTGACTGAAGTTACTTTCAGAATTGCACTTTTTATTCAAAATTGAAGATTCCAGCTACACGGAAGTTGGGGGAACCGGGCGGTAACACAAGACAACCAGTTGGGTTTCCCCCTATGGCAAGCTCTGTAGGAGTGGCAGTTCATTGATATAAATAAGCACGCTTACCTTCTTCTTCATCCTCATCATCACTGGATTCGCTGACATGCACACTGACTGCAGTATTAGGGGAGTCTGTCCATTCAAAATACACCCCAAAACCAATGTCATAATTGTCTGTAGCAAACTCCCAAAAGAGGTAAGACCCCTCTTCATGAGTTGGTACTCTAACTGTAACCACTTCTCCTCGGCCCACTGTGATCACAGAGTCTGCATCCTGCCGGATTTTTTCCTTGAAGTCTTTTATCTGGGGTCGCGTCCACATCGATGGGGCAGCTATCACTGGAACAGAATCTGGAGAGGGGGGGGAAAATACCCCAGTTAAGCTTTTGTTTCAGTTATTTAACATAAAATGCTTAAGTGTGCTTTAGGGGCACTTGAGGACCACAGGCATCAGAGTTGCTTCTGAGTAATTTACTTTTTTTTTACTGAAGAAACATCTTTTCACAGGTTGAAAGTTGCACGAAATGCAGTGCAAGTTTAGATATAACCATGCACACAAATCCTACCAGTATACCCATCTGCCACATTTAAACTGACAGTGCTTACGCAGAAAAGACTCAGAAGACAGATGTACTGCTACCGGTGGCGGGGTTACATTGCACAGAACCCTTTATTGAAAGGATCTTTAATGTGACAGAACCAGAGGTTGTTGTTTGTCTAGAAATTGTCAAATATTGACTAAAATTATGGAACACCTCACTATGCAGACAGGCACCGTGCTAGTGTTGGTTCCATACCGGGATCCAAGCAAGGCTTTCGAGGACTACTGATTGTGCATGAAAGTACAGAGGCAACACCCAGAAATACCGGTGACGAGAGAGTTGCTGGGAGGCTACTTTTCCTGCTCCACTTCCACAGCTTCCCAGAAGCTGTCTCAAGAAGGTGGGAAGTGTGAGGGGACAGCAGTCCAGGCTGCACATAGGACAGGGCTAAGCCACAGCATTCAGAGAGAGTAAGAAAGATTTGGCTTTATTTTAACCTGCAAGGCTAAATCAACACTCAGTTTTGACTTGAGTTCAAGTAAGTTTGAACATATTTCTGCACAGAACAGCTTTCTGCTAGAACTTTTATGCTCCTTTCCTTCAAGTCAAGAGTGAAAGGAGGTTCTGAATCCCATCCACTTTGCTTGAAATGCTTTTGCTGCTTCCTCTTTCCCGCTCCCCCAAAGCTGAGTTTTGTCTGTGCAATACTATTCTCCCTTGAGAGAAACTGGACCCAGGAATCAAACCTAGCTCTTGCATAGCCCAATGAAACCAAGCAAAGAGCCATGTAACTATACTTAAGACATCTGAATCCTAAGAAAGGCTTTCACTGTTTGTTTTTAATTAAGGAATCTAGCTAGTCCTACCTTTTGGTCCATTCTCCAGTGCTTCTTCCAAAGCCTCTGGATCCAGCTCTTTTTCAGGGCTGTCTGCATGTGCACTGGCCTGCCCATTAACAGATGGGGTGTCCCCTGGGGCAGGTGCATTCACCTTCGATGCAGTAGTCAGAGGTGATCCTGTGGCTGCCACAACCGCCTCCTGCTGTTTTTGTAAGGCTGCCTAAAATGACAGAAATTAAGTCAAGTAAAAACCAAAACCTCCCAAGATGTCTCCCTCTTCCAGCGGAAGGTATAAAGACACTTTAAAGAAAAAAATCTTCCCCTGCACCCCAGGAGGAGGCTGTTAAGTACTTTGCCAATTTGTGAGTTAACTTGCTCAACAGGGTTCTCTATCAAATCCATGACACCCGACAAAGGCAGTTATCTAACGTGAAAGCAGGAAGCGTAAGAGCCACAAGGACCGTGAGTGGTCTGGGAGAAGAGTTATTAAAACTCAGAGGTGCTGCTTTTAGAACATGACATATGTACATTGAAACTCTTTAGATAGAATTTATCATGTTGTTCCTGTGCAAAGGATTAAATACACCTAAAAAGAGAGTATACAAGGTAACAACCATCCTTTTAGATTTAACCAGGATGCATTATCCCTTTAGCTTTAAGGCTTATTCCCCCACCCCTAGTTATCAGTACAGAGTGATTACATACACTTTTTTGTTGAGGCAGGGAAAAGCTGTAATTGACAGTACCATTCTCTGAAGAATAACCTAACAAGCACATGATTTTGATGAATGAATGGAATATAGGTATCCTGAAGGAGTGTGAAGACAATATAGTCAAATATTAGTTAGATTTCAAATTTGAGCAATTGTACAGATGCTGCCCAGATCCACCTTCTACTGAAGAAGTTCTACGCAGTGATTCAATGTAGAGTGGTGAGAACTCTTCTAGAAAACTATTGCACATAGCCTTTCCAAAATTAATCGTATCAGAAGCTGATCTGTAAGCAACCATGACAGATCAGCACTTTTTAACTGTACTAACAGATCCCAAGGCAGCTGAATTACAGGCATCCAAAAGGAAAATACTCCTCAGAAGTGTTATGGAGGCTACATGAGTTTTCAGGAAAGTCCAAAGCAGAATTAGATAATTTTAGCTGTGTTATATGCTGCTTCTCTGCAAGAGTTGTCCAAGTAGAGATTTGAAAGATAAGCTTCATTGCCTGGCAGGCTTAGTATTTTGTAAGCCACTATAAAGAAAAGGCTGTTTTGCCCTGGGTCTCAGAGGGCATTAGTCTTCTGTACGTCGAAAAGCAGACAGCCATGATTGAAAGGAGCAGTGCTGATAGCATTGAAGAATATTGGCAGCAGCATCTCCGACACTTCAGTCTCAAGGGAGTAGTATCAATTACAGAAGGCATCAAGGATGAGAGGAAATGGTCTCAAGTTGCGCCAGGGGAGGTTTAGATTGGATATTAGGAAAAATTTCTTCACTGAAAGGGTTATCAAACATCGGAACAGGCTGCCCTGGGAAGTGGTTGAGTCACCATCCCTGGAGGTATTTAAAAGACGTGTAGATGAGGCGCTTAGGGACATGGTTTAGTAGCGGACTAGGCAGTGTTAGGTTGGACTTGATAATCTTAAAGGTCTTTTTCAACCTAAATGATTCCATGATCCCATGACAAGACTGATGAGGCTATAGCTTTTGCTTACCACTATGACACCAAAGCATTGGTACCAAGGTAGCATTAAGCTTCAAGAGTAACTATTACAGGGCAGGACATCTTTCACTAGGTCAGGTTGCTCAGAGCTCTGTCCAACCTGACCTTGAACACTTCCAGTGATGGGGCATCCACAACTTCTCTGGGCAACCTGGTCCAGTGTCTCACCACCTTTCCAATCTAAACCTACCCTCTTTCAGTTTAAAACCATTGCCCCTTGTCCTGTCACTACAAGCCCTGGTAAAAAGTCTTTCTCCGTGTTTCTTATAAGCCCCTTTTAAGTATTGAAAGGCTGAGATAAGGTCTCCCTGGAGCCTTCTCTTCTCCAGGCTAAACCACCCCAGCTCTCTCTCAGCCTTTCCTCATAGGCGAGGGGTTCCAGCCCTCTGATCATTTTTGTGGCCCTCCTCTGGACCTCTAACAGGTCCATGTCTGTCTTGTACTGGGGACCCCAGAGCTGGATACAGGACTCCAGGTGGGGTCTCATGAGAGCTGAGTAGAGGGGCAGAATTACCTCCCTCAGCCTTCTGGCCACTCTTCTGTTTATGCAGCCCAGGATACGAGTGGCTTTCTGGGCTGCAAGTGCACATTGCCAGCTTATATCCAGTTTTTCATCCACAAGTATCCCCAAGTCCATTTCTGTAGGGCTGCTCTGAATCCATTCATCCCACTGTCTATATTGATACTGGGTGGTTGTCCCTACCCAGGTGCAGGACCTTGCACTTGGCTTTGTTGAACTTTATGAGGTTCACATGGGCCACATGGGTTCACATGGGTTCCTTTCTTGGACAGTTCTTTGCTGAGGGCATCAGTCTCATCAAAATAGAGATGACTTCACAGGAAAGTAGTTACTGAATTTTAGGTCTTTAGCTCAAGAACAATAGACCTCAGGCTGGTGGTTATAGGCCATTTAAGATTCAGGTCCTACCCAACGAGGTCAGACACACCTGAAGCCTGGCTTACATCTGTTTAAGACACTTACAGATGGACATCCTTGAACTTTAAAATAGCTTAAGATGTGAATATGGCACATTTGCCAGAGATGCAAGATTTCCCTAAACAGAGAAGTAGCCTTTCAAGCCCAGGCGCAAAACCCTTCCAAAGTAGTAAGGTACCACTGCCACCACCCATTGCTACCAGAAATATGACAGTCTGTCCTCCCACCCAAACCACGAGCAGTCTATTGCAGGCAAGCAAATTAATTAGATACTGATGTCAAACAATAGATGCAAAAGGAGAGAGAAGTCAGTAGTGCTCAAGTTGACAGGGAGGAGCAATCTCAAACCCAGTAGTGATGTGACAGTGCTGCATGCATGTTCAGCTGGAAACACACGGCTGACCAAAGCCTGCTGCTCTGCACAGATCTTCAGGTGCGATACCTACACGGAGAATCACTTGAATAGGTTTGTTCGTGCTCAGATGCACTGTTATGTACCCCCATTAAATTACAGACACAATAGATGCTGCAGCAGAGCGCTTCACATTCGGTCTCCAAGAATTGTATTGAACAAAGTAGTTAAAGGCTGCTTAGAATTTTCTTAACTAACAGCTGCTTCAGAAAACTACTCGAAAAGATTAAATAAAGGCTTTGGTGTTTGAATCTGAAGCAGCATTAGTCACTAAACACTACCTCTCCTTGTAGCAATTAGCTTTTCAAGGGGATAAGGGTAGACAAGTTAACATCTCCCACAGACAGCCTGGGACACAAAATTTAAGTTTCTCAGCTGGTCAGCCATACCTGTTGCTGTGCAAGCTGGACTTGATACAACTGCTGCATGTATTGTTGATAATGCTGTTCCTGGAGCTGCCGAATTAGGATCTGCTGCTGTTCATAGTTGCCGGGATACTGCTGGGCTGCATACTGCTGGAACTGAATGGCAGTCTGGGAGTTCAGTGCTGCCATTATCTGTTGCCTAGATTGGTGGGAGGAGAGCAGAAAGATTACAAGCAGCTGAGGGTATTGGGGAAAATCCCTGTACTTAAGTGATTTAAGTGGCCTCAAAGACAGTTAATTCAATTCCTGCAAAAACCAATTAAAACAAATCCACACATTAGAGTAGAGCCCAGAGGTAATGCAAATGTGAATTTTGCCTAAAAATACACTCAGAATATAAAGGGAGCAACAATTTCTACCCAATGTTTGAAAACATCAAATGTTAAAAAAAAAAACAAGAGGTCTTACATAATTCTCAATTTGTAGTCTGATAAAGAGGTAGTGCTAGAAAAAATGCGTGACTAAATTTCTCAAACAAGCAAGGGAAAAAACCCACATTTGGTTCCTCCAGAAAACATGCAGAAACCATCAGCATGCCCTTCTACAAATATTGATAAGAACAGACCTGCTGTGGTACGGCACGCCAATGCTTTTTGGTAAATCTAAGAAAAACACACTTCATTACTATCTTAATTTCCCACGACAGAATGCAAACAGATATGAAAAGCATGACTGACTGTGGCCTAATTCAGGAAAAGAAAAAATGCTGCCAAATAGGGCATCTGTGTCTCCAATAAACTCAACTGCTGAAACTTCAGGAGGAACACAGGGGTTACTTATGCACAGGATCAGTTTTCCTCCTCTCGCCAGAGGGCTAACAGAAACTATATAGTAAAAAACTAACTAGCTCCAGAGTTCATTTTGCCTCACGTTACGTTCATCAGTGACCAGCTATCGATGCTTCAGAGGAAGAAAGAAGTATCACACAAATGCAGGAGTAATTCTTTGCTTCCTGCCCTTCTTCCTTCTCCCAAAATCATCCTCTAAAAGTTCCAGTATTAGATTGGTTTGTATCCTAAAAGGCAAGATTTACTATTTCAGCAAAACTGTGACCACTTTAGGTACACTTGGCCTTTAATATGTACCCATATTTCTTTTCTGTCTAAATTCTTTACCTCTGTAACCTGTTACAACCACTTAATACACAACTGCTATTCATGTAAAAAAAGTAATCTCTTAACTTCAAGGCATACCACACTTCTTGTTACTTTGCACTGTGCAACATTTTTTTGTTGTATTCTCTGTTCATGTATGTCTGTATTTTTCACTCCTCTGGCTCTCACAGTGCTAAACAAACAGTAAAACTTGTGGCTTAATTATGTGCTCCCTTCTCAAAACCACTACATAGCAAGCGCAGGATCTACTTCAGAGACACCCCCTGCAAAGACATTTTTATTATGGAGAATGACTGCTGACTGATGTTGAACAGCTCTGATGACCTACTATTCTCTTAGATACTACGTGTGCAACACTGGATCCATGTTTTCAGCATCTGGATGTGATGGGAACAATGAAATATAACTAGAGCTGTATATTCTAAGTAAACAACTTCATTCATACCACAAACAGAGGTTAAGTGCATTTGAACATGAATTTTTAACTCCTTTTAGAAAGGTGCTAAGATCCAGTGATTGCCAGTGTACAAATGAGATTTGCAGACACTTCACACTTCCTAAAAAGGGAGCACCTTTAAGTAGGTAGTGTTAGACTATCAAGTTAGAAAATTTCAGCCATGCATTCAAAACCCAATGAACTGCAGTTATCCTTTTTCAAGGTTCCACCTTCTGTGAAAGGATAGAAACTTTCCAGTCACAGTTCACACAACACTTCCAGTTGGACATTTAACTCTGCTCAGTTGAGTGCAGCATTAATCATTTAATAAGCAGAGCCACAAGTTTTCACAAGGTGCAGCCCTTGAACTCAAAAACCTCCAGAGCTTCTCTTTAAACAAAGCTTCTCTGGCACTTTCATCTGAGAAGGCTGCATACAATAACACATTAGAATAATTGTTCTCTGCAAACTGTGTCCCTCTTAACTAAGGATGCAAATGTCACTGCCAGACTCGAGTGCTCTGAACTTCAGGTATTAAATTCTAGCGTAACTATTTAAACAGATAGATACAATTGTCTCAAGTGCAAGGCAGTTTTGTTTTTTTTTTTTTTAAAGTGTTGTGTGTTTCAGCTACTCACTTCTGTTGTTCCATCCGAAGTCGTTCCTCCTCTATTCTCCTCCTCTCTTCTTCTTCTCTTCTCACTCTTTCCTCTTCTTCTCGTCTACGCTTTTCTTCTTCTTTTTGTAAACGCTCACGCTCCTCCTCTTCACGCCGCCTTCGTTCTTCCTCTTCTCTTCTGCAACATCCACTCAATAAGCTATTTCAGCATTCCTACAATCCTAGGATGAGTTATTTTCAACATGCTGTAACCTGCCTTTTGCCTGCCCAAAGGCTTTTTGTTTGGTATCATCTCCTCCCACTTCAATTTGACTGGAGAAGTGTCTTATTGGACACAAGAAGAAAACATATTAATATTTAGTTTTACTGCACTGTGCAGTATGACAAGTGTAAATTCTGTATTATAATTTGACATTCATTCTAATGTATTACTATACTATCCTTAGCAGAGAGCACTAGGAAAAATTGTCTGGAAACCTTAAACACATTTTCCAAGCTTTAACATACGTTCAATAAGTACATGGATTCTATAGTTTAATAATCACATGATACGTAAACTATAGTAGAAGATAGCCTTTGTAAAGTTGCTAACCCATGCTAGAAGAGGAGTTTAAAGCACCTGACAATCTCATGTTCTGTATACATTTAGTCCACAGACATATCAGGGCAGACATTTTGTGAAGTGTGTATTTCTTAACAGATAACAGTATCAGCAAAATTTTAAAAACTCCTTATATTCTAGGTGTCTTCACCTCAGAAACAATCATTCATTACTGGCAAAGTAAAAAGGCTTAAAGAGATCAAATGGTACCACAAGCACCTAAACTTCAAGCATTTCTCTTGCCAAGACGACTTCAACCTAAGCTAGCTGTGACACTGCCCGCAGGTCAAGAGTCATACACTCAATATATTCCAACACTAAAGGACTCAAACATTACCTTTTCTTTTCTTGTTCTTCTTTCTCTATCTTGTGGGAAGTGACATATGTTGAAAACAAGTGGCAGCACCTATTCAGGAGCTTAACAAATTCTGTCATAGCTTTTTGCTTTGACATGTTTCCAAGGGCAGCCCATTCCTTCCTGAGAGAGAGAAATCAGCTGAAATAACAGAAGACTCAACTCTTTCCAAGTCAATAGTGAACTCTGACAACCCAGCAGAGAAAAACAAAGTTGGGAGACCAGGGACCAAACTTTATCACAAGCAGTTTCAGAGAACCAACAACTTTGTCCCAAAGACAGACCTTAAACCTGCAGGTTTCAGTGCTCTCTTCCGCCCACACCAGAACAACCCTTTCACACAGACATAACAGAGTGCTTAGATAAAATCTCATACATACCATCGACCCTACTTCAAATGCTGAACTACATCCAAAAACTTCCCAGATACAAATGAACCTTACATATTTTTTACCCCTCTTCCACTCTGTCTGTGGGAAAAAATGCATACGTTTTCCCAGATGAACAAACATAGTAACAACCATCGATTATAATGCTTGAGTTAGTCGAATGCCACAGCCTGATTCTTCCTAAAAGAAGGCTACGTTCATTTGGGCAAAAGCAGTGCACTGGGTCCAGCTCCAAGAAGCCAGTGCTGTGTTGCACATTGCCTTCACACTAGAAATAGCAACAATGACCGTTAGAAATGCAGCCTGAACCGCAAGCAATACAAGAGACGGGCCTGAGACTGCCCAGATCTCATCAAAATTTACTCAGAGTTTGAATGCATCAGGTATCTGATTTCAGAAGTTATCTTTGATATTAACAAAAGCTACGGTGAATGCTGCTACCATTGGCAAAAGGCTTGGCCTGCTGTAACCCTGGTGTGGAGTTAGGATGGAACGTGGGCCTGCACATTAATGCACAGCTAACCAAGTCTTAAACTGCTATGAGAAATTGGACTGTTGGCACAGCAGCTTTTCCTAGTGTGGTTGAAAAAACCCAATAATCTTCTGCTAGCTCCTTTACTGAACTGTGACTCAGATTTCTAAGAGGTATTTGAAGAGGCCACTCTCACTATCCACCATACACACACATTGACACAACCCGCATGCTTGTCTTCTTATTGCAGAAATTGGATGATATTTTCTTCGGACAGGAAAAGCAGAGTTAAGATCAACAAGAGCACCAGCCCTTTTACCTTCTATCATTCCCCAGCACATCAAAGAATCCAACTTCAGGGCAAGTGTCAGGGTTGTAAGGTCCCAGCAGAACCTGCTTGTGCAGGGCCACAAGTTTGAGTTTTTCTTCATATGTTGGATGAAAGGCTTTGCCATCTTTTTCTGTAGAAGAAAAGAAAATTTCACTGTTGTGATTAATTAGATTAAGCACAGGACAGCAAAGAGCATTTTGTATAACCATTATCATGATTTCTCCGTAAAAAAGAAATAAGGAAGGTAAGTCACAAAAGGTTAGACAAATTAACTCAGTTCTATTCAAATAAAATATAGATCTGTCCAGAAGAAACACATCTACCTTCAGCTGCTGAAACTTAATTATGAAGTGTTTTTCATCATACCACCTAGAATGAATCTTAGCTAGTAAGTTATCACATAAATATTTATGTTAATTAGTTGAACATCACACCATATGGATTTGTATCTCTAAAATATTTAAAAACCTTAACTTGAATTCAAATGTGTCTGCCAAGTCTATTGTACTGTGGATAGGAAGGATTTTCCACAAAGAACAATGCGATGTTAACTTTATAGATTGCTCTCCTTTCATCGATGAATGCAGAACAAGCAAGGTTTAAGGCAAGGAAAACCACAGAGAGGAATAAGTAGAATTAAGGGAAAGTTTTCCTTGAGGCAATTTGATTGCTGCACTTTGCCAAGGCAGCTGGAATAACCCCTCACAATGAAAAGCCTTAGAGGTGACTCCATCAGCAGCAACATGTACAGAGAGCTCTGGCCGTAAGACACAGGCAACATAAGCCTGAACATAATCAGAATTCCAATGGCTCCACAGCAACACCTTCTGAAGCAGCTCCGGTTAGATCCCGCCACACATTTACCAGTAAGAAGAGACTTGCATTGATTTAAAATGATATGTGAATTAGTCAGCTAGGACTTACCTCAGCACATTTAAACTGTCAAAACAAATCAAAGAAACAGGCACTGCTATATATAATTACACTGCTCATTAAGAAAAGACCTTTTTCTTGAACAGGAAAACAAATAAATAAGCATCATCTCCTTTTGGAAAGGCTGCAATGAGGAAGCCATTATCGGATGTAAACAATAGACATTTCACATGACTGTACTAATAGCTGCTCTCCCCGTAGTCAGGAACCACAGGCAGAGCTGCCACTAGTCTCCAGCTCTCCGTTTTACAGTAAAGGTCACTTTGGAGCAAGTTGTTTACAGCCCTAAATGGAACAGTCCAATTCACACCCAAATTTTAGGGCAGACAATTTACATATTGCAAAATTGCTCAGCTGATGCTTGTAAACAGTTACTAACAGGAAAAGAAGCAAATCTCAGAACAAAAGAGGAGGGGAAATACCTCTACTATTGAGGCTTATTGAGAAACTTGGAGCAAGTATTTCTGAAAATTGGAAACAACCCCAGAGGGAAAGCACTTGCAGGTCACAGTAAGAAGCTCTATTTTTGACAGAGTAAGTTCAGTACATTACTGGACTTTACTCAGTTAAAACATCACAAGGAACCACTGCACGCATGCCATTAATTTTGAAGCCAGAAAAACCATTTAATCACTTATTGTCCATTTCTAGAGACCCACTGCACCTTCCAGAATCTCAAGTATTCGCTCTTCTCCCAGTGTCACACAACCTTACAGCAAATAACTCTTCCAGCTTCAAAAAACAGAAGCCTTTGTCCCCCAAAATATCTATTTCCAAAAACACTGGTGGGGTGGAAAAGGGGGGGATGTAAAGACTGAACCAGAGTCTACCCAGTAGTATCCAGTGAAAGGACAAGAGGCAGCGGACGTAAACTGAAACACAGGAAATTCCACTTAAGCATACGAAGTGGCTTTTTTAAATGTGAGTGATCAAGCACTGGAACAGGTTGCCCAGAGAGGCTTCGACATCTCCACCCCTGGAGATATTCAAAACCCAAATGGACACAGTCCCGAGAAGCCTGCTCTGAACAGTGAGGGCTGAACTTGACAATCCCCAGAGGTCCCTTCCCACCTCAAAAAGTCTTAAGAGATGCAAATCACTGCATCCTGGTAAGCTCTCTCCCTGGGTCCCTGGGTCTCAGGTCTCCTGCTCGCAGGCTGCCCAAAGAGTCCTTTGGCTTTTCCTCAATTCTTCACACTTCTCATTTAACTCAGAATTTGCTTATTAGGTAGCAAGCACTTCCATTAGGCTCAATAAACAGCACGCACTTTGAAATCATACTTAATATCCTGGGGCAGCGTGCTTAAAAGCAAGGCAATTGATAAGGGTACTACACTGAAATTTTGCCAGGCTTCTAAGCGAAGTACACTTCTCAAGGGGGTCCCTATGGCATAGTTTACCTTGCACAACCTGTATACGTACAGTTGTCTGCCAAAAACCATAGCTTTGCTGTACTAGATTGCTACCTAAGCCAGCTAACATCATCAGTATTTGAAATCACTTCTGAAGAGGGTTAAAGGGAAAAAAAAAAAAATCGTTTCCCATGCTATACACAGCATGCCTGCATTATCACAGAACGGAGAAGTCAGACCTCAAGCCTTAACTATCAAGAAGCCAAAATCTGCATTTACAAAGAATGGTGATGCAAGGGAAGATGAACAAACAAGCTAAATAAGAGAGGAAAACAGACAGACGAGAAAAATGTGGGACAGGCATTCAGTGACTTGTAGATAATACAGATTAGAAGCAAACTCTCAGCAAAGTATCTGGTGCCAGTTGAGAGCGAAGCTGTATACTAGCTATTTTTCAGCTGAATTCTTCAGCATGAACCACACTGTATAATTATCCCAAAGATTTGGAATTGTTGCTATTAAACTGAACCAGAGGACCTGAAGCCATCTGCAGAGTCAAATATGCCAAAAAAGAGCATTAGTGAGTCCGGTTAAGTAGAAGTGCCAAATTTATTCAAGCATCCGTGAACATACCATTTAAGTAGGTATTACCCACACATCTAATACAGCTGTCAGGAAGCTGAAGAACATCAAAGAGCTCAGGGAACACATTGAGGAATCCAAAGGATGCGCACAGCAGTAGTACAGCACCTATACAACCCTCCTTATGCCACTTATGCCTTTCTCTGGCCGACCCAACAGGGCCAGAGAAAGGCTCAGCTTTCTTACAGAACATTAGGAAACTTCTTTCTTGACAATACTTCAAACCATCGTTCACCTGAAATGGCAATTTCTCAACTCAACTAAACTCTACGCTTAAGCAGCGGCCATTAACAGATCAAACTCAAGCAGTGGTTAAGGGGATGGCTACATGAACAAGGCAGGCAATGGACCTACGATGCTTTAGGCATTCTGCAGCAAGGGCCCATATATATATATATACACACACACACGCACACACGTACTTCACTGATGACGTGAAGTAGTTCACCCAGAACACAGAGAAAGACTGGCTCCCACTTAGTGCAAGCCCAGGCCTCGCTGATATGTGCCATGAAACCACAACACTGCGTTACGGTGTGGTCACCCCTGCACACCTAATATCAGCTATTCAGACTACCGCTCTCCTTGGCAGTGGCTACTTTGTTTAGAGGCCCGCAAAACTGAGATCCATTGAGGGCAACTCAGTTAAATTCTCCAGAAAACCAATACTTAGTACACCAACGACCCTTCTTGCACTACAGGTAATTAACCGTATGCTTGAAGACCACCGTTTGTGTCAGCATGCAAACACAACTGAAAGATGAAGCTATAACTAGTAATGAAAAGCAGATAATGGAGGCTTATGTCACTATGTAGCACTGTACCATTGACATGAATTGGTCTAAAACTGCAAATTCAGACTCAAGGGAGTTTAAGAAATATGCTAAGAAGAGACTGCATCATGCAAGATACTGTTACTCCCATGTAACTTCAGATGATTTTCTTCCTGTGAGAAATATGGCATAACATGCTGCAGCTTCCACTCCAACTTCACCTACTGCACTCACACGAAATGCCTAATTCCTGTGGGATAGCATTCAGTCGAGTCATCTAGAAGAAGCTAGAAAACAGTTTGTGAAGTGCGATTTTTCACCTCATAGCTTTTAAAAGCAGAAGTCACATATGTTAATGCTATTCATTTGCAAAGTTTTAATGAGCAAAACTGAAAAGCATGAGAACTGAATTGCTGCCTGCAGATCTCAGTACACACTCTTACACTCATAATTCTCCTCTCCTGAAGATGTTCTGTGTCAACAGAAGAGTTACCAACCAGTCCTTCCAATTAAACGTGATCAAAGCTCAACTTCACATCAAACGTAGATACATTACAGGGGTTTTCATATTCTTGAAAACAAAAGCCCACTTAACTTATGAATTACAATCATGCCATCAAACTAGCCCTCAAAAAAAAGATGAGGTCAGACAATTAACTTAGAATAATTATTGTTGAGGTTGAAGATACATTCTTGGTAGGATAAGAGGAAATAACTTGAAGCAATCAAACAAAATTAACATACCAGGAGAGCTTTTGGATACCAAAATTATATGGTTTGTATACTGTCTACTCAAATGTGCTGCGCTGCAAATCATTTTAGACAGTGCATGAACACTTCAGGGACTGTCATATATTGAAGGTTGGGTGCAATGGTATTTCAATGACAGGATATGGAAAACCGTAAAGCCAGGGTGATACTGGAAAGGATTTGCTGGCAGAGCTATGCAAGCCACCCCCGCCTACTGCAGGACACAGCTGACACCTTAAACAAGTTGCCTTTGCTGGCATAGCTCATATCAGCTCAACAAGCAAAATAAGCTGTCAGAGACACTTCTACTCTGCCAGCTGCCCTGGGGCACACAATTACAGACAGTCCAAGAGAAAAAGAAACATACGCATTTCAGTAACATGACTGTGTTCTCCCCTGTACACTGGATCCAGCACAGCGGAGCAGCATCTTAATGGCAGCCAAAATGCTGGTCGACCTGAACTAGGCTCGACAGAACAGTAAGGGAAAGAGTGCTTATTGTAAGGAAGGCTCTTGTTTCTCACAGAAAAATGGACGGGAACACTATTAACCATCTATTTTCTATGCCTCTATTATTCTGAAAAGCTTTCTTCACAAGCCATTACGGATGCTAAAAAAAAGCTAGCACACATCTCCTGCACAGCCTAAGGCCTGACAGTTGAAGTGACCCACGGTCAAGCATTTTAGATCTGCTTCTGTCTTTTATCAGAGACAGAATAAAGTAGCTTTTGAGTCTCTTTAATATCCTAGCCTAGTTTCAGTTGTGTTTTTCACATTGTTTATATGCACTCCCACCCTATCTTTTCTTGGAGCAATTCTGTTACATGCAATATGCCATCACAGACGTGTTAGCAGCCATTGTAATAAACAAATCCAAACTATTTTGATCAGATTCAACTTTTCTAGGAAGAAAGTACATCATGAGTTACAACCAGACAACTCGGTCTGCACACTGAAGCTGAAAGGAAGCTGCTTAACTAGCGATGGCTACTTACCCGTTGACCTCACCCAAGGGATTCCTCTAGCATCCCAACCCGAGCTCCTTCCATCCCAATAGCCACAGTTAACCCAGATACCATCGTCCTCCCAAACAAGCACTGCCCTGGGTCACTTGTTTGTTCCACGGTAGCTGTGCGAGTGCGTAATATCATACACTGAGGCACGGATACCAACTATCTTTAAGAAAGACAAAGTTTTTCAAAAATACCCCCCATCTCCAAATCAGTGGTTTTTAGAAGAATGATCAGAAACAAGATCTCAACATTGACCTATTAAGGTGGGTCAACCTCCAGATCCTTCATATGTTGCTTCTTGAAGTAAAGGAGGAATCTGTATTTGTTCCTTGGCATCTACAAGGCTGCTAAACAAGCATGCCCACTCCCACAGTTGTTTTGACAGTGGATGCATGAAAATCATTTGGAAACTAAACCAATTCTTTTCAGAGCCACACAGATATAGAACAAGCAGGCAGAATCACTAATCCAAGCATTACAAGCTCCTGTAACTCACCATCACATCTATAAATAAAAATCCTCGTGTTATGTCATTTTCAGCAAAAAACTACAGATGAAAATAAGGGCAATGACTTCATGTGACTTCTTCCAGTCATAAGGATAGAGGAACGAGGTCTTCAATTGGAAAGTCTGACAACTCCATACAATGTGGAAAATTTTCCTCTTATGAGCAAAACCATGTGTTACAAGAGCAGCAGTAAGTTGAAATGTTTTGAAATTAAGCTTTCAATAAAAGGAAGGCAACAACAAACTCACTGTTGAGACAACACAAGAAACTGGAACCTAGACACAAGTAACACTCCACTGACTTTTCACCATCCAAGAGGAGATAAATGTAGAGCATAAATTTCATTAAAACATGAGACGTAACAGACATAGGTTATCAATAATGTAGATAAGCTCATTCACAGTGTGTCATTTGTACACTGTAAATACAGGTTCCAGTAGAATATTAAATCCAAGACAAAATGAGACCACGGTTGACTGAGACAAGGAATTCACTACTGCAGAGACATTTCTTCCTACATCATGTTTTAAGAACAAACACTCATTAAACCAAACTAGAACTCTTTCAAGCAGCTTGTTTTACAGAAAGGGTAGAGAAGTCACAATGCTTCTAACCTGACACCGGTTGCAGCAGCTTCCAACACAAGAAAAAAGAGAAAAAAAAAATCAAGACCCTTATGATCCCATATGGTTCTTACAGCTAAAAAAAATCTCTGTATGTCAGAATGCTAACAAAAAAATTGCTTTGTGGAAGGGCATCAGAACAGGGTTGAACAACCAGGGCTCAAGAAAACTGCTTAGAGCCTTACATGCTCCTAACAACTATCAGGGTGCAAGTCAGCCAAAGTGAAGAAAACAGACAACTTTGTCCTTCTAGCACAGTTTCCACCTGCCAGTATGCTTGTCTTCAGAACAGGCAGCTTTCCTGGGGGTCATCTAACAACTGACCACCACAAGACTGACCTTTCCAAGTACAGAGCTGTATCTTCCCTAGCACAGGCGGGTTGCTAGACTCCCTGCTCTGTGCCCCATGTTAAACAGCGGCCGCCTAAAAGCCAGCAAAGCAACAGATCGCTGCGAGGTGCTCAAATGCTGTAGCGCAATGTAACGCTACAGCGAATGCAGCTCTTCCTCCAAAATCACGCAGTCCATTTCCTCCTCTTGAGGAAAGCAAGTGTGGCAAGGTACCTCCAGCTTCCTGAAGAAGCAAACCTGGCTACGGAGCATCCCAAGACAAACGCTCCAGGTCTACACCCTGGGTATTTCACGGCTCCCTGGCACAGCTGCCAGCACACGAAGCGGTAAAGCCAGACTTGAAGTTCGCATCCTGTGGAGACGCCACGACACCTCCTGCCAGTATCCAGGCTGTCAGCAGACTCGACAACGCTCAAAGAGCGCGCTCTTCCCCTACGTTTGCAAGGTTTTTTTTCGCATGCCACAAGCAAGGATTTTTTTCTTCCTCCGTTTTTAGGTCGGGTGGTGCAAACCCTCGGAAATGTCCCCCCGGCCCCGCGGAGCAGGCACACCGCAGCCTGGGGCAGCCTCCCGGCTCTTCTCCCGGTCCCCCGCCCCGGCTCACCTCTCGCACCAGGAAAAGCGCAGCCCCACAAGCCGTCACCGACCGCCGTGACACGATGCTCGCCCCGGCTCCCCGCCGCGCCCGGCACACCGACCCCCGGGGGCCGCGGGCGGTGCCAGCGCTGCCGCCTGCCCCGCTACGGCGCCGCCCCCCGCGGCTCTCGGGGGATCCAGGGCTCCGCCTGCGCCCCGGGTCGGGGCAGGCGATGCCGCCGCCCGGCACTTCCCGGGACGCGGCGGCTCCCGCCTCGCCGCGGCGGCCCGGCGGGGGGTGTGCGGTCCGCGTCGCCGGGCGGCCTCACCTTTGAAGAAGCGCAGCGCCAGGCCGTACAGCTCCTCCAGCGCGAAGCCCCAGCGCCGCTCCGGGCTCAGCGCCGCCTCCTCCGCCGCCGCCTCGCCGCCGGCCTCCGCCTGGCCCGGGGAGCCGGGGCCCGCTCGGCTCCGCCCCGCCGCGGGCTCCCCCTGCCCCGGCCGCGCTTCACAGTGCGGCACCTCAGCGTTGGGGCTCAGCGTCAGCCCGTCCACCGAAACCTCGAGCCGGTCCGAGCTCAGCACCGCCGCCATCCTCTTCCTCCGCCGCCTCCCGCCCGCCCTCCGCCTCCTGCTCCGCTGCGGCGGCCACGTCCCGACTTCCTGTTCCCTCCGACCCGGAACTTCCGGTCCCGCCCAATTGCCCCGCCCGCGGGCCCGCCCACGCCCCTCGCCAACGGCGGCTCCGCGGCCCCGCCCCCTCGCCAACGGCCGTCTGCGGGTGTCGCGGCGGCCCGGCGCCCGCCTCGGGCTGGCAGCGGCCCCGCGGGCGGGAGGACGGGGCGCCCTGACCCAGCCGGGCGGCTGGAAGCGGGAGGCTGTGCCCGCCGGGGCCCGCTCGCCTTACGGCGGTGGCCGCTGGAGCCCGTGCGGTGTGTGGCAGCCCCCCTTGGCGTGCTCCCGGGGCCTGGAACTCGGCTCGCGGGGCACGGGTTACACCCGCCTGTGGCAGCCTGCCTCTGCCCCGCGGGGATGGGGCTGAAAATAAACTCGACACCTTTCCCCGGGCGGGAGGTAGGGCAGCCTCGGCCGGGCGGGCGGCCAGAGCAGTGCTGGCACGGCCGGGGGAGCTGCCCTGAGGCAGCGGTACTGCTTTCTCCAGAAACGTTTGGGCTGCCTGCCCCAGATGGCAGGCCCTCCTCCGCGGCAGCCCTCAAATCCCAGGGCAGAGGAGGTTGCATTAGTGCTTGGGGGAACTGCCGCTGAATACTCGATGTGCTTTTTGGTTGCTTTATAGAAGGGAATAATGATTTTTCAACAGCGTTATGTCACGGATTGAAAGCCTTTTGCTCCAGCTGGAAGGTAGTGTGGGGTCTGCTGCTGACCTCTCTTACTCCTCTCAGGAAACACACTTCAGGCCTCGCACAGGAAAGGCAAGAAAGGAAAGAAAAAAAGAGTACAAGGCAATTATTTCGGCAAGAGCTGTATCCGCAATTAGCTCACTCCCTTGTGACCATGAAACACCGTTCACAATAATACTATTATCATGTGCTACGCAAGGGGAGAGAGTTGCTCCCGCGCATGGCTGAGGAGGTTTATTCCCAGTGCAAGCGAGCCTCCTCACAGGTCTTTGGGAAAGACTGTGTTAGCATTGAGTGCTTTTGGTCACATTTCTCACTCAAACTGAGATGCAGAACGCACGCCTAGCAAGCAGGGCGTCTGTGGTGTTTCATGAAGCCAACGCAAAGGAAGAGAACCGCACAGCTCTGCAACCTCCTGAAACTTAAGGGTGCGTGTGTGAGTCCCCCCCCATCCCCAGTACTTCACTGAAGCCTGCCGCCCATTTCTGGAGTCGTCCCTTGAAGTCGGTCACTCCGTCCAGGAGTTTATCTACTGCTCGAGGTAGTTTTAGATCCATCTGCTGATCTCTCAGGAATACTGAAGAGATTTTATTAAGTCACACTTATAAAGTGCTTTGAAGCCTTTAGGTGAAATGGAGAAGAAATGTAAAGCTTTAAATTAAAGTACTTCATTTCTGATTAGTATTTCTTGAAAGAGTGAATGCCACACAGGGCACTCATTACTACAAATGGGGCAGAGTTTGATTCAGTTGATGAATCATCTGAGCTTCAAACGAAATTTTACAACCAATTGGAAATCCTTTGTAGCTTCTTCAAAACTAGCATTTTGTTTTTGTTTTTGTTTTTTTTTGATTGAGGATCAAACGTAATGCTGTATTGTTTGCTTTTTCCTGCCAAAGACTGCAGAACCAGGGCGTATCGTCCTCTTTTGACGGTTGGAGCTCTCCAGGGCACACAGTTCTCCGTACTGACTATTTGGTGCTATCTCAAGGACCAGACTAACAGCAGAACAGATGATTTTATCTCCTCATAGAAGCCTGCACCCTGCTTTACAAGTCTGTCAATTCAGCATCAGATCCAGCTTCAGTTTAAGATTTGTTAGTTCATTTATAAAATCACTTGTATTAAAACATCTGTTTTCAAAGTTTTGATCTGACACATTTCCTGCTTGGCTTGAGGAGTTTGTGCTTCATAAATATTTTCTTATGGCATCAATAGTGAGATGAATCTTAAAGTTCCCACTTTAAGACACTCTATAAATTCTTTATCCTAAAATGTATCCTTAAAGTAAAAGAAACTGAAGTTCTGACTGATCCCTACTGGATTTGCTATGTTTCACCCAAATGGAAGGAAATACTTACTTCATTTTATATACTGGCAAAAGCAGAGGTGTTTCTGCTTCACGGTAGGAGACTGGCCTGAAACCAGGCAGCCCTTAGTTTGCCTGTGTGTTTGGAGGCCAAGCTAAATCCAAGATGCTCCACGAGCATCTTGCTTGACAAGCTGATTTTGGGAATAATTACAGAAAACCGATTTGTCTCCTGACAGGCTCTCTCCGGTGGCAAATGTTTGGTACGTTTAGCAAATGTGAGACTATTCCTCTCTTCTCGTGCCAGCTTTGCTATACCATGCAACAGGCATGCAAGCTGGCGCCAGTGGAGCAGGTTTCTCCATGGAGCGCAGCGTAGTCTCTTGGAGAGGTCCCAGCTGGAGAGTCGAAGCAAGACGTCTCTGGTAGCGCTGCGTCCGACTGAGGCATGGCCAAGGCACAGCGCAGCAGCCTGGTTTGCCTCCGTTCGGAGAGCCACCGAGCAGCGCCGAGCTGCCCTTAGTGGCTCTCCACCTGCCTTCCCCATAGCACAGCTGTCTGGTGAGCATGGAATGGACATATTACATCGACTCTCCTCTGTTTCATGGTGCTTCCAAGTCGGCTTTATAAATATGGAAACTTGCTGTTACACTGCGGTGTCAGTAAATGCTGTGATGTGCAACTGGTGGACAAGGTGAGTGCATGATCAGCTATGGGAAGGGGAATAGCTGTGAGATGATATATTAGGAAAAAAAAAGGAGGTTCAAATTTTGAGAGGAGTCAGGAAGTCCTGGTCTGGGATAATGTAATAACAAATGACGAAATATTTTTCCAGAAGAAAATTTTGAATTTGCAGAGATAGTTATTTGAGCTACAGCGTGGAATCCTGGCTCATCTGGTATAAAATAGAGATTTACCTGGAGCTATGTGTCCGGGCAGCCATGGGACCCTGAGCACATCCTCCCTGCTGCTGGAGGTCTGGCTGCTGGGGCTCAGGGCCTGCTCACAGCTGTAGGGAGCGCTCCCGGGCAGTGTGGTGGGGAGGCCACTGCCGGCACCGAGCCGTGGCCCTCGGGAGCTGCTTCAGCTGAGGCTCTTGTCCTTGGCCCCGCCTAAGCTATGGCCATGGGCCCCCAGATCCTCACCTGCACCCCAACCGCTGGTTTGCACTCCCAGCCCCCTTGGCTCCCCAGCCCTCAGGGAGCAGCCGGCCTTGGCTCTTCCCTGGCATGCAGCCAGCATGACTTATAACACCTTCAGTGAATTGCTCATGAATCCTGTAAATGAAGAAATATTTCCCAAATGATTATGACAAAGAGTTCCCAATAGTTTATGTATTTGAGAAAACCGTAGCTTAATTCACAGATAAGATGAAAGTGCTAAGTTCAGCCAGTAAATTCTTCATTCATTTTTTGTAACAGCTGGTTCTGCATGGGAAAAGAAACACAGAAGAAATACAAGTCCCAGAGAGGTAGTCTAGTCCAGCAACAGTGCCCTCCACTAAGAAATGTGGACCTAGAAACTTTATATAGAATAAATCAATTATTTAATTCAAGCCGGTGAATGTTTAATAGTTAAAAATACCAACCTACTCATTGCAATTATACAGTGAACCATTAAAACGTTCGAAGAGCACTAGTCTCACTTACACAAACAGCTCTTCTACTCTTCCTGGTGTTCGCAGGTACCAGACCGTCAGCCCTGCCTCCCAGGCGCCCTGCGGCGGGGGCTGTCCTTTGAAGGAGTTCCACTTGGGCGGTGGCGGCTAACAGAGGAAGGAGCCCCGCTTTGTAAGATGTGGCCTAATGCAGGGTTTGCTAGAGCAACGGCTGCTAAATATTTGATTATCTCAAATGAACATCTCCGAGCAGCTGGGTCTGGCACTGTGCTGGGCTCAGAAATGCAAATCATTCACTATGAAAATATTGTTATCAGCTTCTCAGGAATGGCTGTGTTAAAAGCTGTGAACATCACTCTCAGCCCTAGTGTTATTGTACCAGCCCAGAGCTCCTGTACCTGGGGGAGAGGAGAGTGGGCTGCCTGGAGGGAAAGGCTATGTGTATCTCTGGGAGGGTGACCAGGTTAATGGAAGAATTAAATTCCCCAAGGTTTGGCAATTGAATTGCATTTGTGAGTAGTAACAGGATTTACCTTTTCCCAGAACATGACAGTTCTGTTCCTCTTTTTACTGTCTTCATTTTGCATTCATGAGTTGTACTAGCTGGAACAGACCAGGACCAGAGAGAAGAAAGTGTTTAAGTTCTTTTACTTTAAATTACAGGCTTTCTCTTTGTGTCTGCCTTTCCTTAAAGGACAGATACAAGCTGTTTGGTTAGAAGCTGATCTTACGCTGTAAAACCACCCGTGGAGGCACTGTTACAGTGTAGTGCACTCCCAACTCTGCTAGCAACACGAAGGAAAACAAATTTGATTTGTGCTTATGTTTCTACATTGCTCTGGCTGATATAATCTAGACTAAAGAGTATATATAAATATTTTTGTTTTCCCCTTACAATTCTCTTGATCACAGTCATTTTATAGAAATTGATTTTTATTATTTTTGGAAGCCTGTTGAAAAATATCTTTGTCCCAGGAACTACAGTGGATCTGCCAGTGTTGCCCATTTTGGTGACCACTCAACCTCATCTACCAGCAAGCTGCTTTTTTGTGGCTGCTTATTGGTTTTCCTGAAGTTTAGGAGCCCAGGGTGACCCTACGTGTGACAGACAGCAGATCTTCTCAGTAACTCTTCAGATGTTCAGGATACATTAAAGTCAAGGCTCACATCAACCATTTGTGCATGTACAGTAAATGGGGTTTGGACCTACTGGCATTGGCAGATCTGGGACAACAAAGTATATAATGGCACCACAGGATTCATTGAAAGAAAATTCTCGGAAGTCATTTAAATCTGTTCTTTTTCATTACTACTTGTTTATTCAAATGTCGTATGTCTGTGGAGAAAAATAAGCCAACTCAAGATTTTATGTTTCTACTTTTCAGTTAAGCAAGAGAGCACTTCGAATCCACTTCTGCAAGACCTCCACCACAGTCTCCTCTGGATTGAATAGTTTCAGTTTTTCTAAGAACTAATGAAAGCTCCAAAAACGGAGAGAGAGGAAAAAAAAAAGAGAAAGGTAATTTTCCAAGTAGAAACCTGTATGCAGTTTCCGAGAAGAAACTTGTATGCAATTTGGGTCAATGCCCGAAAATAACCACAATTTTCTTTTTCCTTCAAGAGGTCTCCTTTAAAGGATGGTCTAATCTTGCCTGGCACCCAAGAGCAAACAGTGCTGTGTGCTTCACCTCCTGTTGGACAGCTCTGAAAGACGGCAGTACAGTTGCAATTTTGCAAACGACTTGCGGTCCCTTCTGGGACCTCTCTACAGCGGGGTGGATAATAGTTGTCTTTGCTTTGAAGTTAACACCGTTCATTGCGCTGCTGCCTTGCATTTGTGTAGTAATTTATGGTGACATTCACACTGACTTCTCTAAATTATTACACGAGGTGCAGAATAACAGTTAATCGGACGTAGGGTCTGGCCATATCTTTTAAGCCATGTCAGGAAACACTGCTGAAAACAGGTTTATTGAATGCTGGAGTGACTCCCAAGGAAACATACACGTGCTAAAGTCCATTTTCACGAAATAGTCCCATTTTGACAGACAGCAAACATCCTGTAGCATGGACGCAGTTATACCAGCTACAGGTGATCATAAAAGAACAGTTCAGTCTAATAAAATAAGTGATACCAGTTTGGTATATCTTATGCTGACAGGATTGCATCTGCAGCAGCGTAACTCTGTAAACAATCACGCGTTTTACAGGCACATGAGCTGAGAGAAGTAATACAGCACTGTTATCAAGAAGTCTTTGCTAAACAAGATATGGCTGGGAATTTGAGCACTTCCCGAATTTAACCAACTCTTCTAATAAAGTGATTTTACAGAAAAGAGAACATGGAAATTGATGCAATTAACAATTGCATTTTTGGCTCTCTGCCCAGGAAAAACTGTGAATCAACAGCCAGATGAATGATTTCCATCCATGTAAATTCAGAGCATCTATGGATGCTCTTCTAAAACACCTCCAGAAGGGAGTGGTACCTCAGCGTCAGGGTCTGACCCCAACTAGCACGTGTCCCCGAAGGGGACAGAGATGGCACACCCCTGCCCCTGAGCTCTCCTGATGTTCCAGACATATCCTCCTCTGTGCTCTGCTACATACCAGCTTCTCCTCTCCTGTGGCCATTCCTTTTGGCTTTATTTTCAAATGAACTATACCTGCCTTTGGGCCTCCAAGCTGCCCAATGGCACAGGAAGTGATAGGCAGAGAGGTGATTTCTTTGCAAAACTGTTTGGTGACCCTCTTGCCTGTCTCTTGGGAAGAGCAAGGCTATGCATGCAATGAGTGGCACTGTTCATTTCGCTCCTTCCATTCAGTAAACAGAAGGATAACATACCTTTCAAAAACATGCATTAAACTTGTCCCTCTTCATCTAATTATCAGATGCACTCTTTTTTTAAGGGAAAGCGTGCAGCCGGTTCCCATCTGCTCAGCTGTGGCTCACTTTTTTATGCTGTTGTTTGGGGGTTTTTTGTGCTGCTTTGGGTTAAATTGAGAATGAGGTTTCATGAAATGGCTGCTGTCAGAAGGAGCTGCCCTGGTCTGCTCCTAGCCACACACCACGCACTCCCATCAGCATCCTTGTTGCCAGCTCTTACTCCCGTTGGACCTCTCAGCAACGCCCTTCACCTTATCAAGCAGGCAGAAAACTATTCGCTTCCTAGGTGCTGGGTTAGTTCTCTGCTGGCTTAGAGAGCTGGCCTGGTTCACCGAGGGGTCAGGAAAGCACTGGCAGCAGCAGGACCGGGAACAGGGAAGGGAGGATGGGAGCAGGTTGTCCTTTTGGGGGCAGCTTGCAGTTAGAGCCATAAGCTAATGCCAAATAGCGGTGGTTGCACTCCACCACAGCTTCCAGCTGCGTTCTCCTGCCCTTTCCCTTGCACTGAGTCTAGCGATGGAGTGGCTTCAGGGTGAGTTGATTCAGCTGGCTGATCTGGCTGAAAACTACTCATTTTTATGGCACGGTTAGTTTGCCGCTGTTATCAGCCAGATGAACAGATGTGCCCTGTGGCCGCACAGCCACTAGATGCAATATAAGGAAAGCAACGCGAACAGGAAACACAGACAGCAACTAGCTTGTAGATCAGATCAGCTGTAACACCAAACTGCACCCTATGAAGTAGCTACACCAATCCAGCTACCCTGCTGTTACTGGAATACTCAGATCACTAGATAGTTTGCTTCCCTACCTGTGCTTTTCTGCTCTAATGAACATATTTTCAGTGCAGGAAGTGTATTTTTAACTCCCTTATTCAGTGCGAGTAGAATTGCAGTCCAGCAGGCAATTTCAACCTCTTCTGATTTATGGACTGCTAGTGGAGAGGCAGATCCTGCACAGCGGGACTAAATCTATTGACTTCCATTCCTTTGTGGCTTTTGTGTACCTTGGAAGTTGTTCGCAGTGGCAACAACCGTAGACTGAAATCTACTGCACAGCAGAACTGCTGAGAATCACACAGGTCCCATCAGACTGGCGATAGTGTTTTGACATCATTTTCTTCTCTCATTTTTTTTCCTTTCTCATCAAGGATAATAAAATCAGAGCAGATTATGGCATCTGAGGCTGGTGAACAAAGATGGAAACTTTGAGCTAAAACCTCCTCGCTCTGGTTTCCTAATGGACAGCACAGGACAAATTACTGAGACGGGACTTCCCATTCTCTTTATCTGTGAGTAGGCTGTCCTCAAAGGAGATAAGCAGTAACATCCTTTCTTACAAAGGTAATGCAAGATCCTTTGTTGCAAAGCAGAGTCACAAATCTAAGTTTGTGTATGGGCTGCACTAGTAACCGTGCCTTTTCTTGGCCTGCAGATGTTCCTCTTGGAGAGACTGTGGCTCCTCGCCCCATCAGAAGGCTGTGTTTTGGTACGATGGGGTTTTAGTGGCAATACTGGCTCGTAGTGAAATGCAGCCTCCTTCTTTTTATCCCACCCTCTCTCTCTCCGTTTTTAAACTGGCTTTATTCCCAGATCTGGTTCACAGCTCAGCCCCATAAACAGTTGAGTCAGTACAATTGTCAGGGTGAAGGGCTGCAAGGAGAGGAGTGTGAATGAGGGAGCTGGCAAAGGGAGTGGCAGGCAGGATCTCTTTAAGCTGCCAAACCCTCATTTTTCATCAAGCCAGAGTTCAAGACTGGCACATTTAGTACATCCATAACCTGACCCAGCCCCTTTGGCTTCAAATGTCTACAGTTTATTTACACACCTTCTGGTCCATATCTTGCTGATGCTTGAGAGGAATTGCTGCTGAACAGGTCATATGTTTTTCCTTTTAAATACAGGGAGACGTGAATCCTCCTCCTTTCACATGCTTTGCTGCAAGATAATGAAATCTTTGAATGAGGAGGGGAATGACATATTAACATATAATTTAAAGTAGCCATGGAGTCATCCACGGCGGACCTCATCATGTATCTCGTGTAAAACAGGGTCCGGGATGGCTGGCATATGAGGGAGTTTCATCAGGGAAAAACAGGGCAAGAGTTCTCAAAGGAAAAGCTTAACCAAGGTGATTACATCTTACCAGCCACATTTCTGAACCGTATTCCCAGGAGAGAAGTATCTGAATGCCTGATTCAGTGGTGATGCACTCCTACACACCAGTCCTAAAATAGCAGAGGTCAACAACACTCAAAATGTCAGCACTAGGCCCCTGAGATAAAACGCTATCATGATGAAAGGAGCAATTCTCTTGCTGCCTTCCGTCTGCAGAATCTGTGTAAGCTGGCCTCCACTTAAGGAGCCTTACCTGCGTTACAAGCTGGGTCTTTTGCAGACATAGTTATGCTGATAAAAGCCCTTGTTTAGATGTAGCTATACAGACACAGGCAGGAAGAGTGCATCTTTAACCTCACTGAGATACAGCAAAAAAAATACCTCTAGTAGACAAGCCCTTAGGCTCAAAAATACGTGAATGTAATATCTCCTTCTGTGTGTTGCTTTTGTTTCAGGCCTCCATAGAGTGCCTATCATTGTAATCGTTGAGTAGCCTTTATATAACAGCAAAACAGTATTTTCCAGTTAGAGAACAGGCTCTGATACTCGCAACAACAACTGACATTTCTTTCCAGATCAAAACCTGGGGAAGGAAATTCCTTGCCAGATGGAGTCCCAAACATCACTAGTAGCGTGCCCAGCACTTCCCAGTAACCTGTTAGCGTGACAGACAGCTGGTTCTTGCTAATCCTCTCTATTCAAAAAGAGGGCAGTAGCAATCTTTGCTGGTTGAACCTTATCGCCGTGGTGCGAAATGCCACATTCAGGTCAGTGGGTATTCGTTCTGACCCCCTCACGACGTTTTGTGTGTAAAATGTAATTATCTCACTGTTGGTCACTTCAGCAGAATAATCCAGTCCCCAGGCTTTAGTGGTCATGTCAGGAAGGGGCTGGTCCTGATTAGCACTCCAAAATCCCACAAAAATAAGTAAGAGTATCCAATATGACTGGTTTGATGAAAATAATACTTATTTAGAGGCAAGTAATTTAATGCACTACAAAAATATCTAATAATTTTGATCTTTTTAACAGTCACCTAGGAGTCAGGAGAAAAATCCTTCAGGAGGACTGGAAAGTCTTGAAGATCCAAAGAAAAGTTCTCTAACCACAAGTGAAAGAAACGAGGTGTCAGCTTTAGCATCATATTCATTGTAAAAGGATCCAGGTTTCCAATTAATTTTCTTTTTTGAGAGAACTTCTTTTCCTCAACTTGTAAAATATATTAGAGGGAAAACATCTGTTTTGAAAGAAAAGTTCTTTTTTTTTCCCCAGTAACACATTGCAAGATCTTGCCTTCTAATGCCTTGCAGGAGTTAGGTGGTTGATTCCTTCTGACACCCTAAAGCTCCAAGACTCTACAAAGAGGTAGTGAAAGGATTAAATAAATTACTTGGTCACTGTGGAAAATCATAGCCAGGGAGTCAGAACACCAGGAGCCTGAGGTTTCTATGGCTATTGTGTGAGACAGACAGCTTCATCTTGTCACCCATGTAGGATTGCAGTACTATTTTCTTTTCTTCTTTGAACAAACGGGCTCATGGCCAATGATTTACCCGTCTCACTTCTAGAAGTGTAGAAGCCACTTAGTTGTCGCAAAGCCTTGGACAAAGGTAGACAAAAGCTTTGCAAAAAAGTCTCAGCCGCCCCTATTTAGAATGGAGGCTGCTCAATATCTAAAGAACTGAGCTCTTAGTTATCAAGGGATATAGTAAAATCTTAAATAATCTGCAGACTATTAGAGGACAAATAAAGGCTCTGGCTGGGAAGTTATTGAATGTTCAAAGATTTCCAGTATCCTGTTTCCTAGGTGCCATTAAAACCCCACAACCTTAAATTCCGCAGCAACTCAGCTCCCCCTGTGATACCATTATCTATACATGGCTGGACACAAAAAATGTGCCGCTTCTTACCTAACAGCATATTGCTACATGCTGTAGCATGTAAATTCATCTCTGTCTGTTGACACAAGTCACCCTTCTTCAGCGTCACTTTATTTAAACAACCATACGGTGTGTGTTTGCATATTTGTACGCGGAAGAAACTAGCTCCCCCAGTCAGCTCCTCATCCTGCTAACGCTGCTCCTGCCTGCAGCACAGCCAACAGCTGAGCGCCCTGGCAAAGCGGGGGAGCCCGAGGGGTTTCCAGAGAGCCGGCAGGGAAGGATGGGCCTGCACCCGCAGCACCGTGCCTGGACACCAAAGCTGCTCCCTGGCTCCCTCCCAAGCTTCCAATGTGACTGGAGGCCGCTTGCTTTCCTTTCTGGGTGCCTCCGATGTCCTCATGGATGAAACATCCCTGCTTGGGAGCTGGGTGCAGCCAGCGCTCAGAGACACGGCCAAGCCCGTCCCGCGGTGTGCGCGTTTCCATCCCAGTGGCTTTGTCTGATGCCAAATTGTTCCTCACATTGCCTAACTGTCCTGTCACCTTTGGTAACAGCCGTGTTTGGCAGCCGACCATTTCCTCGCAGACTGGTGAGCTCATCGCCCCTCCAAACCTGTGTCAGGGAAGTTTACACGTCACTTAGGAACAGGCTGTTCTTCACCACGCTACAAAGGCCCTATCTGCACTACAAAACAAACAAAATTAACCTGCCTACAACGCTGAGGTCTCTTTGCATGGCTGAGTTTTGTCGAGAACGCAGAAGGGACCTGGAGCTTGGGCTGATCCGCTTGGCTCTGCCAGGCAGGAAGGTGCTGTCCCTCAGCCTGGCTGGTCCCCACGACAGACCCAGCCAAGTCAGGGCTCGGCCCAGCAGGACTTCAAGCAACCACAAGAGCAAACCAGGCACTCGTGTGATTTTTTCCAAAACTTTTCCCTGTCCTTTTTATGTAGTGGTGCTTCCTGGACTCATATTGTTCAAGCCATCTCATTTAGTTGGAGAAAATTGAATTGGATGGTGATAGCGTCAGCTTACCAGACAGCAGGCCCAGTGACTAAAGGAAAGGGAAGGGCAGGGGGAAAGCAGAGCCAGGCTCCCCTTCTTGCTCTGCTACTCGCTGGCTTTCGCATAACTGTGGGCAGGTCGCTCAACCTTCCCATGTTTTAGTAAAACAGAGACACATCGCTGGAAAATGTATCAAGGTCCTCAACAAAGAATTCCACAGAGTGACATGTGGGGTTTACTCCTAAATGTTCATTGTTCAGCTTTTAGAAAAGAATCAGCTTTATTACACCATTCACAGTTTCAGTGCTGTCCTTAACAAAGACCCAGCTGAGACCCCATCTCCAGTACTGTGATGGTGTGTAGTCCTAGCACAATTCCACAGTCATTCACTTCTCTCTGTTCACTTTAGATTAATAAATCACGTTTTCTTAAACAGTCCTGCTTTTACAGGAAATTTTGGCCTAGTTAGTGTGTTTTCAAATATATGTGGCCACATCCAGTTCAGAACAAAACCAGGTTTCATATGTTGGGTAATATATTGCTGGACGTGTCCCATGCAGTACAGACGAGCTCAGTTTATAACTGTATGTGAACAACATACAGCAGAAGTGCCCACAGGAAAGGTTTGCTCCATTGTCACTATGTAGGGATCGCTAATAGCACATAGTCAGGTGCTAGGTAAAAGTCAGGCTACATTGCAAAGCTGGATAAAATTACCTTTCTGTTAACAAACTGTGTAAAATTACCCAGTTTGGCTAACCTTGAATTCCTCCTGGTTTCTGGGGAATTTATGTCCCAAATTCCTTGAACTATATAATAAGATGATTGCTATAATATTTTATTTTGGCTGTGTGGACATGAAATAGGGCGGACTGGTAATACATCAGAGACTGTGTAGAGCAGCAGCTGTTACACTTTCAAAGAGCATTACTGAGCTTTTTATAGTTGGCTGCAGTTGACATCACAGCTAAATAGAGTCTCGCTCTAAAATATATTCCACACAGCCTATGCAACCTTAAAGCCATGCATTGCTGGGAGGAGAGAGGGTCACAGGAAGCAATGCAATGCCAGCACAGAAGTAAAAGCACGGGGATGTGTTTTCTTCTTTTGCCTGCATCCATTAGAAATGCTCTTAAAAGACTTCTTCAGGAAGAGCAGCTGCCTCAGGAGATGAACAACAGGGTGTTGTTCGGGACCCAGCATTCAAATCTGGCTCAGGTCAGCAGTGACCAACAGCTGTAGTGGCCTAGCAAGTAGGTAGCACTCTTACTGCCTCACAGATGACTGTCCAGAACAAAAGAGGCTAAAATCACAGCTGCTGCTTTTACACTCTTAACCACTGGTGCCACCGTGATGCTGCTAGAAGCTGGGTAAAAGCAGCTGTGCAGTAAAAACCATTGGTGAGGAGCATCACACACCCAAGCCCCTTTATGGACCGGACAAGCAACTTCCAGAGCTTTCAGGAGAGTGCTTTCCACCACACTCACTATTAAGAAAATAACAAAGTTGGGTTTGGGGGAAGCTTATCCAGAACTCGAAGGTATTGGGGATAATGATCCCCGAGGGTGACATCTGCTGCAGCACAGACCTCCTGAATGAAACCTTGCTTTAAATCCTCGCAGCCTGCCACACCACTGCCCTGAGGATCTTCTGCAGTAGCACGAGGGGGTTGCAGTTTGGGAACAAGTCCCATAAACCTGAAGATGGGGACTCACCACACTGATTCAGAGCAACTCCTGCCTGTAGTCTGCAATATCTGTAGCTAACCCAAAGGGATTAGGGGCTAAGGGAAGAGTTGGGCCCCTTCACACCGCAATGCTCCATGAACTCACCTGGACTACTATAGCACGTAAAAAACCACATACTTCCACTGCCTGCTACAGAGATATGGGATGAGATACATAATGTGCTTCTTCCCTATGCCTGCCTGGCATTTCTGTCCAGCTAGCAATGATGCCAGCCTGTAGAGCTGAAATCACACATACTAATCAAGTATTTTTCCCCAAAGTATCCAAATTGTTGCCCGGGTTCCTTCCAGGCTCCCTTTTCCCTTTCCATCACCACATCTGTTGTCTGATAACAGACACGATATAGAAGAATAGGAGCAGCTGCTGCGACTTCTTTATGTAACTGATTCTTTTCCACGTGGCATATTCAGAAGACACTTTTGGTTCACTTTCTTTCAAGGGTGCTGCTCAGGGGACTGCCTGTGTGATACAAGACATGCAAACTAGGATACAATAAAATAGTGGAGGCTGAAACGCTGCCAAGTAAAAATCACCAGTGCTGACCGCACGAGCTCTAGCTCCCAAAACTTCTAATCCACCCTGCGTTTGCGTGTGTCTGAATATCTATACTAGTATATTGCTGGACGTACTCCATGTGAATGGCCTAGGTTTCCTGAGGTACTTTTCACCGCTTAACACGCACTGCACCTCCCCTCTGAGTCTGTGACTGAAGACCATTTGGGTTTCAGCTATGGTTTCTTCCAAGATCCTAAAAGACCTCACGGGAAAATATTGATGTCTTACTCTTTCCCTGACCTGCTCTGTTTCATCTTTCAGGGACCCATCGTCCTGGCAAGAAGTCCATTTAACAGGCAAGGCCGGGGACGTCTAGCCTACCTTCACCAGGAAAGGCTGTGAAATGTGAGGAGACGGTGCATCACCACAGTCTGAGGGCCCTCCCTGGGCGTTGGTTAGATGGCGTGCCAAAAATGTTACGGGTAAGAGTTACTGGTACAGTCCCTTTCACAATCTGCCACTGTTTACTGCCTTAAGGGTGTGATGGCATGATTTGACCTTAAAACTGCATGGACACAAGCCTCCTCTATGCTGGGATATGCATCATCCTCGTAGCCAAGTCCATCGGCACGTACCCAGCGCAGCAGCCAGGAATGATCAGCGCTGCCTTTCCCTGTCCAGAATGTCAAATGAATTTCTGCTTAAACATGTGACACCGGCAACCACAGAAGTCCTCTCCAGCCTCACCTCAAGGTTGTTGCTGCCCTCTTTATGCTGTGGTCCTACCTGGCACTACACCAGGGGACCAGCGGAGAGTGTCACACCGTCTCCTCACCAAGGCACACGTAGCCCGCGTACTTGTTGCAGGGCAACTGAGAGCGGTGCCCTCCACAGTCATCAGCGCTGCCCTCTGCTCTTCTGCCTGTAATAAAAACACAGTTCCAACAGCAAAATCTCTGTTTTAACAAGCACTGCTTATTTTCTTCAGGAAGGAGGTGGAAAATAACACTTTGCTATACAGCAACAGCCACACTAGGAGTATTTTGCTAATGCAGTCCACCAATAAATATGTCTAATGGAGGCATTTCCTCACCAAAAAAGTGCCAGCCAAAGCAGGTACATCCCTTGCTTATTTCTGCTGAGCCTACCTAAGGCACTGCTGGCAAAGATATTTTCCACCGCTTTCCCCTTCCTATTCATACCATGCTTAATGGTCAATTCCCAAATTCACCCAGCAAAAAAAATTGCAATTATCTAAACTATGGCTATTCTGCAAGTGCCCCAAAGAGCACTTCATGACTCCTTTTTTTCATGATTCATGATTTCTACATGCCTACATGGAGAAAACCAGCAACCCGGACCCACAGATATAGAGAGGATTTCACAGGAGCGGCTCTCCTTTTCTTGTGGAAAAAAAGTGAGTAACTTGTTCCTACTGCGTGATGTGGTCCACCGTTTCTGCATCTGCTGAAAACACTGGCAAGAGTTTGAGAACTGATCCTGAGAAATGTAGACAGAGAAAAGAGGTCAGGCAGACCTGCAATGACCCGGTTTTCTGCAGCTCTTTGTGCATATGCGTTTTACATGGTCCTAAGTAAAATTCCCATCTGAAACCAGCTTTTCCACTATGGTTAGCCAAAGGAATCTGGTGAAGCTGCATTGCTGCAAGATTATATAAAGGCCTGGAGAGCAGGAAGCAGGCACCAATCCTGCTCTAGAACAGCGATCTTCTAGGAACAACCCTGTGTGTCTCTGCCAGCGTGTTATGCACCTTCCCTTCAGCAACAGGGCCACAGGCAAGTTACAGTGGCACTTGATGTATACGTTTGGACAGCCCAGACTTGGCTATACACTGTTAATGGCAACCTGCTGCTGTGGAAAGCTGAAATGCAAAGACCCGTTTGAGATGAAGGAGGTCAGTGCTCACCCACTTTGTTAGGATGAGGAAAGAGCTCACCATACAGCAGTCTGCTTGTGTGGGCACCTGTGTGGCTCTTCGCATCTCACAGCTAGAAATTATCCTGGTCCCTCAAGCAGGAGCCTGCTCCATGCAGCCAGTGGAAAAATCACCATTTGTCTAAAGAGATGCAAAATCAAGCTCTTCGGGCAGGCAGGATCAGTCTTCAGTCTGTCAGGATTTTCAGTGTCAGCAGGTTCCCTGTTTCTCCTGGACTGCTCTGTACATGCCAGGACTCCTGCTGCCTTATCTGGTAAGAAATACAAAACACAGAGGAAGGACAGTTCAACCAAGAGAGATTAATCAAAGGCAGCTCCTTATCTTCTCACTTCTGCCCTTTGAAGACCTCAACTTTTTCTATCCTGGCAAGATTTGAGAGAAATACAGCCTCTTTGAAATGCTAGAAAACCATGAATGCTGCTATGCTGGCACTGACCAAGACACACATGATGTAAAACACCCAGGTGATGCCGTGATTGACGTGATATTGTGCCCAGTTTTGCCATTTCCAGCCACCATCATAAAGACTTTGTTTACAGTCACGCTTCAGGCATTGACAGTGAGCCTGGAGGTGGTGACAAAAGAGGATAGCAGCGGTGGAACTGCAAATAGAAACCTACACTACAACGCTGCTGCACCCTTTTCTGATCACTCAGCCTTGCAGCAAACTCTCGTCACTCCTTTATACCTTCTCTTACCTCAAAGACCTTAAGAGGTCCTTAAGAGTCTCCCAGATATGAAGATATGACAGCAAGAGAGGAAAAACGTGGTCTCCTAAGGATATGGGGGACAGCTAAGATGGCAGTAGAGAGCTGCTGCGATCACTGCCGCCGGGAGTCACTCTCGATCTGGGATTGCAGTTGTCTCATTCGGAGTAATAAATGTATCTGCTCTTTGGCATGTGTCCAGCGGCACGGAGAAACTTCCAGAGGGCGGGGAAGAAAAGCTGTCAAGGAGAAAATTCTTAAAACCTCCAAGTAAAATGTGTAAGACAAGCTTGGTCACATGCAAAAGGGAGGGGAAAGAATCGAGGTGACTAAAAGATAACGGAGAAAGAGAGAAAAGTACCAATAAAAGGAAAGAGAGGAAGACCTTTAGACAACAAAGGAGAGGATTAGACTAAGGAGGTGACAAGAGTGCGCCTTTGACAAACAGGGCCAAAGTCAAATAAAAAAATAACCCTGCCAGAAATAAAAGCAGAGGAGCTGAGCTTGAATGATGGGGGAAGGAAAACAGCTGTCATATAACATGGGGACAAGAGAACAAGAGGTATTTTGGAGGTCTGGTGCAAGAGCTGCCTGAGCAGGGCAGCCCGGGGGGGCCCGAGGCCCGGGTGGAGGGCAGGGACATGCCCTAGAGAGTGTGTTTGCAGAGAGGCGTGAGGCGACGTGCGGGATCCTATCGGACGGCTTATCTGGGATAGCTGAGGCAGGAGGATGGGATAGTGGGGGAGGAAGACACAGACACTTTTCTATGCAAATGCGTGGAGCTTCTGTGTGAGTCAGACACCAGAAAATTGTGCTGTGGGCTTACAAAAATCAGGATAACCCACAGGAACAATGCCTACTGGATTCGTTGCGTGGTATTTTCTTTCCTTTTCTTTTCTTCAGTGTGATTTTAAATAGCAAAGAAATATGAGTCAATTCATGCCTGGAAGAGAATTATTTCATCAAATGGCATAGTAACCGCTGCACTCCCCAGCTATGATCACCCGAAACTGCTGATTTAATGATCAACTGCAAATCCTCAACTCAGGTGGAACTTCCCACCTTCCATCTACATGTTAAAGCTGAAAATCTTCCAAACTGTACAGAGACCTGAATATCTTTGAAATGAAACACCCCAGAAAGAAATGCTAGAGCAAACCAAAATGGGTTTGTTGCAAATGCCATGATACACGAGAGACCGACAGTCCTTTCTCTCCAAAACTAACCAGAAAAGAAGATGGGAAACATTTAGAATGAATGATAAGACTGAAGCCAGAGCACCGGCCTTGGCACGTGCCTGAGCAGCAGCAGGGAAGCGCAGGGTCAGCTGAAGAAATCTCCAGTCAATACCACTCAGAGAGGGAAGACTTGTGGGGTTTAATAGCACCAGAGCAGCCAGGGGCAGAGAAAGGTAGTGGATCCGTGTTCGTATTGTAACAGGCATCCGACCTTACTGGGAAGTTCTGGTTCTATGTATTGCCTTCTGGTTTTGAACCATTGGAGCAAAATTTGCTTCACATTTGGATCCTTTTCTCAAGAACCATGAGACATAAGTTTTAACAAAAAAAAAGAAGAAAAAAGTGAAATTCTCATAAAAATCTATTAATTTCCGCAGCTCACGCACTCGGTCAGATACCAAACACTGCAAGACAGAAACACAGAATCTTGTGACTGTCATTTGCTAACTCAGGGTAGAAGGAAGACCTTATCATGTGCAGGGGATGATGATAAGGGTTTAGGAGTCTGCCAAGAAAAGGTACAAAACAATGCCTTAACACTGCTTGCTAAGGCCAAGGAGCCTGAAAAAGGAAGAGAGGGGACTGTTCGGAGCTTTTCTTTCTGTTATTCAGTGCTATTAAAAGAGGATGTGGCCTCTCTGCTATACATCACCCTGCCTTCCCCTGCCAGCCCTGCTATGTGTGCGTATTCTGGCTGCACCCTGGAAGGCTGCCTCTCCTAAGTAGGTGCTGTATGAAAAGGAGGTAAACAGGATTCTGTCTTTTTCCTCAGCTTTTCCGTTCTTATCTTTTTTTTTTTTTTTTTTTGTTCATCTGCAGAGATATAGTTTTTTCCTTTGCTTGTACAGTGAATTAATTAAACATTACTGGGGGCTCAGATAACCCAGTAGTTTTATATATACAACCACCTGCATCAACAGTTGTTATAAAATTCTTCAGTAAGGAAAGTATCTCTAAGAATGGGGTATGACCTTGTTCAGAGCACACGGGTAAGCAAAGTAACATGATGAGCTCTGTTAAACAGAGGCTTTAGGTTCTCTCACAATACCACATGCTATAGAATCAGAGCAGGCACAGAGATAAATTGCAACAAGGAATTGTTTAAGCCTAGGGCTTGCTGCCACAGCGATCTTTGTGGGACTGCCCACTCGCTGCATATGCAACAGTGAGAGTCAGGTAGAGGCATCCTGCCATTCTCAGGGTATCTCAGAACTCAAAGGCAGGCTGAGGTTTAACAGTGTCTAAATTCAACCCCAAGTATCCCCTGCCCTTTCAACCAGCCTCTCCTATCTCCAGGTAGCTTCCTCCCTATTGCCCTTTCCTTTCCCTCTTCCCACCCCCACCATTTGCTCTTAACTCCCTCCCACTCCCAAATCCATGATCTTCCTCTCCTTCCAAAGGTACAGAGCCAGCTGCCAGCCATCAGACATACTCTACGCTTGCCCCTTTGCTATGTCTGGGTCCCCTCTGAACCTGGGCATCTCGCCCCAAGTCTGTTCCTGTTGGGATTTAGCAAATGCAGCCCCTTGATCTTTTCATATGCATTTGCTAGGTTCTTACGCCTCCCCCACGGCCGCTTTCTTCAAGGCTTTCCGTGTGTCTGAAGCTCTTATCAACTCCTCGGAACAGAATACACGAATGGCACCACCAGGTCTTGAAGTCACGTCTCACACCTCCCAGGAAATGGCTTACCCCACCAAGTCACATCCCCCTCCTAAGCACAGGGCTAAAGTCACAAGATACTATTAGTTCCTTGCTGCCAAAAACAGAGACAGCAGTTTAATTTTCAAAGGAAAATAGATCATGCATATATAGATGTAATCAGACCCTAGCCAAGCAAGACAGTTATCTTTCAGAGAGAACACCACCGCTTGTCACATCGCATTTATTTTAACCCTGTGGAAGATCTGTGCATAGAGCTGTTGGGCACGACTGGCCCTTTCCTTTGTGATCTGCAATAACGGGTGGCACTGCACCTGGGCTGGGCTGCACGGGCAGAGTCCCGCGTTGGGGATTGATGTCACCAGGCTCTGACATGGTTCTGGTTCTCCAACGTGATGGGCTCCATCACATATTTCTTACCTGTAGGTGCAAAAGCCCAGCCCCCTGGTCACAGGTCACTATTCAGGGTACTGCGTCTGCGCCGCCGTGGGTCACGCTGTCAGCCACGCAACAGGGACAGCACCGCTCTCCCTTTCACTCCCCAGGCCCAGTGCCCAGGCGCCTGCTGCCAACCGGGACAGCCTGGGGACAGCCTGGAGTGTGGCCAAGTCACACTTTTGACCTTGTAGTAGGACACTGGATCACCTCAGTGTCTCACAGGTGGAGGTGAGCCTGAGGGTCAAATGCAGCTATTTCAGTTTTACAGATGGTGAAGCCGAGGCACAGAAGTCAGCATTTTGCCCGGGACCACACAAGAGACCAGGGACACAGCTGTGAATGCAACAGCAGCACCCTCAGCCTGCGCCGCTTTTCAAACAAGTCACCGTACTGATCACACCCACCACACACGTGCAATGGGAACGGCACAGCCCTAAGCGTGAGCGTGCCATCGTCCATCCCTCTGAGCGGCAGAAGGAGCCCTCTACATCAAATACACTTCCTGGGACCAGGAAGGCAAACCCCCTCTTCTCTGTAGAGTGCTGGTCCCTCTCTTCAGGGAGGCTGGGATCCGTTCTGGGACTCCCCTAGGAGCAGAGGATGATGTGCAGGGCGAGGCAGTGAGGATCTCCTCAGCACCCTGCCAGGGCTCTGGCGAGGAGGAGCTCTCAGGGACACAGCTGAACATCCAAGATGGACAGGCAGCTCAGGTCTCTCAAGAATACGCTTCGAGACATCTGCAAACTATGCCAAAGTGAGGACTATACACAGCCTACCTTCTCAAGCTCTTCCTTGTTATAGCCATGAGGGCTAAAAACACAAACACTACGAAATGACAACTTTAATTTAAAAACATGACATCACTGTGTGATCTCTGAACTCTACCTAAAAGCCTGGATGTGCCTCAATATATAGATCTCGGTGTATGTACATTGGGAAGACCTGATAAACCTCTTAAAAGCATTTGGAGGCTGTAAAGAGGTTTGTCACAGTGACTAGAAGCAATCAGAGGGAAATCACGCATTCATCTAAAGATTTCCTCTTAGGCAGAATGAAAAAAACCTCAAAACCTAAGCCTAGTGTGCATTAATGATTTTTGCTATCAGGGAAGCTGGAAATTTTTGCCTGAGAAGCTGGAAATTATATAGCATTTTCATACCAGCAGAAGCTCTGGAGCAAATGTAGTTATGTACATAACACACACAAATGCGTCTAGTCTACAATTAATTTTGTTTGTGAGAGTTATACAGGCATTGCTTCTTCAATATAACTTAAACATAAGCTAAGTCTTAACAGCAAAAATATGTTTTTGTTTTTTCTTAAACTTTCTCTAAGTTAACGAAATCAGGTTTGTATGACCACTGTTCCTTTTTTGGTCAGTCTCCTAATACAAGCTTTTGAACCTGTTGGCCAGTTTCAATTAAAACGGATGTAGAAACTGAGATCTCCAAGATACCAAGTCTTTGCAACTTTAGTCAGGGAGACAAGAGACCGCTAAATTTGCACTACTAAAAGCTTCAATCTCGGGTTTAGACACCAGAGAATTCATGTTAAAGACAGCCACCAAAAAGAAAAAAATAATAAGCTTTGCTGGAATGAAAAAATACTGTGCAAGTGCTGTCTCCCTGCAGAGTCCTAGAAGGAACAAGGTGATGTGACAAGCCAGAGGAGTTTGAACACAGCAAAGGCTGTACTAGTGATGACAAACTACCACACGGCAAAACCCATCATGTCTCATCCCCTCCGGGACCGAGCAGCAGAACCGCTCGCGTGTGTTAGTTACCTAAAGGAGTGCGTTTGTTTTGGCAGCAAAGACACGACTGGATGTCACACTGCTGCCTACTCTCGCCATGCGTTCTGGGATGCTCCCCAAGCCCCAGCTCCTCAAGTCACCTAAGGCAGGATCTTAATCTGCACGTTTAAAAGCTGACTTTGCGGCCCTCAACAGCCTGAGAGGACCTCCCCAGCTTGATAAGCAAAAGGCTGAAAAGCCAGCAGGCCAGCAAACCCTGCACAGGGCCATCTCCCCTTTCTTCTCCACAATCTTAGTGTCAGAGCCTGTCTTGTCCTTGCTGGATGCTCAGAGCTGGCAGGGGTGACATGATAGCGTGTTCTCCACCTGAAGCTGAAAACCATATTTTCATTGCAGGTACAGGCGCATTTCGTATTGTGAGAGTCCCCTTGGCACAGGGACCTCAATGCAGAGGTACTCCCAGCAAGGACAAAAGCATAAGGAGTTTCTCTCTTGACAAATATAGTGAAGATGAACATAATCAGCTCTGAAGCAGGCTGTAATCTCTGTTATCTACACAAGATAGTCTGCTCTTCCCTGAGAGATAGCCATCTCAATTTTAGCCATCTTCGTTTCAAAAAGCAAGCCACTTCTGAATGTATGTCATAGCTTCTGCATCTCAAGGGAAGAAGTAAAATCCCCCTTTGTGCCTGGACAGGACACAAATAAAAGCAAGTACGCAGAACAAGAAGGGACAAAAGTCTGAATGTCTTCCTAAATGCTTCCAGCCCTTACCTAGGTATAACTCCATGCAGATGCTGGCACCTACAAAGCATTGGAAACTTCCTTGTCAGACTACAAGGGGCCCAGCAGGATGCAAAATTTCTTGTTGGGGAAAGGGAACTCCGCTGAAACCAGACACAGTGCTTTTTTCTTGCTGCAGGAGGCACACTGCGGTACCTCACAGGCATCGCTTTCAGCACATCGGTGGGATGACACTCTGTGGGAGCTGCAGAGAGGTGTGCCGATGTTGGGAGGGGAGAGAACTGGCAGAAGAAAGCAAAGAGCTGTCTTTCATGCCATCTTGCTTGCTTAGGAGGAGGCAAAAGCCTCCTACTCTGATCTCCACCTAACAGCACACTTCTTTACAATCAGCACGGTCCCCCGTGCCTTTCTTCAATCTTAGATCCCTTTCAAACCAAGCCAATACAGAAAGATGGCCACCAGGATCCCACAGAGGAAATTGGTGTGTGATGCTTTGAGCAACAGGAAAGGGAAAATATGATTTCTGGGCTCTGGTCTTGCCCCAGAATTGCTCTGCTTTCGCGTCCAGCACATACCGCTGGCATGCAGAAAAGGACTCATCACCAAGATATATCAACGTGCTGCTATTAGCCAGCCAGGCCAGAAAAGGAAACTGAGGCAGAGTGGAAGCAGAGGTCAGCACCAAAGGCGTGCAGCCAGGCAGTGCAGCCAGCCTGCCTACCGCTGCCTCAGCCACTCACGGGTAAGCTGCGGGAAGGTCTGCTAGAAAATGCAATCGTCTGCAGACGGGCAATTCAGTGACTGAGCATGAACCCCATACCCTGGAGCCTGTCTGTGTAATTCTGGGCTGCATTAAGGGCACTGACCATTTTACCCACGATTCAGTCACAGTAGCGCAGGTGTACCTAGCCTGTTTTATAGAGCTGCAAAACACAGGCTTCCTAGTCCGTATTGCAGAACTAGCCGTCAAACTGCACTCACATACAAGATCTATTGCAACAAAGTTTAGAATGTAGAAGATATTTTTTTTCTACTGTAATAAAGTGGATTTTTCTTTTTTTATGGTCTATAAATGTTCTATCTGTGTCTCTTAATGAATGCTTTCAGGCCTGGGAAACATCTCCATTCATTTCCTCACCAGGGAAAGCATGTTAGCTGCTGTTACAAGATAGCTACTGGAACACCTCTGGTACTGTAAAGTACAAGGGAACTGAGGCGGCTTTTGGCCTAAAGGATGTCAAAGCAGCCAGAGATCAAAGAGTCAGCCCATTTCCAGATTTATGAGTGGGGAATAGGTCTGCTAGCTCCCAGTACTCAATCTTTCCTGAGTATGTATTCAATATACATTGATAAAGTAGTCCTCTTAATGGGAAGTCTGACACTGAAAACCACCATGCTCCTAGCAGTCTGTCTCAGTTTTGTCCTCTTCTAGCTCAGCATCAGATCCAGGTGGCGGCAGTCCTAGAAGCACCCCCAGATGGGATCCCCTCATTTCCCTCCTGCTCCACCTGGCAGTGCCCTCTCGCTTGTATGGGCATCCCAGGGGCTGCTGGTGACCCACAGGCGGGGAATACCCAGATCTGGATAAAAAAAAAAACAACTGCTGTTACTGTACAGTTAATTTAACTTGGATTAGTTCCCTGATCACACTGTGTGGACCCACATACAGCTTAGCAACCCCCTCAGCTAAAGGGAAAGCAGCCGGATGGGGGTGAACGGTGGGGGGCCTGCTATGCCAGCAGCTATTTGAGCCTGGGCTGCTGCTGCTGAAAGAAAAACACATGCACATTTGTGAAAAAACACATTTCTTTGAAAAAGCTGCTCTCTCTGTCTGGCATTCTTAATCCACCTTAACCAAATCCCAGAAACTAAAGTCAGTATCCCTATAAGGGCATAAGTCAAAGCAGAATAAATCCTTCAGAAACCTAAAGAATGTCACATCTCTATTTTGCATTACACAGAAAAGAAACCTCTGCTTATGTTTTTCAGCACATGTTACCTGATGTAAAATAGAGCAAAATATTCATCATGTAAATGTAATACGGAGTAATTTCCTTTTGGTGCCACCTGTGGCATCTTCTAAATCTGCACAGAATCTGCAGAGTAATTCAACCCTCCTCGAGTCTTTTATTAAAAACCTAAAATAATGCTGTCCATGCTTCCTGGATCACCACTTCACCTGTGCCCTTTCTCACCACCGTGCCCTCTCGTTACACTGCTAATTGAGAACGCTGTACAAGTCTCATGTTTCTGACTGCCGTCTGCAGACTACGGGCCACGAAACCTAGAAACTTCATTAACAAAAGCACCCGGATGGCTGCACATATAAAAGCACAAAGGTACAAATGCTTTAGGAATAAAACTTTCAAAAGTGGCTTTAACAATCAAAACACCATTCTTTAATGCAAAATAACTTTCCATAGGAGGGCAAACGCTTTTTAAAGCGCCTTGGTGATGGGCAGGCATAGCCTGTTGCAGCGGGCGGGCAAGGTTTCAGCGCGAGACTCCTCCAGCTGTGGAAGAGTTATCGCAGAAGTGCCCGGGCTGTGTGAGTGGGAGCACAGAGGCATTAGCAAGTGGGTGGAAAAGGTGATGACACCTGTGTCTGTCTCTGCCCGTCTGAGCTGCTGGGGCTCTCCAGCTGTGTCTAACTTGCATCTTAAAAAGAAAGAGATGTTTTTGCAGCAGCGGCAGCAGGCACAGCAGGAGGCCGTACTGGCTGCACAGCTGGCAGCAAAGCACTGCGAAGAGAGCAGCCCTGGCCCCGGGAAGAGGTAACTTTTGTTTACTTTGAGTCTCACACTATGTGAGATCCCTCACTCGCCAAAGCAGACAGCTGCTGGAAAACACCACCAGCAGCTGGAAGGAGCAAACTGCGTAACCGTATCAGCCCAGATGTTGTATCAGAAATACCCCAGCTGCGGGACTGGGCCCTATCCAGGGTGCCAACCTCCCAACACCAAGCTGTTTTGCCCAGGTGGATGCAAACCCTGCACCCCTCTCCCTTGTGCTGCCCGTGTTTCGTGCAGGGGGTCGAGGGACGCCAGCCATCACCCACCCCGTCGTGCACGCATGGGCCTGCGGTGCCCCGGCCGGCGCCGAGGCCTCCGGGCCGAGCAAGGAAGGGGACGCCCCAAGCCGGCACCCCACCAGCAAGCCTGGGGTGTGGGGCCAGGCACCTCGGCGGGGTGCCCGGACCTCCGCGCCCACCTTCCCCACGGGGCCGTGCCGCCTCCCTTCCAACCCCCGCCCCTGCCGAGCCCCCTCCCCGGCTATAAAGGGCGGCGGGACGGCCCGCGCCCCCTCCTCGCCCGCTGCCATGGCCGCGCTGCGCTTCGGGGAGCCCGCGGCGGAGCCGCCCGCCTTCCCCGCAGGCAGGTGGGCAGCGGGCGGCGGGTCCGGCCCGGCCTCGCCCGCCCTCAGGGCGCTTCCCTCGGCGGGCAAGGCCGGGGCGGCGGCGGAGCCGTCGGAGGGGGCGCCGGCGGCCTCGCAGCGTCGGAAGCGGACCAGCTTCACGGCGGCGCAGCTGGAGACGCTGGAGCTGGTCTTCCAGGACACCATGTACCCCGACATCTACCTGCGGGAGAAGCTGGCCGACGCCACGCAGATCCCCGAATCCCGCATACAGGTGAGGGGCACCGGCTGCGCCGCGCCGCGCCGCGCCGCCCGGGGCCGCCCCGGCCGCCCTCACCGCCGCCCTCTCTCCCCAGGTCTGGTTCCAGAACCGCCGCGCCAAGTCCCGCCGCCAGCGGGGACCGCCCCGCCCCGGTCCCGCCGCGCCGCCACCGGCCGCCGAGCCGCCGCCGGGCTACCCGCGGCCGCCCCGCTTCGCCGCCCTGCGCGCCCCGGAGCGGCCCCGCTACGCCCTCTCCGGCCTGGCCCAGATCCTCCAGATCAAGGAGGAGGGCTCGGCCCCCTACGAGTGGCCGCCGGCCGCCGCCTTTCCCCCCGGCCCCGGCTTCGAGGGCTTCCCGCCCAGCCAGCCCGGCGGGGCCGAGGCCGCCTCCTTCGCGGGGCCGCCGCCGGCCGTTGGGAGCGCGGCCGGCCCCTACCCGCCAGCCCGCGCCTTCTGCGGGCAGTACTCGCCCGTGTCGGACGCCGAGGACACCAGCGGCTACTCGGAGTCGGGCTCGGAGTGGGAGGAGAACGCGCTCGGCGCCTTCCGGGCCCTCTGAGCGCCGCCCCGGGCAGGACCCGGCCCTGGGGGGGTTAAAACTGCAGCCCCGGGCCCCGATGGGGAGTCCTCCCCCGCCGAACGCGGTCCTGGGGGTGCGCTGCCCGGGCGGGGAGAGCCACACACCGCGCTACCTCACCCCTGCTCTGCGACTGTTGCACTTTATCCAGTAGTAACTGATTTTACCTATTTATTGAAGAAAGATACGGGTCAGCTCCCTCAGCTAGGGGCATCTTTTTATACTGTATTTAAAGATTTCCATTAGCATGTTTTCTATTTCTCTTTAATCTTTTTTAGCCGAAAAGCCAACCAAATCCACAGTGTTTTGGGGATGGGGGCTGGTCTGTCAGCATTTTTTTGACAGAGGAGAAAAAAATAAAGGTTTACATTTTTGCTCTACTTGTGTGTGTACCTGGGGCAGGGACAGGGTTTCTTACCTTGGCCGACGTGGGATAGAGAACAGAGGTGGTAGACATCCCAGCTGCAGGTTCTCTTCCCAGGTCCTGGAGAGCCACGGCTGCAGTTCAGGTGTGGGTGAGAGACCTAAGGGGCCTGAAGGACAGGTTACAAAAACTGCCTTAAACCGTCTCTGTCAGTATTTGCTTTTGATCTGCTCTGAACAACCATCCCGATCCCTCATTGAAAATGCAAATTTATGGCCTAAGTAATACAAAACCCAAATGCTCAATCATTGTCTTGATTAGACAAGAAAAGTAGTGAATACTGTTTTGTGAATACTGTAAAGGTGCTTTAGCTTTGAATTTGAATACTAGGGACTACATGGAAGCTGTTTACATGATCCATGATCGGTAGTGGGCTGAATGGCTCTGCACTGAGAACACTTCCGAGAACACCAAAATTAGCAGTAACAGAAGCCTCTCCTGTAATTCAGTCAATTTATTAAGGAAAGCTATAATTCTGTATATGTATTTTGAGGATAAGGCCAATTCTTCCTGCCTACAAAGCTGTACTTCAGAGCCTTGCAGAGCAAGTGGTAAGACCCCAGTTACAGAAGAGCACCTGAATGCCATGAGGCTCTGATGGTTTGGAAGCACAGAAAGCGTGACCTGTGTACTTGTGGCAGAAATACCCTGTATCAGGAGTCATGCCCCACAGAATAAGGTTACCAATGCACAAAATCCTTCAGTGTCACCCCGTAACATACCTGTGTTGCAAGACCTGGGACAGCTGAACCATGGTTGAACTGCAAGCTTGTCAGGCTAAGTGGCATAGCAGGATTGCCAATTAATATTCTCCCTCCAAAAACCAGAGCTGTCCTTGAAAAAAAACCATGAAGCAAAAACCAACCAACCAACTAAAATCAGATGCCATCCGCATCTGGACTTGGGTGCCTAAGGAGCTGTTACGTTAGAAGAGAAGTACTTACAGCAGGAGACAGAAAATGAGACAATCATTTCTTGGGGGTGGAGAGTGAATTCAAGTTACTGACTGTAAGAAATCAAACCAACTTGTTCTACTCCTGCAGACTTAAGTACAGTAGTTGTAGTGAGTTCTTGAGATTCCTACTACACTTAGGCCACATTCAGCAGAAAGTCATATTTGTTACTGTATTTCACCAAAACTCAACAACGTTAACTCTGACCCAACACATCAGTAATTGAGGGGAAATGCAGCCTCTTGAAGAGAAGCAGTGTGTATATTCACATTGCCTATGTGTGTTGGCCAAATGATACTTTTATCACAAATTATGTATCTTCATATTATGTTACATTACCCTGCAATGATTAAAAAAACCCACTTCAACACAAAACATGTTAGAAAGAGCACATTTAAGAATCCACATTAAAAAACATCATACCTACGGAATCAGGGTTATTACAGTGTATTCTGAATCCAGTTAGAAAAGAGTTTGTCATGAAAAGCAGGTTCCCAAATCCTCTGCTGAATACCATTCTTGGTAGCGGTACCTACCAGTGTCTACAGCTTCTCTCTGCCTCCGTTTGGGGTGCTTGCTATCAACAGGGCAAAGTCAGCCTCCGCGGCCGCCTGATGTTTCCTGTCGGGAAGGCCTATTCCACAAAAGCATTCATGCATATGCTTAACTTGTAAGTACGCAAGCAGAGCCCTGACAGAGCAGTAAGGGATTACAGAGGTTCGCACAAGTAAGCCAGCGAGCTGCTGCTGGAAAAGGCAGTCTTTGCCGTTTCCTTGTGCCCTTGGCAGTGCGCAAGGTCAGTGCGCTACATAGGCGGAAAACTCGACAAGAACGGTGTTCTTCAGCAGCACAGCTCCCTGAACCGGCACGCTAGCAGGTTTTGTGAGCAGTGGTTGACAAGGATAGGGGTGTCAGTAAACAGCAAGGGGACGGTTCCTTTTTCCTGAGTTAGCTGTGGATCATGTTAGTTACCGTCAGACTAAACCTATGTGCCTGAAGTTAGGCTTTGGCACCTTTCTCTGTTTAAATGAAAAGGGTGGTGGGAGAGGACCTTTCTGTCTTCTTTACCAAACAGATGGTAACACCACAAAATAATGGGCAACATAATCACATAAGTAATTGCAGGGACCGCTACAATGTTCTATTGCATTAGGAGAAGTAAATTTCCATGGGTAACTCAGCAAAATTAGCGTTTAGCATTATTTTGTAACACCCCTGGTAAAGTTTCTAAATACCTTTTAAAACAGCTACTCACCTTGTCCTCATAACATTTCATTTTCAGCAATTAACTTCTCTTAAAAAAATGACGTGAGACCATCTGCAAAAAAGTTTGCATTTTTGTGAAATATATCAACTCTCATAGGTCAATTTATTCAGAGTTACAAATTTCATTGAGAATAAAAGATTTATGCATTTCTCTTAATTAACAGAACAAGTTTAGCTAAATATAAACTCTGCACTAAAGTTTTGCAGTGGCACAATACCAACACAGAATACAGAAGCATCTTTAAACTATACAAAATTTTAAAATTGAAAATAATCCTGTTTACATATTCTTTATACATTAACATATAAAAGACCTCATTTAATGAGGCATCTAAAAGAATCAAAAACATCTCTACAGCTATCTCTGAAAAGTCATACCTGGAAACAATTCATTACACAGAAGCTTTACAAGACTATTTAAACAAACCAATACACACTTTTTACAAGATTAACATTCCAAAAGGTACTCGTAGGCAGGTTGTCACTTTTTATTTTTGCAGTTTACCGCACTGGTTATCTTTAATTATAAAAATCTTCATATTTATATACGTTGGGTATTGTTGGATAACCAGTAATCTAATTTAAAAGTTGTGCAAAACAAACAAAAATTTGGAAAAACAGTATGTTTAACCAGTCATTTATATAAAATCCCAACTAAAGCACTTCTTTTGCCCCGTGTGAAGGGAAAAAGCCATAACCAATCTCTTTCTGGAAAGTTACCAGCTACATTTTTATATTCCTTCATTAGACTCCTTCTATAAGTTATGATAAATTAAAAGTTCCAACAAGACATTGACTGATCGATAGACCTGCCCAACATCCTCAAGTTTACAGCTTCTGTTTGCTGTCCGTATCCTGCTGCTGCTTCTTTAGATCAGGACCACTCAGCCTGCCTTGGCACCACGCTACCTGGAGGCTGAAATGGCAACTCTCAATACCTACTCAGAAGCGTAGCTTTACATAACAAAGACCTGCCATGTGGCTACCAATTTGAGCCATTTCCTCTTCATCGCTTCTAACATACCAGGAGAGCCAACAGCAAGAGGTGTGCAGAATTCATCTGAACTTTAAAAAACTAAGTTCAAATTATATGAAAGTATGTTTTCAAGTTTATTATAATAAATGCAATTACTAAGAGATTACCAGTTAGCAAAACTACTGTATGTGAATAACAAATGGAGAAATCTAATGTAACGCTGGCCAGTAATGCTGGTTTTCTTAAGAAGCAGATATAATATATTTAAAAGGGTCCACTCTGAGAGGTTTTCTTTTCCCTTATCTTCTGGCAGTTAGGATATTTGGTGAAGCCTATATAAAGGAAGAGGATTTTCCAGAACTACTTGCTGTACACTTGAAAGAAAATTTTCAGTCTCTGTTGGTGTTATTAGCTGCAAAAGCATGTAAATTTCCCATCTGGCTCAGACCACTCTGAATATGTGCAACATGGATCTCGACGTTATTCTGAAAACAACTACAGGAAGAAAAGAAGAAGAAGAAAAAGTGTTAAACCCCATATTTAAGAGTTGTGTCTGAATATTTCTGTAGTGAAAGTCAAGGTATGAATATAGCCAATACAAAAATCCAGATGAGTCAGAGAGTAGTACCTACTAATGTAACTTGATAGAGACGTATGTGAAAACAGCATTTGCACAAACAGCTGCATGAAATCAAGATTTACTGACTTGGGTACTTTACAGAAGACTTTAACATGACCAGAGTTAATGAAATAAAAATATTACGAAGAGACGCTAAAATGCCCAAAATAAGTACAGTGAAATGGAAAAGCATCACCTTCTTCACAGCATACATCAACCTTTAGTTGAATCCATTCCAACGTGCAATTTGCAGCGTTGATTATAGAGAAGTTTCACTAATGTTTGAAGTTTATTTTTGTTTTCACTGATGAAAAATGCTGTAAAAACAGCATTTCTCATAATTATTTTTAAATCAAAAGGTCATTCTACTATCTTTGGGAATTAAAAAAAAAAAAGAAATTAATGTGTGCAGCCTCCCATTATTATGTACCAATACAAGTATGGAGGGTATAAGGAAATACTTAGAATTTAGGTATATTTTCTAAATTATGTAATTTAGCAGCATTATAATTATTAAAAAAATCCCGGTCACAAATTGCTGGAGGCTGCAGTGTACTCCAGACAAGTATCACCACATTCTTGCTATTTTTATAATGCTTCCTCAGGCACCTGCTTGTGACAACTGTTGAAAAATGGCCCATCTAGACTAGATGGGCCTTTGATCTGGCACAATATGGCTGTTGTTCTGTTTCTTGGTTTAAAATATTGCTAATGGAAGCTGGTCAGAACCTGTAATTGTCTCATATGCCAGCTTTTGATATTTACAGACAAGAGGTTGAGTAACTATGCAAAAAGAATACTGAAATTGTACTGTTCTGTGGTTTAAAGAATTTATAATATATTTACTACTGGGATTTCAAAGTCTGAAAATGTTCTAAAATAACTTATTAGTTGTCATAAATAACTGAAGAGCAAGAAAGTCTAGTTGTTGCTGCATCAATTTAGCACTTTTTTCTTCTTTTTTTTTTTACATCGGGTTACCTCACTGAGAGGTTCAAAGAGAAAACTGCTAATTTCACACTCCCTTTAAGAAGCCCCCTTTTAAATGGGACTATTCCCATAAGTAAAAGTTACCAGGTTAAAACCCTTAATTATAGTCAATGTTCACCTCTAAAATATAGTAAGAGCTGCTTGCTGGCACAAAATGTGTAATTAAGAATTAAATATTCAAAAAGTAATACCTGATATTTGAGGAGTCTATTGAATTCTTAATGTCATTTAATGAATCTGTTAGTGATTTAAATTCAAAGGAATTCAGATCACCTCCTTCTGCTAGACACTGTAGGAGAAGAAAACAAAAAATGTTCTCACAGTTCAGCACAAAGAAACCAACAGAGCTTTAATACTATGTATTTTATGGGAGAAACTATTTTTTGCAAACATTTTACCTTGATTTGCAGTAATATTGCTGTAAGTCTAGAGATAAGATCAGTTAAATTTTCACTCTCAACACAAAGCTGTCCTGTTGTTGAGGAATTTGCTTGTCTGACGATCTCCTGCGCCTCCTCTTCACACCTACGCCTCAGATCTGTTGGTTGGTCGGCAGGCTGGAGGCCTTGGTCAGGAGCAAGCTGCATAGATATAATGACGAGAAATTAAGGATAAAGATCTCCTCTGCATTTGGCGTATGTGTGAAACAACAAATGATTTCAAAGAGAGTTTACAAGTATATAGTACACAGTATTTTTTCTTCATTTATGTACATGTATGTCTATTTCAAAACTGGCCACTGGCATCAGCAAAAGTGTCTGTGTTCTGGTAAAAGAAACGGAGACAGACAGACAAAAGCAGAGACAGAGAGAGAGGAGGAATCCAATACAGCTATACTACTAGTTTAATTTCAAAGTGACCCCCACTTATACGCTATTCCAAGGAAATTCTATTTATTTTTGTACTTAGGCTAAGCAAAACCAACAAGTACATACAGATTCCAGCAAAATCTTACCTCATAACAATACTGTTGAACTTTATGCAAAACTTTATTTAAGTCTTTGTTTAGTTGTTCTAGATCTAGAACAATAGTGGCGTATCTCCTCTGAAACTCAATGCCTATTGGCATAGAATAGGATTTCTGTGGAAAAGACAAAGCATATTAAAGTTAATGCAATACTGTACATTTATATCTTTTAAACGCATCAAAAGGAATTTTCACTTGAAAATAATACTGAGATATTTGAAATCCCAGTGTTTAATAGAAAAATGTTAACATACAAAATACTAAAATGTAGTATCACTATTTAAAACTCCAAGTGACAACTGTGTAGTAACTACTATGCTTTTATTCTCTTCATGAAATGCTATGATAATCTGGGGTGCTAAATGCTACAGAAGACGACTGTGGTCTAAACTGCTTATTTCTCCAGTAGTTGGGTATGGCTTCTCTCTACTGTATGAACAGAAAACTATCCTGTCAGTAGGAGAACAGTATAGGACAATATGGCCACAACCACCTCTGCTGCAGGAAGGGAGGCACAGTTGTCTACTAAGTTAGTGGTCGCTTGAGGATGACTCAGTGCTACATACCTTCTGCTACAGCTAACAGTTCTGCCAAAAAAAGAAAGTTACTTGAGCTTATACTTGGTAACTAAGTATTTTGGGTAAGCACAATTTTCCACAAAAAATAAATACCAGAATACAGTACTTTTTTCTTATACTGTTTTCAGAATATCACTGTTTGGGTGATATTTACGAAATTGAAACAAAACATACAATATATTATAAAATTTCCTCCACAAATGGCCTCTTGCAAGATAAGCTGGATGTATTTCCACTGCTTCTCAGCCACAAGTCTGAGATACAGGTACCTCATACAATCAAACCTGTAGCTATAGATTTTACACCACGAGATAAAGCAAATTGCAAAGTCAGGAGCCTTCATCAGGAGAATCCAGGTCAAAAACCTCAAAATCAAGGTTTCAGTTATCAGTTCAATTCAAAGTTCCCCATTAAACTTAATCACTGAAATGATCTCCAGGGACTTACAAGCCTGAATACCAAATTAATAGGGCTTTAAACTAACACCGTGACTTCAGAATTCACCTAAGAGCAAACTGGAAACCAGTATAAATTTGACATACTTCCTGCAGCTCTGGAACATAAGGAAAAAATTGTAACTTTCAGACCTTCTTCAGTGACCAGCCCCTCTAGAGCAGACTAATCCAGGTTAGCTGTGAAAGCCGCAGACAGTTGTGAATTCCCCATCAGAGAGGAAAGGCTAAGGGCATTCTATGCTAGTGATGACGAAAGAAATATTTCTCAGCACCAGCACTATTTCTGATCCGGAAGCAATCCAAGACCTGGAAACACTGACAAATAGCTGAACTGGCAGACAAAAGATGCATGGCTTTCAGTAGATGGAAGCAGATTACATCTCTATCACTGAGCATTTACATGCTTCTCTGGAACGACCAGCATCATCTTTACCTTGTCTTTATCACAGGTCAAGTGAAAAAATCAACTAGCCATCCTTTTTATTTAGATTTGTTCATCCAAATGGCTATCAGAAAAGTGTTTACTGTTTTATGTACACGGTAACTTGTTTATAGCCTCCAACCAAGACTAGTATAGTGATGTCAAGTTGCTTAACTATTAATAAGCTGTCCTTTCAGAAAAATGAAATAGAAAATGTGCAGTTGTATGTATTAAATACCTCCTCTGAAGGAATCCCCTGCCTCATGTAAATTTATTATTATTGCCAGACCATAATGGACTACATTCAGTACCAGTTCTGGTTTTGGTCAGTTCCGTTTATTTCTCTGTTGGATCAGTCATCAAAAAAAAAGTCTCCATAAAACCCAGCTTTAAACCAGTTTGTTACTCTAACAATTATCAAATCACAATTGTATCAATTATTATCAAAGTCTGACAATTAAACTATACCTGAATGAACCCAAAGAATTCTATTTTATTCACGTTCAGGTAAGTTATTGATGTTCAAGTGGATTGGTGCTGGAAAAAGATTCTTGTTCAAAGAGAATACATTTTAAAGGAGAAACAACATATACTCAGCGGCACAAACGTAGATGGGATTGCCAAGGGACAAAGAGGATTAGAAGACAGGCTAAGAGTATGGCCCAATAAAAAGGTATCACATCCTCTATTTTTATCAGGACAGCCTTGAATAGTAACAGAGGTTGCTTTATGATTGCTGGTTTACAAAGGCAACACTGCAAGGGAAGAATTTCAAAAGTATCTCGAAGTCCTTATCTAGGCTACAACTGAGCTAAAATATATCAAATTTAACATTTATTTCTAGATCCCCTTCTTCCCTGTTGCTTCTTTGGTCTCTCAATTTTGCTATTTTCCTTGATATTCTTATTCCACAACACAATTAATTTATGACATGTTAATATCTGGATTCTTGTCAGAGGAAGGCTACTGTCATTCCTATGGATTTCCTTATCTATGCAAAAGTACTAATATCTCAGCAAAAACAAAAAGTTTTTTAGTTTGTTTTAAGAAGAGTCGATAATTTTTCAGTATCAGAGTTACAGGTTGCAATGGTATGTTTTAATCTTGCTTCTTTTTGCATCTATTTTAATTATTAATATGCAAAATTAAAAGACAACATTTGATGCACAGGAAAAAATAATGTAGTAACTGAAATGATAACATGGTTTTGAAGTGCAGCGTCACAGCACAAAAGAAGAAAATTACAGAGACATAGGGATGGGGCAGTAGGAAGCAGAATAACAGAACGTACATGTGCACATGATCATCGAAGGGACAAAGAGGAAAATCTTACCACAATAAATCAAATCCTTCAACATTCAAATATTTTACACGAAAAAAAATCAGCATTTTTGGTTTCAAGAAATAAAAAGGACTCCTCTTCCTCTCCACAGACTCCTTCCTCTGTCTGTATGTTGTAGAGACAACTGTCTGAATGGACGCTAGCAGAAGGTTGAGACTGATAGCTTTCCACTTTCAAGTTGATTGATAGCCATGGGTGGTAGAAGAGGCATTCTTATCATTTTGATTTACTGACTGATGATTAGATAAAGCCTAGCAAGAAAAACTATTCTGCTGCTGCTAATTATGCTGTAGCTGCTCCGGTATTGTAATTTTAAATGCCAGTCAAGGGCACTCAGAGCTTTGTATAGAAAAATCTCTGAACTGAGTTATTGTTTTAGCCAGAAAGCTAAATAAGTAAGTACCTACCATCCACAAAATAAAATTATGATGAATGTCTTACCATATAAACTTGTAACCAAGATTCTCAAAGTAAATAGTATTCCTTACTTTACATGTCAACTGACATATGCTATTCTGATGTTAACATTAATCAGATTCCAAAGCATAATGCTTTCAAAGGAGAATCAGAAACAATTGACCTCTCTGACTTGTCTTTAAAAAAATAATAAAAAAATTTCACATTGTAGAAAGCGATAAAATATAGATTTTATCTAGACTCTAGTTTTAATTGTATCTATTTGCATTAGCTGTTAAAGCATATCCTGTTTTAAGAACTGAAAAGAGAACATTCTCACCAGCTTTTCTGCTTCTGTATTCATCTCTCTCAATTGTTTGATGTGTTCCTTCTTGATCATAAGGATTTTCGATAACCTGGTCTAAAACAAAGGAACTATTTTTAGAATGAATAGGTCCTTAAGCAGTTTTGAAATGCCATAGAAATTCAAGATAATAAAATGTGTGTTTCTTTAATCATTTTAAAATACATTTCTCAGTTGTACATATAGTTAAGATGCAGAAATAAAAATTAATTAAAATTAAATGATGGATTTTCCCGAGATTTTTAAAGCATTTTCAAGTGCCCTAGATTGGAGAATGCTAAAAATCCATCAGCCGAAATTCCCTATAGGAAGACTAATATAATTTATGCCCAGCTAGAGGTTGAAGAATCAAAAATCTTCCTTTTTTGCAGCCTGAAGGAAAGCAAAGGGTGTTATCATCATGTACTACAATTAATATCGCTCACCTTACCATACCTTTTTTCACACAGTTCTCAGCCTGTTCTCAGCTGTGCCCTCGACCGAGCACCAGCCCTTTGTGTAACACTCCTGCAGTAAAACCTGGTGTAGAGATTGGATCTATTTAATACAGAACAACTCTGGGCCTTCCATTTCCCTCTTTCATAATGGGAATACCCTGTTTCTGCTGCCCTTGGGACCTAGCAGGCTGATGTGGAAATCACTGGGAATGCTCTCAACACACACATCACTCCTAAAACTATTCATACTCTCTAGGGCCCCAAGAGAAATCCTCGCTCCGCTACAACCAGCAACAGTTTTATTACTGATGTAAACAGAGCCAAGATTTCAGGTTTTATAAACTGCAAAGCGGTTAACTGCATCCTAGTAGTGGAACATGAAACTGGGAGAAATAGGAAGTCCTAGTTCAACATACATCTGCTTTTATATAATCTCATTTGTTGATTTTCAAGTTCAATCTTAAAGCAGCCAGGTTTCTTGCCCTCACAATCCTAATGGAAAATTGTTGCAGGACCTCTCTCAGCTAATTATGAATCTTCTTGGAATTTCCATGTTAAATGCATCCTTTTCACTTCATAGCAATTTGTTCTGCCAAAGCTGTTTTTCAGCTAAATATAGGCTCTCCCTCCTTGTATTTATCCCTGTTTATTCACAGACAGTAAAACATTTCTTCTCCACCGCTCTTTCACTAGACTAATCACAACCCAAGTCTTTCCAGTCTCCTCTCTCATAAAAGGCTCTTGATCGCCTAAACTTTTGTGGCCCTTTCTGTATCTTTTTTCCATTCACTGTCATCTTTCCTGAATGTGAGCAACAGGAAGCCTGTACCAGTATGCCAAATTACAGACCTGTAAACCAGACCTGTAAAATGGCATCAATACTTCTCTCTTTCTACCACAAATACTTTCCCAGATGCATCTTATGAATGGATGGCAAGCCATGGTCAGATGCACAGAGGCAATACTGCATAGGTTATCACTCTTCCAATTCTAGCTGCTCATTTTTGTCCTTGTGCTGTCCCCTAATGCGTGTGCTGAGCCAGCACTTGCCTTTTTGCAGCTACGTGAAGAACCCAATCAGAGAACCGATAATGACAAACAATAAATTCAGAAAAGGCAAGAAAGAAAAAGGTTTAAAATTGTTACTTGTAAGCTGGATTATCTCTCTGATCTAGTTTCTAACACAACACACACATGCTCATGTTGGCAAAAAAACACCTGGGAGGAAGGAAAGCACTGTAAACCATCTGCCACTGCTGCCAAAAAGTTACTCGTCAAGCTCTGCTGTTGTCACCATCCGGCAACTGCCTAACATGTCTAAGTCCTCCTCCTTGATGAAGCTTGTGAGTCCCCAGCTTAATGCAGATTATATTATTTGTCTCCAAAATTTGCAAGGTATTTGGTGCTTAACTTCTACTTTGATGTCCAGACATATTTGAGGATGCAGGGCACTAGTTCTCCAGTTCATGAGCTTGGATTTTATATCATATTCATCCTATTCCCAGGTATATCAAGATAATCTGATTCTTTCTACAAAAAACTCAGACCTTTCACTGTATCTGTGATGTCTACCAACTTTCTCTCATTGGTATATTTTATTGAATAGACTTCCATTTTCATTTGCCAGTATCGTCAGTGGATGCTTTAACTCAGTTCAGCCCTATTTTCCTTGAGAAATTCTTGTCTAACAGCTCTATTTTCAGCATAACTTATCCTGTTTACTGTTATAGTTTATAGTTGTCATTAAACTGGAAATGAGGTTTTAGTACAATGTTTTTCCCACATTGAAAGAGATGAAGGAACAACCCAACCGGTATGTTTAGATTTGTACTTTAGATTTCATTTTTAGTCAAAAGAGCATTTATAACAACACAAGCATTTCAAAGTGGAGAGTACAATAACTTACTATGGAATATTTTCAAAATTTTCATAAGCACAAAATTGTCAAAAATCCAGTACCCATTTTTAGATTTTTCCTCATGCATTTAATTTGAAAAGATAACTCCTTTTTCCACAGCAATCAGGAAGACACCAATTCACTTTTCTGAACGTGCTGCATTAACATACTCCCTCTACTGGACATGCAGCAACCCTGCAAACAATCTGTTTTGTCCTAGATTATTTCCTTCCTAATCTAATTTTTTTCTCAAAATAAAACAAGAAGGGGGGCGAGGGGGAAGGAGAAAAAAAAAAAGCTGTACCTGAGCACTTGCAAAAACATCCTCCAAATTTTAATACTGAGTAGAATGTAAGAATGTAATTTATCAGTTTTGACCTGCAGTATAGCCTATGAAATATTTAAGAATACATTACATATTGCATGTAAGCATGAAAGATTTTTTTTCATTTATTACTTGTTTCTTGTTGACTTTATTCTTAATATCATAATGTAAATTTCTGAGCCATTCTTCTCCTAATATGCATATTTTTGTCCACATATATAGCCAGTAAAAACCAGAAAGAATAGCAGTCTCTGATGCCAAAATGTAAACACGTAGAAATTAATATAAAGATTTGGAAAAACTAAGACTCCCCAGTGTAGAACTAGGATTAAAATATTTGTTACAAGTTCCAAGGTTTGCTTACAACTGCAAGTAACACATAAAGAGAATATCCCTAACATTTATTTGTCAGTGTCTGCACATGATTTTGGCTACATTTCCTTTTGTTCCAAATTAACATCAGAACCCATAAAATAGAACTAAGGGGCTGGGTTGAAACCTTATTCAAGGTGTGCTGTGTTTTTTCTGTTTTGTCCAAAATAAAGTTTTCGTATGAAATTGTTTATTCATGGTATCATAAATAATTGCCTGGCAATAGTTCTCCAGAAAGTTTTCTTTGAATCAAACATTTTCTGATCATTTACTTCCTAAATCACCATTAAATCAGGATGAGGGTTTTACCTTTTAACTGTTATAAGAAAGGCTAGATGATCTTTAATGGTCACCTTTAACATAAAAATACCTCTGGACTGGTGAAAGCAGTGCAATCAATAATCAGAATTCACCAGTCTCACTTATTTCACAACACCAAATTTCAGTACCATCCTTAAACTTCTAATAAAAAAGTTATGCTTAAAATGCTTTAGATGCATATTAAAAATAATGCACAGTCCTTCAATAAATGTTTTTTTAAGCCTCGCGATTCTTTATCAAAAACCTGGATAAAGTAGTAAGATGCTCACATAAACAAATGCCAAAAATCCGTGGCTTGATTTTTTTCAAAATCTTTTGACAATCTTCACGGAAAAATACATATCAATGCAGTATCTTTGTAAAATGACACCATTTGTAATACAAGCAAGAGGCCTATACTTTTAAAACTCAGATTTCCTTATAACGAGTAATAACATACTACCAAACGCGAGTGAGAAACCACACATTTTCAGAGATAAAATACAGAAACAATATCATAAACAGATCAATTTGATGCACTAAATAGTTGTAAAGCTCAATACACCCTTAGTTACGCAGTTTCATTGATCATACTCAGTGACTCAAGGAGGATAGCTGCAGATACAGTTTAGCAGCATAAACAAACACCATATCTTTTGTGTATCTCAATTTTTAACATAATTAATCTCAGAGCAACAACATCTATTTTAAATTTTCTTAGCTAAGCTAGGTGCCAAGCCACCTTTTTTCAAGATTAGCTTCATACAATAAGTTTCCCCTAAAAAACTGAATAGATCATTCTGTCAAATAAAATTCATTATGTTGAATGGCCAAAATATTAGTGTTTCATATAAGCTACAGACACAACTTGATTCTTTTGACCAATTACATTCACTTTAAAATTTGAGAAGCGTTTAGCAACATTATTTCTCAGTTCTTAATATTTTAAACACAGATCATTCCAATCTCTTTCAGCATGTTCAAAACAGCTTTCATTGTTAAAGAATTCAATCACGGATCTTAAGCTAAGCCGAAATGAGCAATTACATTCTTCTATCATCCTGAAGAGTAATTTGCTTTGTTGAGTTTTGATATTCAATGAATCTCAGCTTCCTAACATTACTTGTCTGTGCTCTTCTGAACTAGTGTACAAAAATCACTGAGGAATTATTTCATAAAGATTAGGACAAAAAATAGTTTTCTTATCTATAACATGTATGTTTGCTTTCAGGGAAAAGAGTGCTTCTTCTCCAAGAGGGTTGGACGTAACATAAAATACAATATTATATAAAATATATGATCATGCACATGGGCAAATGTTCTTTGCATAATGCAAGTATATTTTAAATTTAAAAAAAAAAGGTGTTAGCACAGTACAAAGTTTGCAGGTAGAAATAATATCTTTTTTTTAGACCAAGTGGTAGAGCTGGGAAAAATAAGATACACTTGGAGACTAAGCCCCTCCCGTGGTCTGAAGAACAGTATATCTCAAAGCTTAAGGACAAATGAGAAAATTAAGAAAGGGTTGGGGGGACGGGGCGGGATAAAAATAAATATTATTAACATCTTTTCAAAAGTTAATTTGGATATCACCATATCTGTCATAAATCAACAGGTCATTTAACTGCAGAAGGATTGGCAGAATAAACACAGAAGGACAATACACAAGATTAAGAGTTGCAGTTAACACTTACCACTTGAATAAGGAATTCTACTGGAAAGCCTCCTAGTGTTTCACTATCTGTGCCTGAAATTTTGTTTTTCCACGAAGATTGTCCTAATAAAGGATCACTGTCCTATACAAGAAAGAACATTTAATTTAATAGCTTATTTTTAGAGGGATTTGCTAAAATTTTTATCTTGACAAATAATCTCAGAAAATTAATTTCAAAAACCATTTAAGGTAACAGCTTCAAAATGTATCAGAAAATATTTCAATGATTAATATTACAGGAAAAAAGTAACTTACTGTAATCGGAGACTGGAGTGAAGGTGGATAATTCAATCGGGGAGGGGTCATAAAAAACCTTGAAGGCCGTTGTTTCTGTCCAAAGGCAGCAATTGGCATGGTTTCATGAGGCTCGTTACTCTGTAAAACAGGAAAAGGAAGGATATACTTCAGCTGTCAGATTAATTTTACAGACCTGTTGGAATACCTAATTTATTTCTGGAACCTAGACTAGCCATGCCCGTCCACGCCCCAAACCCAACAACGTTAAAAGATTGCTTTTGGGCTAGCAGGAGCTTCAAAATCATTTTCCATTGCTGGAGTTTTCAAAGTGTTATGGCATCACATCAAATAAAACCTGCAAGAATATTTCCAAAAATCCTGTTGGCAAGTTGCAGACAAATCATGACTGAACAGGAGTTCAGCAGAGGTTCCAAACTTAGATCATGACAGAGACTAGTTTTTAGACAAATTATGGGCCCTTAGTAGATTCAACACTACAGAAGATACAAAAGAATGTGAGGTCCTCTGAAAAGCTTGCAGTCTAGGTCAGACTGGCAGGAACAATTCCTGGAGCTCAGAAATTGGTACAAAAGCCTGTGACCTAGGAAATAATCCCAAATTGTTTGACCAAAGCAACATCCCCACAGATAGCTTCATTACCATAAGAAGTTTCAAAATAAGGTTCAATCAACTGATAATACTTGCTTGAGACTACCAGAGGCCTTTCCAGACTTTGGCAAACTACAAAGGGCCAGGTTTTCTTGAACATTTTCTGCAAATCCTGCCAGGATCCCATAGCAGAATTTTCTTTGGGATCTTACACTACTTGTTATATTTCTTCATATTAAACTCAAGTTATTATAATAACCTATAATAGTGGGTCTAGTAAATTATTCCAGCCTGAGCCATTATGTTTTTATCATAGAGGGTTATCCTGTCCTATAAAACCATAAATGGTAGAAGCTCATTCCCCTGGAATTCCCCGTGCATCTGTTATGCTTGTTTCTACTTTATGACAATACCACCTGGATGTAATATTTTGAATTTTCTTCTTTGTGATTAAAGCACACAATTGTAGATTTCTTAATTTTATTTTATATTACAGCTATTTTAAGGATGTGTCATTAATACTTACAAGAACTTCATAATCTGGGACTGTGTGTGTTCCAAGACCTGCCCTGTCAAAAGTCACTCTGTATGTAGCATTAAGAGTGTCTACAGCGTCTATTTGTCCAGTGAATAGTCCATCATGGACACCTCGCAAACGTGCTTTAAAAAAAAAAAAACAAAAAAACAAACAACAAACCAAACATTATAATGTTCTGATACCACTGAGAAAAATAGACTTAATACAGCTTTTGCAAGTAACCCTTTATATGTATATTTAAAACCCACAGATTAAACAGGGGAAAAAAAAAAGTAAACCCAGAAAAACAATTGTATGCAATAGAAATACTACCCAAATTTTTGTCAAATTTATCTTTGCAAGTCAAGTATTTCCCAAATCTAATCCTTAGCACTACACTTATGTCTAAATAAAACACTATTTAATACCCAATACCTTCTGACAGACAGATTTTGCAGGCAAAAGTCAATTTCCGGATGATTTTGCATACCATTTCTCTTTGATCACTTCCAGTGATGACTGCATATTTAGCAAAAGACAATGAGGAACGCAGCTCAAGGATACAGCTCTAGGAGAGTGAGGAGAGGCAGTGTTGTGCATGCCTGCTCTTCAGCAAGAATTAAGGGCATTGTTGCTGAAGAACGCAAAAAGCAATGAACAGTAGTGGCTTGAGTGGGAGACACCATGCTTAAGTGAAAAGCATCTGGATCACAAACGGACAGGATGGAGGAATTCATGTTTTTATAAAATTAGACAAAATTTGTGGAATGTTTTTAACAATATTCCTTCCTCAGTTATGTGTAAGTTTTTTCAGTAAGGCAATGTCATGTTTAGTATACATGTCCAACTACACTGCAATATCAATTGTGTATCTGTTTCAAAACAGATATTTTTACATTTATGGAAAAATAAAGCTCAAGTTTTATATTAGGTTAGATTTTAAACTTTCAGACAGCACTCAGCTCTTTGCATTTAAGCATCTCTCTCTCCAAGACTTGTTAGATATACTAGACATAAAAAATAAAATCTACAATTTGAACAGCAGGAATAATAAACCATACTAAGTTTGTACCTCAAAACCGTATCACTGTTTTATAAGTACTAGCTAATCCTCACAAGCACCTTCTCAAAGAGCTAACAATAAAAACATACAATTTTTGATGTTTTAAACTTATTTTAACTATGTGCACTAAGTATATTACGATTTACTAAAATCTTTGCAAAACACTTGGCTGTTTTTTTGTTTATTTGTTTTTAAGAAATTACCTGTAACTTTTGTTCCTATTACAAGCGGTAATGGAATTTCTTCTGGAAGATCTTTGAACTGTGAAATATCTGCAACTTTCCGCTGCTGCAAAAGTCTTATTTTCTGCCGTTTCTGTTTTAACGCTGATCTCTCTTCCTCAAAGAATGCAGAGGAACATCTATAATACAATTAACTTAAATTCAGCACTGAAAACATACATATGTGAAGACACATCAAATAAATAGGCATAGTTTAAAAATCAGTGAGGCAAAATGAAAAAGCTTGGGGTGAAGTGTTCCAGAGAAAAGGATTTCGTTGAACGGATTTAGACAGTCTTACTCCCCAGAATTATCACTTCTAAAATAACAGTTTATTTGAAAATAATACTCAGGAATGCTAGCTGTTTGCATTGGTATATCAGAAGAGTATAACTTTTTGGGGCTTTTTCTGCTTATAGGGATCCACCTGGTGTCACAACAAAGCTAAAGCAGGTCCCACATCCAGTCTACTCTGAATACCAGTTCAATCCATGTAAGGAGGACTTACTGTGAGGTCCCCGGCTGCCATCACTTACTGATACATAGGAGATCCCCTTCACGTGTGCTCATTAGCTCAATTAAACTAACTTACTATGAAAGGGCACCAGACTCGGAACATAAAAGGGCACTTCTCTGTCTCTTGTACTCTGCCCAGATGCAAGCAAAACTCAGCCACAAAATCTCTATTCTGCAGATGAATTGTTCTGAGATTGATCATAGTAAAAGTACACATTTGTTTGAACTTGGGCTATTGTGTAAAATCAGGTAATCTCTAGCAGTCCCTTCCCCCATTTTGGAGGGGGGATGTCTTAAAATGTAATCTAAAAGATGAAAGACTTACTCCCAAGACCATTACTTGGTTTTATTAATTCTTCATTTTTTACCTACTGAATAGGCATGATGCATGAGGGAAATACTGAAAGCATAAAGACATTAAGAACCCGATCCTATCTCTCATTTCTTATTAAAAAAAAGTTTTATCATTCTTGTGTCAATGAAAGAAGTCATTTAAGAAAGGAGTACAGATGATATTGTAGGTCTGCTTAATTGCAGAAGTAGTTATTTATCAAGTAATTTACTACCTTTGTTAATTGCTTTACTGCAGTCAAATGCAATTTAAACATTTTCTGTGGAAGTCATACAGTTATATATTGATTACTGATCAATAAAAAGTCCTATTTTATGAGGTTGTTTTAGAAGACACTGACAACTCCTCCATTGGTTCCCCCTTCTATACTGCAAATTATTTTCTTTTTTAAATCCCTTCAAGATCTTCCTCAGTTATTTTGCTCTCACTCAGTACTAAGCAGGCAGCTCCTATTTCCAAGTCTGCTTCTACTAGTCTCTTATTATATGCCGAAATAAACATTCCCATGTTTTCTTCTGTATACCCTTCACTCGGAGAGTTCCACAAAGCCATTTCACTGTTCTCCAAAACTTCTCTTCCTTGCAATGTGTATGAAAAGATCATTAAGAACTAAGCTGCCAGGGTGCTGAGACCACTTCCTGTCATACTTACCAGCAGTTTCACACTCTCTTGTCTATATGCATACATCATTTGCCTTTTAACTTATACATGGTTTCTAAGTTATATGGGGCTTAGACCATCTGTTTTGTCCAGTATGTACAGTGTTAACACAATGAGATCTTAGTCCTAAGCAAGACATTAAAAAAACCCAAAAGAATGAACAGGAATGAACTGAAGCTGTGATGTACTTCTGTCAGGTATGTGCAGTAATGCACTGCACTGAAGGTTCCTTTACTAGGCTTTCCAATCACTATCACTGCAAAAGTTGTCACTGTTCTTTGTATAGTCTAGAAACTGTACTGTAGATTGAGCAACGGTAGGCGCAGGTGTGTGTCCCATTCACCAGTTTACTACTGAAGAGCAGAATGTGTTTACCTTGCGTTGTGTATTGCCTAATGATCCTCATTAGGAATTAAAAATATCTGGAAAGGGATATGGCAGAAAGAGAGAGAGATGGTGGTTGGGAGACTTACGCAAAGCTTATTTGGATATTCTCATTTAAAGATGCTATTTGCTTCATATTTACTACTGGGGAGGAACAAGTGTGAAATAATGCTTGCCATGGGCTTTTAAATTTCATTGAGGAGAACAGAGTGACTAATCACAGCAAGACAAAAAAAAAGAAATAATAAAAAAAAAGGCAATATAGACTTTAATAATAGTCCTTCTGATCATGTCCAGGGTCTTGCATCAGGAACATCAGATATTGCCTAATGTTCTGTGACCTGCGCTCTTAGAAAAACAAATTCAAATGCTAATATACTAATCACTGATCTTGGAGGTCCCTACAACAGCAACTACTGTTTTACTGCTAGCTCAGATGTCCTTAAACAGCCTCTGTTCTGAATGTTGTAGGTCATGGAGGTAGAAAGTATTTGCAATATATTTCTGGCTTCTGTTACAGGAAATCTCCAACCCCATGCCCCTCAAATGTATTTAATAAAGGTTATCCCATCTTTGTGCCATTCCTATGAAAAAATGAAGATGAAAACTATGGTACAGATCACATTGCAACCTCATTACTTTTCTATAGAGGCTTTTTAAGAGGTTGAACATTCTTCTCAGTTTCTACCTTGGTCATGAGAATTTGAACTAACAGAGGAATCATCACCATCACATAGTTGCAGGACAAGCATGCCTGAGCTTATTAATTCAAATCCATTGCTATTTCACAACCCCAATGAAGTTTATACAGAGTACACAAGACTAACTATTACCTCTTCCTTTTCTTGGAGCATATCTTTCCCCACAGTCTACTGGAATCTTACAAGCTTTGCAGGTTCCCATGAAGTACACTGTTGTGCCAATCAACCACATTGTTGATGGTGTGATAGGACATTTAAAGTAGCAGCAGACATAAGAAAATATTACAGTATATTTAAAATAAAATTTTAAAAAAGACAACAACCACGTGCACAGCTATCACACAGAGACACTATTATCCTCTGCCATCAACACTGTGGATGCAAAATGTCTTATTTTTTCTCCTCACTCATGGGGAGATACTGGTATTGACATGGTATTTAGCTTACTTGCATATGATGAAGACAGACAAGAAATTTCTAACAGAATAGTAATATCAAAAAGGTTTGCTCCAGAAATAGATGAAGATTATCTCGAAAAAGCATTCAAATTACTTAGAGTAATTCAAAATCTTTTAGAACCGAGCCCAAGGACCACTCTGGAGATCTTAAAAAGGACTACCAATAAATTTTTTTTTTTAAATTATTAAAGAAATGAAAAGCAAAGAGGAATGCTTATTTTAGGTTAATAAAAAGCAAGATATCATAAACTTCTGGTTAACAAACAAAATCAGACTCTATATCCAGTCAAATACTTGTACTTCAGAATTCAGATAAAACAACTTCCTGCCCTTTTAGACTTGTGCTTCCTTAGGCACGAGTCTCTCTTTTTAGAAAACTAACCATACGGTAGCTTAACAAAAAAACCCAAACCAAAACAAACACCACCCCCACCCGCCTCCTCCCCACCAAAAAAAAAAAAGGGGGTGGAGAAAAAAGAAAAAAAAAAAAGAAAAAAGGGAAGTTGTATCAATGGTCCAACAGACTGCTGAATGAGGCAAGCTGATCTTCTGTAGTGGTACCCACCTTTGGCAAAAGTGAAACGAGCAAGAATAAGTGATGATTTAACCTCCAAACACACCAATTCCCTCTCAGTCGGAAGCACGATGATAGAGGAACTAAAAGCTATCTTACAGGTAAGCTCAAATGATATGAACACCTTTCCAAAAGGAACTATTTTTAAGGAGGCTCTGCTCTGCCTTCCCCGGACTGGCAATTTTCAGTTATGTAAAGTTGTTTACAGGCACAGAGGATGAAGTAGCCTCCATGACAAAATATAATCTGACTCAGTACAGTCACCTATGAAATGGACTCAGTGCTTTAGTATTTATATTTTTATAAATAAACCAGTCTTTTATTTCTGCAATACTACTTATATATTTTTCTCCTGATCTTACAGAATCACAGAATGTTTGAGTTTGGGAGGGATCGCTGGAGGTCATCTGCTTCAATCCCTCCAAGCAGGGTCACCTACAGGAGGCTGCCCAATACCATGTCCAGATGGCCTTTGAGCATTCCTAAGGATGGAGATTCTACGACCTCTCTGGCAACCTGTGCCAGTGCTCAGTCACTCTCACAGTAAAAAAGTGTTTTCTTATGTTAAGACTGAACCCCCTGTGTTTCAGTTTGTGTGCATTGCCTCTATCTCCACACAACACTGAAAAGAGCCTGGCCCCGTGTTCTCTATACGTTCCCTTCAGAAATTTATACACAGAGATGAGATCCTCCCTGAGCTTTCTCTTCTCTAGGCTAAATCGTATAGGTTCTGTGAAAAGGCTGAACTGAATCAGTGGATTTAAGAATTAAGAATTCTAAATTAGAGAAAAAACTATGCCCTTTGTTAAATTTGGATTCTTTTCTGCAATGTCTAATATTTTACAGGTGACTTTCTCCCCTCTGTTTTGGCAGCCAAGCCAGGAAAAGTTGAGGATCTATAAAATGGTTTATAAAATAATAAGATAAATGAGATGACACTGTGCACTTGTTTTCCCCTTGAAGAGCTTAGTTATAACCAGAAGAAAACTTATTCAAAAATTGGCCTGTCTTCCATGCCAGGAAGCACTGCAGCATAGAAGATACAATAATAATTTCAACATATCCTAGCTTGGACACTCAGTTATCTAGAGTGGGAAGAGAACATTTCAAGTATAGGCTCATGAGAACTACATGGACTGGACACACGTAAATAAGGAATAGGGTGTGTGGTGGAGCAGGGTGTGTACTCAGAGAACACATTTTCAATAAAATGTTTTTCTACTCTCAGCTATTATTTTGTTTTACTACCTGCATGCAAAATTATTTTAGAAGTAACAATTCCAGAAACATCAAAACTACATGTGGTTATTAGTTTAAAAGAAAGAAAGAAAGAAAAAAAAAATTACCTCCGTGGTTTTCCCATTAATCGTCTGATTTTCCCCCATTCTACTCTTGTCAATTTTCTGGTTTTCAAATTTGGAAAAGATTCTTTCAGGCATACACAGAAGTCATTATCTCCTTCAAATAGTGGCCTGTTGAAACAGAATTGGTTCCCTGTTAACTACACTTAGTAAACTTTTGTCACGAGATTCCAAAAAGCATCAATCATAAGAAATACCATGAAAACAAAAAGTATAAATCAGTCATATAAACAAGACACTCCTATTCAAAGGACAAATTTAACCTGAAATAAATTCAACTGAAAACAAAGACAGAAAGTTTCCAGGACTGTTGTTCTATTTGAGCCTTACTATCAGTGATGTTTAAAAATGTTCCTCTCTCTTGTTACTACAGGGAAACATAGGTATTCATCCTGCTTTGTAATGTATATAAAAGCACCAAATGAAACTTCAGCAAAGCCAATGCAGTATCATGAGGATGCTGCAACACACTGAAGGAAACCATAAAGATATGGTGAGGAGTTGAGAATAAAGGAAGGGACAATGTGGTACTGAGAAATAAAAAGACAGTACCTTTTTCATAAATCCATTCAATTTTAACCCAGATTCTCAACAGAGGGTTCAAAAAATATAGGAAATTGAGCCCACATTCTCTACAGCTATACAAGTGAGACTTTTAATATACCATACCATGACTCCACGATGAAGCAGAGGATCAGTATTATAGAAGTGACAGTTCAGAGAACCCACCTAACACAACTTACGAATTTCTCTTTGATGCTATGACCTGTCTGTATCTCTATGTTCTATGATTGCCTTTTACTTTGTGGTACCACGTCCTTCTTGGACTGAAGAGACAAGGGAGCAGCAATGGATATGGCTGTCTAATAGCACGTTAATCATTAAAGACTATATGCAACCGAAGTAGATCTCACGTAGTGAGAACAAAATAATAACTGCATCCTAGATAAAGCCACTTTTCTCCACTATCTGCAGGGTGCTGCAGTTTAGAAGGGAATATCCCCAAGCACAGAACAAAGAGGAACTTGGAAGCAACACTGCTTTCAATTGAGTGTGTGGGGTGGCGGGAGAGAGGGAGGGTATATATAGATAAGGAGACTCGGGCAAGAATGGAAAAGAATATTTTTGAAGCAGAAGGATCTGCAGGTGTGACATGAAGTGAAAAGGAAACCACAAAGGATGATCAATGAGGCTCAGGAAACAGACAAGGAAGCGTATAAAAAAGTTTTATTTTATCCAGATTTACTGTCGCTAATGTAAGATATCTGTGTAAAGAACAACTGGTTTGGTTTTTTTGGAGAAAGAGAATCTGTATTTGATTGTTTTTACTATCACTTGTCTCTAAGCAGGCACACTGCAAACCCACAGCATCCACAAGATTGGAAGCTCTGGGAAATGGTGTAAGCAAGCTACAGCTGCATCTGGTTCTGAGGGCCTATGATCCCTGTAGTAGTAAGTAGCTCTTTAGGAGTCTCTGCGTGTCAGAAGTCAATGGGATTTTACAGAAGACAGTCCCCTGCAGCAGCGTGGAGAGAATCCAACTGAAACAGCTTCAATAACCTAATAACCACAGATGATAGTTGTAGAGTTTAAAATATTTCAAAAACTTGTAGTAGACATGGCATTTAAATTGATCATTTCAATTTCAGATAAGACAATTCGATTAAAATATTTTGAGACTTGTACAGCGAGCCATATTTTGTCAGTTGACAGTTGGCTCTATGCTTTAAACTTTTTAAAGCTTCTCATTAAGTCTAGATCATATCACTCAAAACAACATACATCAAAGTTTTTCTTCCAAAGATACGTAGTTTCTTAGTAAACTATGTTATAATATCTTAACATGATCATCTCTTACTAGCATTACAAGCATACATTGGTAACTATCAAAGAGGTTTTCAGAATTACAATTTTAGTCTACTGATAGACATAAAGTTCCACAGACAATTACTTGAGAATAAACTAAAAGTTCTTGGACTGTTGTAAAAATCATGATTATAAATGTCACATATTAGAATTACTAGTAGGAATAAGTAGGCTTTGGGTTCTTTGTTTGTTTGTTTGTTTCCAAATAAGGAAAAAAAAAAAAGCAAGTAAAGACTACTTCTTTGAAAGGAATTAAATCCTACAGATGAGGAATTTAAAACTAACAAAAATGGACATGTAATTTTTCTACTTGTGATGAACATATGTTTTTCTGTTGCTATGACTGCCTTCTCAGTTAAGGAAAACAGCCACAGCAATTGTGATTAAAATAGGAAGAAAAAACAGTAATTATTTTGAATTTATTATTATGAATAAATTCTGGAGAAGAATGCTTGTTAACACTGAAGCCATTCTTTAGAATATTAAATACTAGTGTTTCATATACTAGTCAATCAGTGTAGATTTTAAGACTCCATTCATCAATAATGATTTTTACATTTTAGAATTTTTAGTTTTTCATGATTAGGGACTTAATTAAAATGGTTCTTTTAAACAATTCACACCACCTTGCTAGCGGCATTAAGAGAACAAGTGCCAAAGACTCTGAGGCACAAATTGCAGAAACAGTCTAGGAGATAGATTAGGATATCCAAAAAGGATGCTGATATCTAGACAACAGCTGAATAGTCACAACCTGGAGCTCTGTTAGTGATCACGATAAAAACAGGGTGATGGGGAAGAAAGATCCGAAATCAACATTTACACCTTTTAGGGAAGCAGCACCTTATGAAGAAGCAGTCTCCTTCCCACCCCCCGTGTGTAACACTGATCCAAGGGTTCAGAAAAGTCTAAGTGTTCTGATAACTTCATGCTTAAGATGCCAAAAACATTATGAATAAAATCTTAAATCTGGTAGAGGCAGAGAAAATTATTTCCATGAAGGAAGGCTTTCTATAGAAGACTACCCAAGCAACTACCCAATTAGGTTGCTCATTACAAAAAAGAGGGAAAAAACCACAAGACAATGAAATAATTTTCAATAACTAATAATTTAAGAGTAAACCTTGGAGTATCTAACCAATATATGGAAATTCGCAGCTCAATTTCAGCAAATGACTTGTTTCTATACTAATAAGAGATAATTATATAAAAACAAACATACTTATCTATATTTGAATAGAACCATTCGTATATGCACCACTTGTGAGCTTTGGGAAGTTTGAGCAGGTTACGAAGCCGTAAACCAATCTTCTGTGATGCCTTCTTGTCTGGTGTTGGCATTGTTGTATTAAACTTCTATGTAGTAAAATAAAGGAAACAGTTAAACACAGTCTAACATTCTTCAATATTCAAATAATTAAACTAGATTTTCTTGATAAAAGTTTGCATATTAATAATTGTTACATTTTAATTGCACATACTGTTTCATGACAACTTTTTGTTGCAGATCTATAATAATCCTTACTGCGTTATATCAGCAATGCAATCAAACATAACAGATGGCAAACTTTCGCAGGATCAATACAACAAATTATCTCTATACAAAGCTCTTCTAACAGAAACATTTTCCAACACTGAAACTACATTATTGGTAACAGTAGCATGGCACTAAAGTACACACAGACTTCAAAAGTTTGAGGCACTACTGAACATTGTCTCAAGTGAGCATATGTGATGTTGCGGCTCAGATGCCAGCAACACCAACTGCCTCATTTGCACTAGTGCCTCTAGGCTTGCTAACTCTTCTTAAACTGAGGATGAAGCTAGCACGGGAACGTAATACAGCCAAAGCTTCGAGCAGAGTGTCTGCTTTTTAGAAAACTGCAAGAGTAACTAGCATGGACATAAGCAATCAAGTTTTAACTACATTTGAAAGCTATTTTATAAATTGCAGAAAAGACACTGTCTTAGATTGCATGCATTATACATAGACCTGCGTTTAAACAAGACTGTAGAAAAATAATTCCGTAATTTTGTTCCAGGGATGGCTGTCTTAACTGACCAAAAGAGAAACTTACTTGCAAAAAATAATAGCTTTTTGAGAATATTAGTTTAACTCGGTCCCCATGCCATAATCAGTTGTTATCCCTCCCCAAACACTCAAAAGTATTTTGACCTTTAGTAGCAGCGATAATAGGATAAAGCATAAAGTAGGCACCTTGCTGGCTTCTGCTGCACTTAACCACTACCTTATAGATACAGGTCCTCTTTCTCCCACTGGAACTCCAGGAAAGAAAGCCTAGTAGGCCAGCAAGATCTGTGAGCTACGGCAGCTGCAGTCCCTCACAAATGTTTATCTAGCAATCACTGGACCTCCTGAACCAGACATTTAAGTACAAACCAACCGGGCTTAGAAATTATCCAGTCCTTTCTACTGCTAAGAAATCATGGTAACGAATAGAGGGAAATGTCATAGTCCTCATCTCTGACAAAACGGACCCAGCAAAATGGCAACTGCTAAGTCTTCCCCATTGCACAGTACAGTTCAGAAGGCAAATAAGACCGGTATTCAAATAGTACTTTTTCAGTGTGGCAAATTCAGGCTCATAAGGTGATGGTACAGATAAGTGATTTGGATGACAAAGGTACTAGAGAGCCAATTCTTTGAGACTAAGAGATGTTGCCCTGTCTAACATAGCAAATAAAGGCTGAGAGAAATTACAGCTGCTCTTTCATGCTATATCAAGGAGTAGACAGTCAAGTGGAGGAGTAGAAAAACAAGCTGTTTGAATTGGAAGACATTATCATTACAGGATCCAGAACGTATAGATGGCCATGAATACATTTAGGCTACAAATCTAGAGCAAGTTCCTAACTGTTGGAATACATTAAGTTCTATAGCAGCCTTCTAAATGATGTAGTCAGTGCAAGAAACCTAGACAGTTTTTAACTGAAGCTGAATAAATTTATGCAGACTACAGGATACAATTGTTTGCAGGAGCAAGATGGGCAATTAGTCTGGAATCCTTTCTAGCTCTGTATGGTTATGTCCAGGATCAAAAAGAACAGGTACTCCCATAAACAAACTGAGGAACCCAGTTGTGAAGAGGAAAAATATAAATCTGTTTTGAATTGTGGCTTACTCGTAGCAACAGCTTTCCTCACAAGAATATTCATAAACTGATAATGCAACTTGAAAAGCAAATGTATTCTAATTTTCAGCTAACACAGATAGGCTTGTTCCCCTTTTTGGTAAAAATATCTGCATACACGTAGGTACCTGTGGAACCATCGCAACCTTCTGATTTCTTTTGGGTGACCTTGTGTTTATTTGTCTGTCATCTTCTTCACAGAAGAGTCGACTCCGTTTTGAATTTCTGAAGGGCTGCATGTATCAAAATTAAGAATGAATTACAAGAAAAAAAAAAAAATCTGATTTCTCTGTTCATGCACAGAACTCACAGTGAAAGAAATGGAATGCCTTTTCTCTTGTCATCTATTGGTTTTAAGGCACATGGTACACAATAAATAGTGCCTCCTAGCTGTTGGCGATCTAAGGGCTGAGAGAAGAGAAGAAGGAATTTAAGATTCCAGGCTTTCCAATGCTAACTATAACCCATTACTATACTGCTGGCCCAGTTCCACGGAAGTATTTAGAACCTAACTCCCACTTGTTTCCAGAGGAGTTAGGTGTCTAAACACTTGTGTATCTAAGCTTAAAATAGTCCTTGCTTTGGTTATAAGCACATCTGTTAAACAGTTCGTTCTGAATTTTGGGTCAAAAAAAGTTTATTCAAACAGCGTATTTGTTTTGGTATGTTCTCAGTAAAAACATTAGCTGGATATAATTTTTTTGCAAGGATTTCTTATGAGTCTAATAGTGTTGTGGGTTTGTTGGTTTTTTAACTCATTGAAAGTGCCTACACTGCAAAATACTAAGAAACTGAAGTCTGAAGAAACTAAAGCTTGAATAAGTTATATGAAAATATCAGAAAAGAGAAGAATTTAGGATTTATGCTAACTAAAATTTACTTGTGTGATAAGATGTTATAGCTCAAAGAGAATTAGAAGGCTGCAAGAAACCATACTGCAAATATGTGTAATGAAAACAATACTTCCATTTAGTTATTCCTCAACATTTTACCCTATGGCAAAAAACTTCTGCTTTCAATGAGGATAAAAGAGTAACCTATGACTGGCTGAGAGCAAGTAGCTTTTCCTTCCATGAAGACTTTGTGGCCCAGCACAGGACCCAGCCACAACTGAAATGTGTCTCCTTTGCAGAACCCCAAGATTGCACCCTGTAGCATTCCTTGTATTTCAAACTATTTACAAAGGTGAGGAGTAAAGGCAGAACAAATGCAGATTTCACTTCTTTCAGTACAGATGGTGAAAGTGCTACAAATTGATATGGGTATGAAATCTGTAACACTCACAGTGTGAAGAATACTGATGACAAAGATTAGCCCTTAACAGGAGTCAGAAACAAAATAAATCCACAAAGTGAAATAAAACTTCACTAATAAGCATTTACACTTAAGAAAGACATTTAATAGGTTTGTAACTGATTAAAGTATCTGTTTGAAAAGAGATCTTCTCTATTAAATTAATTAGTGGTAGCAAAAAAAATCTGTCTGTCCCATGCCATGAGAACAGCTGGAGCTTTCCCAGTAAACGTGCCTTTCTTACTCTAAATTATATGCATTTTATAAATATAACTACACAAGTGTATTTAAGTAACAGTAGTGTCCTGTATGTGCTAGACACCTAAGCACATTCAGCACACAGAAGAAAATGTCCATTCCTTGTAGATGTTACAAACCAGGAAAGAGACACACACTGAACAGAGGAACTATGTATCGGCAAGGTAACCAAATGGTGCCCGCATCATATTAACATAGTAATTAATTTATCACATTAATTGTTATGGATGTTGTTTTCCTCTCTTCACCTAGATACATCAAGTTCTTTTCTTCACATCTTCCAATTCGTTAGACCTTAAGAACAATCTTAAATTTCAATTACAATGTCTTTATGTTCTTTTATAACATCTCTGCTATCCTTGACAAACCATGATCCTAAAAAGGAAAGGTCAGAACTATTCTAACTTTTGAGCAAGAAAACAAATCCACAATCCTGTTCCAACAAAAAAACCTCTTACATCACAGAACTCCAGGACTTTTTAATCACAGCATTCTGCCCACAGGATGAAAAGCCAGGTTCCTATTGAATATTTGCAATTATATTTTAGTCTTGACATTTGAGATGCTGGTTCCAGAACAACATTTTTCTCCCAAATGTCTATATAGTAGTTCTTGATTTTCTGACGCTATACCAGATGAAAAGCATGTGCCAACACAGGAACACAAATGCTAAAACAATCTAGACAAAACTTAAGAGTTCCTTCAACCTTATGCTAAGGCTATAATCCAGATCAAGAGAACTGTTTTACAACCCTCAACAGAAGCTGCCAAATTCTATTCCAAGGAACTATCCAAAATGATAAGAGTGTTTCATCAGTCTGGATTGCCAGTGCCTCACACGAGAATAAAATAACAAGCGTTGCAAAGAGGTATCATCCACGTTAGCTAAATAGGTCAGGCATTTTTTGAAAGATTTTTCAACCAAGAGTACAACATATCTGCAAAACTTCCAGTGTTCAGGGAACTCAAACTAGTACAGAAGACTACATCACATCTCAGCAACATGAGCCACTGCTAACACATCAGACTATCCTCTGATCTTTCTCCCAGCTTTCTACAGAATACTGAGCTACATTCAAAGTTTAACTCCTTATTTTTAATACCTACAGCCAGCATACCTAAAGATTGACTAAGTTTTCGTACAAATGTTATGGCTAGTGACTTCGGTTCTTTAGCACATGCAATCTTCTAAGTTACCGGTAAGGCTTGTTTCTGTGAGAAATGAGCATTCCTGGGGAACAGCTGAAAACTGTGACATGAACTCCTGCAGGAGCTAAGGGCCATCACAAAGTTCTGGTCATTGTCTGAAATTGCATTTTGTAGACCTTATGCTCTCTAGCATAAACATATAGCAACATGTGTGTATATATATCTGCATGAATCCTACCAAAATAAATACCTTCTCTGTGTAAGTTTCCCTCCACAGGGAAAAGATCACAGAACAAGTTACATATAACAGATGTTAGTCACATTGCTTAATGCACTACTGGATGCTGCTCAGATATTTTGATTATGTGCAGAGCAGGCAAGTGCAATAGTTTTCAAACATAATGTTTCTCTTCCAATAAACAAACAGTTCACAAAAAATAATGATTTGAATAACAAACAGGTGATAGTTGGCAAGTTAGTAGAAGGCGGCAATTACTGTAGAAGAAGGTGGCACCAGAAGAGTATGGGAGAAAGATCTGCCTAGCAACTGAGACAGTATTTCATATACTCTCCAGGGTGTAGTAAAAAGAGCACACACTATTACAAATGTAGACAAACAAGGCACCGGGTGCAATATAGCTGGTGGCAAAACCAAACCAAAATCACATGATTTGGTAAGGTAGATGAGGTTGGGAATAGTCAAGAAAAGCCTGAATGTGATACAACGGGGAAAAAAACAACAATGGAATACTTCAAAAAGAGAGAGGAAAATGGTCAACCCAAACACCAGACACATGCCCTTGAAGGGTGCAGGCTCATTACCTTTCATTCCCCCACCCCAAGGTTGTTCTTTAACGTAAGGTCTCCTATGAGACCTCCCAGAATACTACACGACATTTCACTGACATTCCTTTATTTTTATTAAAATCTGCCCCCCAGAAGGCACAATGATGGAAATGCATTATGACATCTTCCCTTCCTTTTCTTTATGCATCAGTTCTCAGCCATAATTAGAAGTGAGATATTTCATGGGATAAAACAAATGGTTGATCAGAAATGGCGATTCCTAAGTTCAAGGTGGTAGATACAGTACAAACATTTCACACAGCACTTGCTTTCCAAAAAAGAGAGAAAATGATTACGAGCTATCTTGAACAAGGTCAGCAATTTAATTTGTTTGATTATTCATTTATAAAATATGTTTTCATCTCATATTCAAACTGTGTAGACTGCTTGTGAAGGACACAGTTTAACATTCGGAAATTATGAAACTATAAATCTCAGCCAAATCTTTTGATCTTCAAATTTGATGCACTTTATGGTATTTTACCAATCCTAAAGTTGTCTTTTTATTGCTTCTTACCATTTCCACTGCAGAACCAGCATTCTTGCTTTTCCAAATGGGTGTTTTCTGCAGAGAATTATACTTTTCATTCCACGAACTGGATAAACTTCCCTCTGTTGTGAAGAAATCCATGTCATTAACATACATACACATATATGTATGTTTTAACATAACTACTATCCAAAAGCTAGTATAACCACCATCAACTACTAATATATTTTTGTTACTTGCAACATTTTCTTTGAATTCAATTACAAACGGATTTTAGATTTCAATATTGTTATTAAATTGTTCTGAACACTAACGAAAAAAAAATGAAAGATTTTCAGTACAAGGAGAAACATGAACAAAACATTTTTTACTCCTGGCAACATTTAGATTTCTTGAACCCTCCTTTACTGGAATAATGGCAGTTAGTTCCACTGCCAGGTTGACACACGTCTAGACAGCTGTACTGTGGCTATAACTGAAACCTGGAGAAGGTAAAGCTCTACAAGACCTGGCCGCCTTCTGGTTCTAAAAAATGATTAAGTGGGTGCACAACAAGTAAATAAAATTTTATAAATTTTATTGAAACAAACTTATATTAGTTACAACATATTCAACAGACTATGTCTTCTTCCTTGTGTAATAGAAGCCTTGTAATATATAAAGAAACTTTTATTATTGACCAGATTATAAGTATTCAAAATTTGTATGAATGTTCATGAAGACAATTTCAAAGAAAAAGATATAAGAAACAGATTTTTGATTTAGCCCACAACTTGCCGACAGAAAACACAAAACAGAGATTGTGAAATTCCTTCCTAATGTACATTTTGTCACATGTACAGGTCTTGCTAAGACTCCTTCTCCTATCTCATCCTCAAGAGAGGAAAGATTACCTCAATCTTCTCATCAAACCTGACGCCTAGGCAGTACTTAGGAAGAAAAAACACATTTCAGGAATTTCACCCAGAAGAGCGGTGTCTAAGTACACCACAACATATCTAGTTTCAACCACCAAGGATTATTAGTCTATAGAACTAACAAATATCCACAATAAACCAAACATATTTCAACAAAAAACCTTCTTCAGTGTTATTTTCTTGAACTTTTTGAAGCCAGAAACTAAGTACACCTGAAAGTCAGATTGGGTACAAGTAAATAACACATTAATTTCTTACCTTTCAAGCTCACAAGTGCTTTTGCTGAAGAACCTGCAATATATCAAAAAGTACACATAAATCATAAGTTATTTCAAACCATACAGCCTACGCAGAGTCTAGTCATTCTTAATTAATTCTTAGGCAGAAAGTGGAGTTTAATATTAAAGCTTTCACAGGTGAATGAGTGAACCCAGTGCGCCCTCTCCATGGAACTAAATATAGCATCATATGTTTATTACCCAATAAATCTTGAAAGCACATTCACGTTTTGTTTTTTCCTTTAGTTTCACATCTACAAAACAGCTTCAGATGTCGAGCACTTCTGTTCAACACAGCAAATTCTAACAAGCTTTATGTCCAAACTACATAATTCCATGCGGCTGCTTGTTTGATGCAGTTGCAAATATATTATACAACTGACAAAAGGAAACTGTAATGAACACTACTTCTTTTTTTTTTATTATTTCTACCAATTCAAAATTCTTCAATGCCAAAAATTTCCATGAAAGCAGCAGTTTATGTTCTCTCACTTGGTTCACAAGTAGGGAGATGGATAGTTAGTTGCCCTCGGTGGAACCTCCTTACTCAGAAAGGCAGCAGATTCAGATATTATAAATGCAGACGGGACCCTTAGTTTGCTTGGACTGTTCAAACCGTGTAACACATCCAACAAAATTTCACTGCCCCCCTTCCACTGCATCTGTAGGACCTCTGCAGTGCTTCTGGGCCAGGAAGGACAAACTGGGCCTAACTACAGCCTTCATGCTCTGGAATTTTCAAATGTCTTCTAAGAATGAGCTGTTTGAAGCAACTGCATTAGCAGAGGGGAAAGATATTTCTGCATGACAATTCTTCCACAGATTAATGCTTTTCTCTCAAATCAACTTTATCTTTCCAGTTATGTTCCAGTGTTGCAACCACTCCTTCTTGCATTGCATCCTCTTCTCCCCCTCACTTTCCCCACTCCCTCCTTCAGCTTCTCTTTGGCACTGCTGTTCCCAGAACATTTCTGACTCCAAAGGTCTGGAAATTCCTTTTCTTGTGGCTGCCCTGTATCTAGGTCCTAAAACCACTAACTTCACAGTGCCAGAGATCCTTGCCTCTAAGAGGATACATTCCAGGAAATATCACAGAGCCAAAAAAGGAATTACAGTCCCTTTCTAGGGGAACAGAGCATTTTGGTTTGGGGTGGACTGTTGAAGAGAATACAGGTGCAGCAAGGGCAAAAAAACCCCCTACATTCCTTATTTTTTCATCATATTATTTTGTTTGCTGCCATCTTACTATGCCACGTGTTAAAAAAAGTTCAATAAAAAAGAAAAAGGAAAGAAAGTTTCTATTCTTTGCAGAAAATTTAAAAAAATGTTTAAGATATGAAATTGAACTAGTTTTGACTCACTGGTAGTTTAGAGGGCCTCCACCCCAGTACCTCCCAAGCTGTTCAAACCTACAACAGCTAACACATATGGGATTACATGTCAAAAACACGGTGACAAACCTGGGCTATACTGTTGCCCTTCTTGGACATTTCTTTTCTGACACATCACCTTTGTCAGGTTGGAGACCTAACAGTGACTGGTATAGGAACATGCTTCTATGATGATCTGATTCACAGTGAATTCAGCTCTTGTAACTAAGCTGTACGTTAAAGGTATCACAGGATTAAAGGCTTTTTTTTTTTTTAAATTTCATACTAATAATCAGATGCTGTACACTGTGCTTGCATAAATACATGGGTACCCTGCTATCAACCAAGAATGCAGTCCTGAACAGTAACTGTAACAACACTGAAGAACTAGTGCCCCCAAATTAACATAAGCTATGGTGGGAAATGTGTGCAGGGATTAATAAGTACACGCAGTTTAAGGACACGGGGAAAGTACACATCATTGGGGATGGAGAGGCAGAAGTAGGGTCATCAGGATTGTCAAATGGAGGAGATGCTGGCTTTTCAGAATGGATCACTATTCTGAAAGATCTCAGGCACTTCATCTGTAAGACTGAACATACAATCATTTTCCTCTTTTTCACACCATCTTGTTCACATGAATCAAGTTCAATCAATTCAGTCAAGGGTGAGTATGTCAACAATGGAAACAAAACAACTCAGCAAGAGGCAGCAAAGCTTTATATGGGGGGTGGTGTCAATCTTATAGCTGAAGTGCCCAAGATCCTTTGTTAACCATCAAACTCAGATGCTTCACCTGTGAGACTGATGATGGGTCAGCAGAGCAGGGCATTAGATGACTGGCATCAGAAACAACAGGTAGAGAAGTGATGGACAGCAGAATGTTACTGCACTACCTTCTAGCTTTATAAGACTACCACTGCAAAACAGCATTAGTTGCCAAGGACTTTTCCACAAGGGATAGTTAATCTTCAACAGATGCATGCTAGAATAAGGCTGCTCATTTGTTTTCACTTAACCTGCAACTAAAGTAATGTAACTGGAAAAAGGCATCTTTATTTAGGAATACAAGTGTCCAAATAAGAAATTCCTGATCTAGGCACTAAACTATTTTAATGTAACAAGTTGCAGAAAATTATTAACACCAACACTTCTGTAGCTTAAAGCATTAGAATACATGTAGAATATCAAAATGACAATGGAGATGTCCATAAGCTTAATTTTACCTTAAAGGCAACAATATGATACATGGGTTTTCTTGTCAAGTTCTTCTATATTGATTTTAGAGGCTACCTGCAACAACACCAAACTTCAAGGAATATGGTACCTGTCCCTACTTTTTCCATTTAGTTTGGTGGTACTGTACATACTACCAGGGCCACAAAACCAGAAATCAGGTTGATATTCTAAGCAATAATGTGTTACAATAAAAAACAACCAACATTTAATACAGATAAAAGCATTTCAGAAACTATAAAAATTGCAAAGTGATTTGGGATAGATTAAGTTTCTTAAAACTATCAAAAATTTTAGTTAAAATAATTATTAGATTTATAATATCCCAGCCTTACATTAAATGCCAGTAATCTTGTACACTCCTGTTCTGAGTAACAAATATATAATCATAGGCAGTCCTTTTAACCAGCATTTTAATTATAAACATAGAGATTAAAGTAGAATATACATACATGCTTGAATGTAAATACCTATTATGACAATGACACAGATTTCATTTCTACAAACATCAAACACTTAAAAAACAAATGGGTGGAAAGGAAGAAATAAGGCCTATGCATCACTTACAACTAAAATCTACTTCCAGTTCCTCCAGGTTAAGAGGATCATGGAGGTGACTTTCTTAATATTGAAAGTAAAAAAAACCTCAATCTAGGGAGGAGGTGCAGCCAGCTCACCACAGCGGTGGCGCAGGAATTAGAAGGCCTGCTTTCAGTAGCCTGCACTGGCATACTATTCCAGTGCAAACTGTACAATCGGCTTAGTCTTGTTTTAGTATCCTATTGAGTATTGCTTTGTGTATGTTGGTAGTAAATTAATTACTTGAACACAAGTGTTCACACTTGACTAAGTTTTGAAAAATTAGGAAAGGATTCAGAAGAGAGCTAGGAGAAAGATTTGAAGATCTAAAAACATGCCTTATTGCGAGAAAGTCAAGACACTCCAATCTTGTTCTTCCCAAAGAAGGTCAAGATCTGCACTGATCACAATTATCTACAAAGGAAGATAATTCAGACAGTAAATAGCTCTGCAGCCTTTTTTTACACAGAAAGGCATAACTAGATCTATTTGTTGCAAAATGACATTAGATAAATTCAGGTTAGCAATGAATGCAAAGTTTAACAGATTTTACGTAACTATACTAAGAAAGGGCATGTCGAGCTCCCTATCATTCAAAATCTTTAAACCAAGTTTACATCTATTTTTAAAGAGAAAACTATAGCTAAAAAGGAAGCATGGAATCGATCCACAGAAATTCCAAACACAAGTATCCTAGCATGCTTAACGAAGAATGTAAGACAATTATAACGGCCTTTTCTGGCCCTAAAAAAAAAAAAATCTGTAAAATATGTGCCTCACAGATGTGCAGTAAAAATAACTGTGCTGGATTATGAGGCATTTAATAGTATGATAACAGGAAGCTCATTAGCAACTAAGAGTCAGGAATAAATGTATTTATGTGTTTTATAACACTTGCAAAAAGTGATTTTCAGGAAGTCCATGTAAAACCAAATTAAAAAAAAAATCAACGTTAAAATAATCTCAAGTCTGCCAAGTCTAGCACGATAAGGACCCTGATGTTTTCATGCTAGGCTAGCTAGAAACCCGATTGGCTTCAGCGACTGCCGGTGTGGGGTCTGGTGGATGGACAGCTCCTCGAGTCCTGAACCGCTACTCTCCCTGTGCTGGTGCAGCCGCCAGAAATCATTCCTCTAGCCCCAGCACAAGGGAGCACGTACACAGAATTACCATGAAGAGAACCTAAAAAAACTCCTCTAACTGTCTGCAAGCAGTATGAACAGGCTTAAAAAGAAACCCTGACAGTTTGCCCTCCAAAAAGTATTTCTGATGTAGAGATAGGCTTTGAGGCATGGCAAAAAAGTGCAAAAGCTTTTGTCCTTTTCAAAAATTAAAGTCGGGTTTAAGTTTAAAAACAATGCCTCCCCTCATTTGAAAATACCGTAACTGAACAAAAGAGGTGGACTATGACTGCAGTTCAATACGGGCAGTTATGGGTGCCCTGATGTATATTTTCAGTACTAACACGAAGCAAAGCAGTTTAAATACAGCTTCTCAACAGCTGATCTTAAAATTT